>NC_054382.1:105098214-105451964 GCF_017654675.1 Xenopus laevis
CCTTTTATGCCTTTTGTGCCTTTTTTTAGTTGTTCACCTTCCAAACATTTTTTTTTCAATTCAGTTGTTTTCAGATTGTACACCATAAACAAAGACTTTTTTTTTCAATTGCTTTTTCAATTGCTTTGCATTTTTAATGGTTTTCCCAAAATGTAAGTTTAAACATTAATGTTTGTGTCTCTAGTGTCTCAATCTGGCAGCTCAGTGATCCAAGAGCAGAACTGATACAATTTGCTACATTTATGGGGTTGTTTACTTTTTTTTTATATAAAATCGGACTTTTAAAAAATCATGAATTTTTCGGATTTTAATAAACCCTGAGGATGGAAAATTCAGAACCAGAAAATCCGGCATCTCAGACCTGTCGAGGTTGCATATAAGTCAATGCGAGAAGTCCCAATGATTTTTTGATGTGCACCGGGTTTTTGGCAATACCCCGAAGTTTTAGGGCAAAATTCGGAGTTTTCGGGTGAAAAATCCGAAAAAATCGTGAAAATCAGATTCTTCACAATTTTTCCAGATTTTTTCCCGCAAGCGAAATTTTCCGGGAAAGTGTATTATTAAGTAAGCTCAAAAAAACCCATGCGGATTTGGTCGGAGTCTTTTTCAGAAAATATTTCGGATAAATTCGAACTTTGATAAATAACCCCCTTAGTTGATACATTTCTCAGCAGCAGCTCTGGAATATTAGCAACTATTGTATCAATTCTAACAGCTACCTTCAATGAAACTCAGGGATTCAGCTCAGCAGGGACAAAGAGAACAAATGTATCAATTTAGAACAGTTAAGGGGGGTTATTTATCAAGGTCCGAATATGTCTCAGTATTTCCAATCCAACTTCGAGCAACTCCGAATTCCTGAATGGACCTTATTTATGAAGAAAAGAAACCCCCCAAAAAAATAGGGTTGAGCAAAAACTAGGATTTTTTCTGAGTTTTTGGAGTTTTTTGCTCTGAATCCCCAAAATCATCGGATATCAGTATAGACATCAGAGCAGACACTGGGACCTTCCCCATTGACTTATACAGGACCTCAAGAGCTTTTAGATGCCGGGGTTTCGGATTTGGAGTTTTCATACCATTGGAAAATTCTGATTATTTTTTTAAGGTCTGAAAAAGCTGAATTTTTTGGATTTCGGGTATACAGACCCCCCCCCCCCTGAGCTGCTTTAGAACGTACAAAATGAAACTTTACACTTCAATATTAGAAAAATGGTCACAATTAGAAATAGAAATTAATTGGAAAAAGTCTTTATTTCTGGTGAACTATCTGAAACCAACTGAACTGAATTTAGTGTTTGAAGGTGAACAACTCCTTTAAAAAGAAAATCAGCAGCTACAATTCCATCAATAGTAAGATTTGCCAGCAAAAGTGGTGTGAAGTGCTTCTGCAAGAAACAAAGCTTTTATTTCTGTCTAGTAACTAGTGTGGGGGTTCACTCGCTGGTAGGCTGCAAAAGAGGCGACTTCACACAGCAGGAACGGTTTAAGGGCTTCCTGCCCGCGTTTATTTTCCAGCGGCTGCAGAAGTTTCCCCTCGCAGGGGGAAGGTAACCAAAAAACAGCAGTTTAACAGAAATATCCAGCCTCCTGGCTAACACAAAATAAATGCTTTGCTTTCTCTCCTGAAGCTGAGCAATACCAGCAGTTTGTCTCACACACATTCAGCACTGCTGCTCAGCATCAGGTGTACTAAATAGGCCTAGGGCCTCTTGAAAACCTGGCCTACGGATTTGGGAATCCGCCCCACCCTACTCTTGCGGGTTCCCAGTAAGACCAGTCCCGGATCATCAATTACAAAAACCTTGCAGAGAGACATATTGTTTTCTCTGCTAAGAGCACTACTGGTCTCACCTCAGTAACAATATCTGAGAATCCGTGGCCCAACATACATACCATCAATCACTTTTCCCCAGGAAACTGGGGACCTTTTTGTCACCATACCACATATCCCCCCCTCTGCTCAAGCCCGTAGGGCTGAGCACAGTATGCCACCAATGCATGTACCCTGGAGAGAGCATCTGCATTCCCTTGCATCTTTCCAGGTCTATGTTCTACTGAGAACTTGAAATTTTGAAGGGACAAGAACCATCTGGTGACCCTGGCGTTCTTTTCCCTATTTTGGGCCATCCATTTAAGTGGGGCATGGTCAGTGACAAGTTTGAACTGCCTCCCTAACAGATAGTATCTCAAGCTCTCCAGTGCCCACTTGATGGCCAGGCACTCTCTCTCTACAATGGCATACCTGCGTTCAGCGGGGGTTAGCTTCCTGCTTAGGTATGCTACTGGGTGTTCTTCCCCATTCACTACTTGTGACAGAACAGCCCCTAACCCAACTTCAGAAGCATCAGTCTGTACAAGAAACTCTTTCTTGAAGTCAGGAGCTATCAGCACAGGGTATCTGCACAGGGATGCCTTCAAGTTTAGAAAAGCTTCCTCTGCCTCTGGGGTCCATGTAACTGTTCCAGCTTTACTCCCTTTTGTGAGGTCAGTAAGCGGGGCTGCTAGGGTGGCAAAATTGGGGACAAACCTCCTGTAATATCCCACTATCCCAAGAAAGGCCCTCACTTGCTTCTTGGATTTGGGCCGGGGCCACTCCTGAATTCCCTCAATTTTGGACACCTGTGGCTTGACTACCCCTCTTCCAATCACATACCCCAAATAACGGGCCTCTTCTAACCCCATTGCACACTTTTTGGGATTTGCTGTTAGACCCGCCTTCCAGATAGAGTCAAGGACCGCTTGTACCCGGGGCAAATGACTTTCCCAGTCTGGGCTAAAGATAACCACATCGTCCAGGTAAGCTGAAGCATATCCTTGATGTGGTTTGAGAATGCGGTCCATCATTCTCTGGAACGTTGCTGGGGCCCCATGTAAGCCAAACGGTAAGCGTTTATATTGCCACTGCCCCTCAGGAGTGGAAAACGCAGTCTTCTCTTTGGCCCCTTCAGTGAGGGGTACCTGCCAAACCCCTTGGTAAGATCTAGGGTGGTAATGTAGCGGGCCTGCCCTAGCCTTTCTATCAGTTCGTCGACCCGGGGCATTGGATATGCATCAAACTTGCTGACCTCATTTAACTTTCTGAAGTCATTGCAAAATCGGATGCTACCATCCGGTTTTGGGACAAGGACAATGGGGCTGGACCATTCACTATGGGACTCCTCAATTACATCCAGCTCCAACATCCTTCTAATCTCCTCTGTCACTGCCTGGCGTCGTGCCTCGGGTATCCTGTAAGGTTTAACATTGACTTTAACCCCAGGTCCAGTTATAATGTCATGTTTAATAATATCAGTAAGCCCAGGCTGGTCTGAGAATATTTGTCTATTCCGGATCAGAAACTCTTTCATCTCCTGCTTCTGACTGCTAGTGAGGGTCTCAGCCACTTTTACCTCAGGCACCTGTGGGATCTTTACCTCTACAACTGCAGGACAGGCGGACAGCGATTCCCTATCCTTCCAGGGCTTAATTAAGTTAACATGGTAGAGCTGCTCTTTTTTCCGCTTGTTTGGTTGGGACACCTTATAATTAACGTCCCCTACGCGTTCTATAATCTCGTAGGGGCCTTGCCATTTGGCCAGGAACTTACTTTCCACCGTAGGAACCAGGACTAACACCCTGTCCCCAGGATGGAAAGTTCGGACACGAGCCGATCTATTATATATGCGGCTTTGAGCTTGCTGGGCCTGAAGCATATGTTCTCTCACAAGGGGCATTACTTTTGCAAGACGGTCCTGCATGTCTGCAACATGCTCTATGACACTTTTGTGTGGGGTGGCTTCAGACTCCCATGTCTCCTTTGCCACGTCCAACAGCCCTCGTGGGTGGGGCCATACAACAACTCAAAGGGTGAAAACCCTGTAGAGGCCTGTGGGACTTCTCTAATGGCAAACATGAGATATGGAAGTAAACAATCCCAGTTCCTCCCATCTTTATCCACCACTTTTTTTAACATCCCCTTAAGGGTCTTGTTGAACCTTTCCACCAACCCGTCAGTTTGGGGATGATACACAGATGTGCGTAACTGTTTTATTTGGAGAAACCTGCACAATTCCTTCATCACCCTAGACATGAAGGGAGTCCCCTGATCTGTAAGGATCTCTTTTGGAATTCCTGTGCGGGTGAACATGTGGAACAGCTCTCGAGCTATGGTCTTTGAAGAGGTGTTCCTTAAGGGGACAGCCTCTGGATATCGAGTGGCGTAGTCCATGACTACCAAAATATACTGATGCCCCCTAGCAGATTTTATTAGTGGCCCTACCAAGTCCATGGCAATACGATCAAATGGGATTTCGATTACGGGTAAGGGAACTAATGGGCTGCGAAAATGGGGCATTGGGGCCGATTTCTGACACTCGGGGCATGATTCACAATAGTTCTTTACATCTGCATGTACCCCCGGCCAAAAGAACCTCTGTAGCATTCTGTCTTTGGTTTTCTCATACGCTAGGTGGCCACCTAGTGGATGAGAATGGGCCAGATTGAGAACTGTTCTCCTATATGGCTGTGGGACCACTAGCTGTTCCACAATCTCTCCTCGAACCTTATCCACATGGTAAAGCAAGTCATTTTGTACAGCAAGGTGGGGAAATACACAATCTACCCCAGGATTTTCGGGGTTCCCATTTTTAACCTTGACATTTTCCCAAGCTTTAGTGAGTGTTGGGTCCCTTAGCTGGGCAGTTCCGAAGTTATCCCGGGAGACCTCTAGCTCAGGCATGCTAGGTTCCTCAATGGTCTCCGCAGTTACCTCAGATTCACCAGCTAATACAGCTAAGGGAAACAACTCACTATCTTCCAACCCATCCTCGGTACCACTTACAATAACACCTGACATGGGTGGTTCTGTTTTCTCTCCCCCAGATACTCTATTGTCCTTAACAGTTTCTATAGAAGTATCCAGTTCAATAGGGTGGGGTCTCACCTCACCATGCTCAAAACTTTTCTCAGTCTCTGGAGCTTGCTCCTGGCACAGTTCACGAAATAAGGGAAAGTCTCTGCCCAAAATTACACTGTGCAAGAGTACGGGAGACACTGCCACTTCATGGCACACAGTCCCTGCGGGGGTCACAAAAGTCACTAAGGCTGTGGGGTATTTCTTACAGTCCCCATGTACACACACTACTCCTACTTGACGCTGCGTTAAAGGACAGTCCTTCAGGAGCTGTGTGTTTACCAGTGTGACTAAGCTACCTGTGTCTAATAGTGCATTCACAGTGCGCTTACCAATCTGGACGACACAAGTTGGTACATCAGGATCCGCAACGAGACCTGGTCGAGCGAACAGAGACAATTTCCCCTCCGTTCCACACTCCATGGGTTCTGGATCAGCTGGGCAGTTGGCGGCAATATGTCCCCACTCTCTGCACCTCCAGCACTGGGGAGCTCCTCGGGTCTGGCGGGGGCTGTCTCCACGGGGTCTTCCTCTTGTCGGGTCTAGACCTGGGCTACCGGGGTCCTCTGGGCTGAGCTTTTCCACTGTAGCCGACTTCTTGGATCGGTCCACTGCAGGAGTCCTCTTCGATGTGGGCACCACCCGCGTAGTGAAGTCCTCAGCGGCAAGGTATCGCTCCACCAGTTCCACCAACTGGTCTGCTGTATTTGGGTCAGCTTGACTTACCCACCGGCGTAATTCAGGTGGAAGCGCTCTCAGGTATCGGTCCATTGTGACCCTTTCCTCAATCTGAGGCGCGGAAAGAAGGTCCGCCTGCAGCCAGCGTTTCACAAGGTTAATGAGATCATACATCTGGGAGCGGGGTGATCCCTTAACCTTAAATTCCCAACTGTGGACCCGCTGTGCCCTCACAGAGGTGGTTACTCCCAGTCTCCGCAGGATTTCAGACTTCAGCTTGTCATAGTCCCTTGCGTCCTCGGAGGACAGGTCATAAAAAGCTTTCTGGGAATCCCCCACTAGTAGTGGTGCAACAATCATCGCCCATTGCTCCCTCGACCAGGCTTGCTGCTCCGCCGTCCTCTCAAAGGTACAGAGGAAGGCCTCCACATCATCCTGCCCAGTCATTCTCCGCAGGAGGTGGCTGCCTGGGATGGAGCGTGGCACTCCAGGGACTAGGGCAGCATCCCCAGATACCCTGGCTGTCAGTTGTTTTACCACCTCAATTTGCAGCTGCCGATCTTTCTCTGCAGCCTGCGCCAGTGCAGTGATCTGGGCCTCCAACAGACGATTTGCCTCCTGCTGGGTGGCGTTACACTGCTGCTGTAGCAACTGGCTCTCCTGGTGGGCCTTCTGTAAAGTTGCAGTGCACTGCAGCAAAGCCTTGAGGACATCCTCCATTTCACAACTTTTAAGTGCACTGTCTCTTTAAATCCCACTTATAAGCTATACAGTCCGCACAATACCCACAGGAGACTTACTGTGGTTTGGCAACTTCCGCGTGTGGCAATCGCTGCCCGCATCCGAAACACCAATTGTGGGGGTTCACTCGCTGGTAGGCTGCAAAAGAGGCGACTTCACACACCAGGAACGGTTTAAGGGCTTCCTGCCCGCGTTTATTTTCCAGCGGCTGCAGAAGTTTCCCCTCGCAGGGGGAAGGTAACCAAAAAACAGCAGTTTAACAGAAATATCCAGCCTCCTGGCTAACACAAAATAAATGCTTTGCTTTCTCTCCTGAAGCTGAGCAATACCAGCAGTTTGTCTCACACACATTCAGCACTGCTGCTCAGCATCAGGTGTACTAAATAGGCCTAGGGCCTCTTGAAAACCTGGCCTACGGATTTGGGAATCCGCCCCACCCTACTCTTGCGGGTTCCCAGTAAGACCAGTCCCGGATCATCAATTACAAAAACCTTGCAGAGAGACATATTGTTTTCTCTGCTAAGAGCACTACTGGTCTCACCTCAGTAACAATATCTGAGAATCCGTGGCCCAACATACATACCATCAATCACTTTTCCCCAGGAAACTGGGGACCTTTTTGTCACCATACCACACTAGCAATGACATTCAAATGAATAATATCATAGAAATGGACAAAGTCGTGTATATTTGGGGTTATTCTGAATCTTATTACATGACCATGGCATCTTCAATTGTAAAACATGTTTTATCAGTTTCATTTTTTTTCTATAGGTAAAGCCCAGTGATGGAAGCTGCGGTTTTGCTCTGGAAGATAGAAATAAGGTGCCCATTGTAAAGATCCTGGAAAGGGGTTCCAATGCTGAGGTATGGGTGTGGGTTCATCTTCTTTGTATCTATGTATATAAAGTTGTTTTCTACCCAGGAGTGCCCATACTTTACTAATGCGAGGTCTACTTTTATTGATGTTGTCCCATTATGATCAATATTATGATCCATTTTTTCAACTAGCAGATCTTAAAAAAAAAAAACACAAAAAACGAAAAGGTTGAACTTGATGGACGTGTGTCTTTTTTTAACCTTACTTACTTTGTCACTATGTTACATATCCATAAAAGCATTGTTAGCATTCTGTTCCATGGAAAATATGACTTAAATATTATATTGATTTATGGGAAAAGTTCTATTGCTATATATAAGAATGTAATTATTTATCTTATTTACAAAGCAATTATTTCTTATGTAACCTTAACAGAATAAATATATGACTAAAAAGAATGAAACAGAAGTGTAGATCCCTATCTACCTTTTGGGCACCCCTGTTCTAGCCCAACCAAACAATAAAATTCTATTTGCCAAGACAGACATTGATGCTAGTATATTTGTTGAGAAAACATTGTGAAATCTCAAGCCTGAAAATGCCCAAGATAGGAGATTTCGTTTTTTGGTTCTGACTGTTTGGTTCTTTTAAGATCTGATTATTCTAGCCAACTGCCCAATGGACAGATCTGTGATCTGATTTCAAAAATGTGTCCTGTACGCCAGACCAATGAATTGCAACAGGTATATTTTAATGTACCTGTTTCAGGAGTTGCCTGACAAACTGTCTGTGGCCCCTCAACCCAAAAAGAACAATCTTTCTTTTAGCATTCCACAAAATGTTGCACCATTTCTCTTTAGGTCAGTCAATGTTTTCTTTGGCAACTTCAGTGGGTCTTTTTTTCAGCAATGGGACTTTGTGGCGCCTTTGCTGTCATGATTGTTTGTTTTCTATTACTCTACTACACCTACTAGTAATCTATTTGCCATGTAGAAATATAATTTCTACCAAAAAAAAAAAAATAACTGTTTCCCAGCAGACGATTTAATTCACTCATGTAAAGAGGAGGTGAAATGACAACTTTTAAGTAGCTAATAAAAATAATGGCACTGCAAGGTTCAATGTATGCTTAAAATATGTCACTCCTGCTGGAATCTCTGAAATGGTTCTTATAATAAGTCAGTAGGGGGCACGTGTATATTAATAGACAATAAATACAAAGGGAGAAATTAAATCAATTCCTTGACTACCTGCTTAAACCAAGGAAAAGGAATGAGAACTCTTTATTCTTCTTAAATAACCTTTCATTAATTGGTTACAGTCAGCAGGGTGCAGCAGCTGTCTGGTTGCAGGGGTCTGATCAGAGATCTGTTGTCCTGTCCTTGGCAAGAATCACCATTACCCACACCATCATTATTTAGTCAATCAAATATTCTGGAACAATTAGAGCAGATACACAAAATCAGTTTGGGAGTCATTTTTAGGATCTAGGAAACTAAGCCTTTTGTGTCGTATGTATTGCTGTATGTAAACTTAGTAGGCAATAAAAAAAAACATCCTTTTAATGTTTTCTATGCAGTAAATGGTGACCTTGTATTCCGGCGACCTTTCCATGAAGTGGATTGTTTCCTGAAGACTTTCCACGAAGTGGATTGTTTCCTGAAGACTTGCTTGAAAAGCAGAAAGCCGCTGAGAATCCTCATGAGCACGAAGCCAAGGGAGTAAGTCAGCCCCAAGTCTTTCACTTATCAACCCATTAGACAGCTCTTAGCTTCAGGCATACAACTGGCTTTTTGACATGTTTAGCACTGAACACCTACAGTATAAACTTTTTATTTAATTGTTAAAAGTTGACAACAAAACAGCATTAAAAATATTACTTTTTGAACTTATTGTATTACTACCACTCCCTATGCATGAAAAAATGACTACTTTCCTTCCTTACATTTAGGGGCACATTTACTATTGGTCGAATATCGAGGGTTAATTAACCCTCGATATTCGACCCTCGAAGTTAAATCCTTCGACTTCGAATATCGAAGTTGAAGGATTTAGTGCAGTTCCCTTGATCGAATGATCGAAGGAAAAATCGTTCAATCGAACGATTCGAAGGATTTTAATCCATCAATCAAACGATTTTCCTTCGATCCCGAATTGCCTAGAAAGCCTATGGGGACCTTCCCCATAGGCCAACATTGGTGCTCGGTAGGTTTTAGGTGGCTAAGTAGGTGGTCGAAGTTTTTTTGTAAAGAGACAGTACTTCGAATGGTAGAATAGTCGAATGATTTTTAGTTCGATTCGAAGTCGAAGTCATAGTCGAAGGTCGAAGTAGCCAATTCAATGGTCGAAGTAGCCAAAAAAATACTTCGAAATTCGAAGTATTTTTCCTTCTAATCCTTCACTCGAGCTAAGTAAATGTGCCCCTTAATATTGTATATGAAAATATGTTGCTTTTAGACCTGTTACATACAAGTTTATGGGCCATTACTACAGGTATGGGACCTGTTATCCAGAATGCTCGGGACCTGGGGTTTTTTGGATAACGGATCTTTTTAATTTGGATCTGCTAGATCCATATAGAAAATCATATAAACATTAAATAAACCCAATAGGCTTGTTTTTGCTTCCAGTAAGGATTAATTATATCTTAGTTGGGATCAGGTACAAGTTACTGTTTTATTATTACAGTGAAAAAGGAAATCCTGTTTAAAAAATTCAATTATTTGGGTAAAATGGAGTCTATGAGAGACAGCTTGTCCGTAATTTGGAGCTTCCTAGATAACGGGTTTCCGGATAATGGATCCCATACCTGTACCATGCATAAGGGCAACAAATAGATTCTAAAAAGGGTTAACATAGTGAAACAGACAAACGCTTATAAGACTACTTTATCTACCTTTCTTGAACACTGCCTTTTTACAGAGAGGAAACCATCACTCCTATTGAGGACTGTGTGAAGTCCGAATTTATCTCATTATTTTCTGAAAAATACTCCAACCAAATCCGCACAGGTTTTTTCCCCTTATTTATTAATAGATTTTCCTATTTTCTTGGCAGGAAAAAACCCGGAACAATCGTGAAAAAAATTTTTGATTTTCCACCCGAAAACCATGAAATTTTCGGATTATTGCACGAAAACCAAGCACAGATCAAAATATCTGTGGGACTTCTCCCATTGACTTATATGCAACCTCGGCAGTTCTGTAATGCCGGATTTTCGGATTCTGACTTTTTCCATCCTCAGGGTATAATAAAAATGAATAGTTTTTTTTCCACTAAAATTCTCATTTTATAGTAAAAAACAAATTTCTTGGATTTTGGCATTCGGAGTTTAATTAATAACCCCCTTAAAGTCAAAAAGCCATTTTGAAGGTAGAATGCGGAAAATAGGCCATCCTTAAAAGTGCAATTGCATCTGTTTATTAAAAGGTAAGCAAAATTGCATACGGTTTCATGCAGTGCCCGCAATTGTGTCAGACTTGTGCCCAGAAATACACCGGAATTGTTGGGAAAATGTTGCATTCTCTGAAAAAACATGACAAATTGTGTCCGAAAAATTGCACTTTGCATACTGCACTTGTGTTCGTATAGAGCCCTTGTTTCTTCTTTATAGGTCATTTTATTTACTTATTAACTCAGGGGATAGATTGCACCAGCAATTGCACTTTTGTGTCAGCACTGTAGATGCTACAGGCATGTTAATGGTTAATAGGTGCTGTATTCTACCACTACGTGGAGCAGGCAATGAAACTAATAGCATTGATAAGCCTAAACCATTGAAGCCTCTCAACATTTTTATAGTATCAGTCAGACTTGAAGGCAGCAGAAAGCAGAACAGAGATCTAAAGGCTCTGCCAACACACCTTTAGGCTACAGTCTAACTAAGCCCATCACCCTCCAAGAGAAAAAAATATTTTGGTTACAGGGTATAACTTAGGGTAGTACAGAGTCCCATGACCTGTGACCTTGTGCTTATTTAATGCATTTTGTATATATAAACATTTTTTGGAGATGGGATGCCATAATATCCGATGGTCGGCCCAGATATTGATGCAGCTTTCTGAAGGAACCCTGTGTTAGTTGGTGCACTTGTAAGTGATTCCTAGTGATTGGTGAATAGGGAAGTACAGGGAGCATCTTTGAATAGGTGTCTAATGAATGGCATAATTTACACAATGACATTGTCCTTTTTGCACATGACCGCAGATGTGGATTTGGTCATGAATGAACACTGTTCAATATTACAAAAGACTTGAGTCTTTGATGTGGGAACCGTGGGCACCATGCCCTTTAAATGATTTCCATGGCCCCTAGTTTCTACTGGAGCTCTGCAGACCTTAGTGCATGCAATAATAATTTTAACATAATGCAACTCATTACATGAGTATAGAAGGAAAGGGGCCCAGTACATGGAAGACGCTAGGGAGAGACGATATTGTGTGGCGGCTTGTGTGCTAGAGACCCTATTTATTATTGATTGTAAAATGGATAATTATATGAAAGCATTCTCCAACGGCAAAGGGAAACCTCTCTGCATAAGTATAGCAATTTAGAACTTGTTTTTGGCAAGGATGAGAGATTTCATAACTTGTGTTGATATTTAGCTGCACTTCCCCTCTGGCCCATTAGCCACAGGGGATTTGTTTAGACTAACTTCATCACTTCCTAAAAATGCCACATAGTATTTATTTTATAGGCAGCTGGACTCTCCATTCAGTGGCAAAGGATGTGATTGAATTTCTTTGCTCCGCATTTCAATTATAATGTATCAACCTGTCATGCTGAGTTCAGTGTTAGATCTTGATATGAAATGTTGATATTATTTTTACCAAACTGGCCCTTACCTTAAATTTATGTTGATGATCAGGAATATGCAGTCTGCCATTGCCAAAGTACCGGTGATGGAGAAATCCCACCATCCCAGCACAAATTATGGCTTTAACTAAAGTAGTTGGACATTATTTTCTTTTTGACCCACATTGTTTAAAACTTCTAGCTGACTTTAGGGGACATATATGTCTGCAGGTGCAGTGAGAAGAGTAAATCAGGCACAAGTATTTCAAGTCTGGTTGATGTTAGTTTTGGTGTATGGTGCAAAGATGACACTGAGGGAACCCTGGTGCTACCGTCTGGTCTGGAACAGTCCAGGCTTCCTCTACATCAATAGGTACAACGGCGCTTGGTCCTGAACAGGAGGCAGGAAGAACTGAAAGGAGTGAAACTATAAGGAAGTGCACTACTGAGTATCTGGGAATTGTTCAGTTGGCACAGAATGTTTCACCATGCCTAGAAACAGCTTAGCCCTGTGAAAGTGGTTTATTGTGCCAACAAACTAGACAACGTTTCCCGAAACGTTGCCTAGTTTGTCGGCACAATAAACCACTTTCACAGGATTCGGCGTGATGCAGCGTGTGTTCTTGGAGTTATAAGTGGGTCCCTGACAGGGGGACCAGCAGCTTGCACCTAACGCTACAACAAGGGGTGAGTTATAGTTGAGAATCACCTGCATTTGGTTGTAGACACAGCTTATTTGCCCTCTTTGTGAAGAAGGCAATATAACGCAGGGCCGGAACTAGAGGTAGGCAGAGTAGGCATGTGCCTAGGGCCCAAAGCTGAGGGGGCGCCAGGCACGTACCTGCTTTGTCACCTACCCTGTGTCCGGTCCCGTCTCTCCCCGACTGCACCTGGTGTCTTTGCATAAATGAGCTTCTGTGCATGCGCACACGCCATTTCACGCATGCACGATGGAGTGAAGATTCGCACATGCGCGCTGGATCGAAGTTTCGCGTATGCGCAGTCGAGCGCACACTGAGCCGGCGCCATGGCCCGCCAGGTTGCCAAGGGCGCCTGGCTGGGTTGGCCCGGCTCTGATATAACGAACATGATTGCAGATTGGCAAAATAGTTTGTTGGACAGAGTGAACATAATCAGTATACAATATAGCAAAAAAACAAATAGGACAGGAAAAGAGGCTCTACCAGATGGAAAAGTGTTCCACAGGATACCTCCACTTTACCCCAAAATTAATATTTAAGCAACAGATATCATATTAAGTGGCATATTAAAGAATGTTACCAAACTGGAATATATATTAAAGTAAATATTACCTGTTTACCTCTCTTGCCTTGAACCACCATTTTGTGATGTAGTATTATTATGAAAATGGCTTATTAACATGAAGCAGGGTTTTACACAAGCTGTTTTATCCAATATCTTTTTATAGAGACCTACATTGTTCAGGGGGTATAGTTTTCCTTTAATGACATTAGAAGGTTTATAGAGCTTCCTGTGACTAGTGATGCCACCTTTTCTAGAAATAAATTCTGGCCTTGCTCTACTTACTATAATTATAATTAAATAATACTGACTATATTTTTTATCTTTCTTTTTTAGTAATAACAATAGCATCAAGTATTATTTTTTTATTTTTACTGAGCAGGCATATAAAATACCAGCAAGGTGGGACTCCTGTGCTTACATTGCTTGTGTTATGTACACATTTTTGCACTAAATACCTATTATTTACCTTTAAATTATTTTTTCTAATGTTAACATATATCATTTTGTAATTTTTATTTAACAGCACTGTTAAAACTACAGATTCTCCTGAAGGCCTTGGCTTCCAGATAAGAGGGTTTGGTCCCTCTGTGGTCCATGCTGTTGGAAGAGGTGAGAAAAGCACTGCCTTTTGGATAGTTTCATTGTGTATGTTTGTTCCTAAAGGTGTTGGCAGGCAATCACTTGCTTTTATTTGTGAAGCCACTGAGCTGTTATTTATTTAGGATAAGGTAATGGCTAGCACTCTAGCTATAAGAGAAAAACACCTGGCAACTGAGCTTGAAGTGAATCATTGGGAGTTGCAGTTCTATTAAAAATGTTACTGTATGGTTTAGAAATATATGCCATTCTTGTTTTCCCCTTGCACCATGAGATTTTCTACTGTTGCTAATTTGGCAGGTGACAAACTTTTTTATATGTCTTTTAAAGGGTCAGTATACTTTCAGTATTTATTTTTCCTGTGGAAATATTAAACCCTGAATGGACATTTATCCCCTGTGAGCCGCCGCTTAGTTTCCTCCTCCATAATTTGCAATCATCTTCAGATCCGGTTGGAGGAGCGGACTTGGGTCGACGAGGCCCACAAAGGCTTGGGCACATCAAGTTCTTTCCTGGTGTCCTGTCGGCCGAGTCTGTCATTGTTTGCATAGGGTGACGAGAGCTAAGTGTCAGAACTGGACTCGACAGGATGAAGAGGGTGATGAGTCAAGACAGGACAAAAAGGACAAGCAGGCAGATAGCAGGATCAAGGACTGGCTAGCAGAAACAAGGACTGGCTAGCAGGAACAAGGACCGGCTAGCAGGAACAAGGACCGGCTAGCAGGAACAAGGACCGGCTAGCAGGAACAAGGACTGGCTAGCAGGAACATGGACTGGCTAGTAGGAACAAGGACTGGCTGGCAGGAACAAGGTTGCGCATGGCAAGGTCAGACAAGGCAAGGACCAGACAAGGCCAGAAAAGGTACAAGGTAGACAAAGAGAGGAAGACATGGCAAGGAACAAGGCAGGCTAAAGACTACAGCAGGAACCCAGCTAGGGGCAATGCCACTAGGGTTGCCACCTTTTTTAAAATTCTTTACCGGCTGGTGGGGGGCGGGGACACAAAGGGGCGGGCCGTGATTTCAAAATGGGCGGGGCGTGATGTCAAAATGGGCAGCGCCACGGAGGCTGAAAGAAGCACAAGTAAAGCTAAGTTCCAGGGGATTGGGGGCAGGCCGAGGGCTCTTTTTAATCGTATTACAAATTTACCGGCAGCTACATTGCCGGTAAATTTGTAATACCGGCCCTGGCCTTGGCAGGTATTTTACCGGCTAGGCCGGTAAAATACCGGCCGGGTGGCAACCCTAAATGCCACAGTGCTTAGGAAGACCAATGCTCAGGCAAGGAGGTGAGGAGGGCTGGCTTTATATAGGGCAGGGTCTGATAGGCTGACCCTAACCTACCAATCAGGATGCTGGGGTAAGAGGACTAATCCTGGGACCCAGCAGAAATATGAATAAAAACTTGCTGGCTGCTTTCCTGGCCTGGTGGTTAGGGCAAGCAGCCAATAACCAGGAGCGCCAAGGGTTAAACCCCAGCAAAGCTTGACAGTAAAGTGACTGTCCGTGCCATATAAAAAATGCATATAACCCAACAACATATTTTCCTCATGCTGTTATTGCTTGCATAGCTCTGTGAATGGAACCCATGCTTACACACACTTCCCTTTCTCCTTCTAAGATAGAACAGCTTGCTGAGCCTTATCTTCCAGTAAACATTATTACACTTGTCTATGGAGAAATAACACTCATGATAATATTGATAGCTGTTTCATGCTGGCACTGATAAATGGAGGGATTTTGAGATCTGCACAGAAGGAGACTCTGGTTAAATGAAAATGGCTTGACAAGTTTTTATAAAATAATCCAATTACTCGGTGTCATCAAGGTTGCAAAACAGCCGTCGCAGCAGTCTTGACCTTTCCAGGAGCACATTGGTTTGGAAGATTCCTCTGAGCACTTACACTGATACATCTCAGCAGCGTGTCATCTCTTCAGATTGCTTTTCTCAGCTTAAAAGTGAGCTGTTCAACACAATCAGCAAGTGGACTACAGTATAAATCAGTTATTGTTATTTTAATTGGAATCCTTTATATCTCATGCTTCTTATTGCAGGAACAGTAGCAGCTGTCGCCGGCCTTCACCCTGGACAGTGCATCATTAAAGTGAATGGAATTAACGTCAGCAAGGAGAGCCATGCAAGTGTCATTGCCCATGTAACAGCCTGCAGGAAGTACAGACACCCAATGCAGGTACACTGTACTCCCCAATAACTCCTTTCTGAGAAGGCATTCATTATTAATGTCCTTCTGCATTTGATAGTTCCTTTTAGGAAGAGGAGCAATGTATAACTAGTCTCTGGCTGACAGCTTATGAAGTGAGAAGGCAAGCTACGGTATATTGAGCCAAACTGATGATTTTAGGTGTATATGGTATGGGATCTGTTATCTGGAAACCTGCTATCCAGAAAGTTGTGAGTTACGGAGAGTCTCCTATAGAATCCATTATAATCAAATAATCCAATTCTTTGAAAATTATTTCTTTTTTCTCTGTAATGATAACACAGTACCTAGTACTTGATCCCAACTAAGATATAATGGATCTTTATTGAAAGCAAAACAAACCTATTGGGTTTATTTAATGTTTACATAATTTTCTAGTAGACCTAAGGTATGAAGGTCCAAATTACGGAAAGATCCGTTATCCAGAAAACCCCAGGTCCCGAGCATTCTGGATAAAAGGTCCCATACCTGTATATTCTAGATAGTGGCTCTTGAGAGTCAAGACTCGTGTGTCTTGCACATAGTCACTCCTAGTCTGACCTCATTAGTTAAGGTAACAATAAACACTCTGGATCATTTATTTCTGAATCTCGAGTGATCTCAAGTTATTGTACAATAAAATGTTATTGTGTAACATTCTGTAGTGGATATCCAAATCCAGACCTGCTACATAAATAAGCCCCCAATGCCTTCAGCAAAATAATTTCAGTTTTAGGGGTAATCCCCTTATCTATCTCCCAACATGGCTCACTGTTGATTAAGTCCGATATTCTGCTATAGATGAACTACAGTGTGCCTGAGCTAACTCATACAGCCTGACTGGCTGGGAAACTGGCTTAAGGACACCTAAAAGTACATCTATTTCTCTTAAAATATTTATAATTAGTTATAAAAATTGATGCGATAAAAGCATATTTAGATGCACTCTGTGCATAATAATAATTTAATACACTGGGAACAGACAGAGGGAACAATGTGGGCAGTGGTGTATGTAGAAATTACTGGGCCCCACAGCGAAACATTTTTCAGGTCCCCTAAATGTCTAGAGGTTGTCTTACAAATATTTATTGAAATTGTATATGAATTAGGGCCTTATGGGGCCCCTATAGCTCCTGCTTCCTCTGTAGATACGCCCCTGAATGTGGGGTAGTGAATGGAATACAAATGAAGTGATTAAAGCATTAGTAGGCAGAGTTATATTAAATGGAGTTATCAGAGCAAATAAAAGCATTGTATTTATTTTCAGCAAGACTCTATACAGTGGATATATGACAGCATTGAGAGTGCCAAGGACGAGATTCTGAAAATAAATCACACAAAGCCATCAGTGGATAATGAAGGGGATGGCTTTGACTGTAAAGTTGAAGGTGGGTGTTTGGATTGATTTGCCAGTCTGTCCCTGCATCCAAGAACTACAATATTTACTGAAACAATATATTCATGGATAAAATAATCATCGACTTTTTTTTATGTTTGAGAGCTAATAGGGTACCGGTATTACCTTGTACATGAAAATGGAAATGTATGTAGGGGTACTGGGTTTCATCCCCAGTATTGCTTCTACTCTATAATTATCCCAGGAATGGAGTTGCAACACAGCTTTTCTACAATAATGAAACGTCTTACTTTGCTGATATCTTCTCATTCAAGAGGTGATTGACAAGTTCAGCACCATGGCCATCATTGATGAGAAGAAGGACCATGTGAGCCTGACAGTTGATAATGTCCATCTGAAATATGGGGTTGTTTATGAATATGCCATTAGGGATGTAGCGAACGTCGGAAAAAAAGTTCGCGAACATATTCGCGAACTTGCGCAAAAACGCGAGCGGTTCGCGAACGGTTCGCGAACCCCATAGACTTCAATGGGAAGGCGAACTTTAACATCTAGAAAAGACATTTCTGGCCAGAAAAATGATTTTAAAGTTGTTTAAAGGGTGCAACGACCTGGACAGTGGCATGCCAGAGGGGGATCAAGGGCAAAAATGTATCTGAAAAATCTGCCTGTGTGTGCTTGGAAGAGATAGTGTAGGGGGAGAGCTGTTAGTGATTTCAGGGACAGATGATAGTAAGTTTGCTGGCTAGTAATCTGCTTGATACTGCTCTGTATTGGAGGGACAGAAGTCTGCAGGGATTTGAGGGACATTTTAGCTTAGGTAGCTTTGCTGGCTAGTAATCTACTGTTCTCTTTAAACAACTGCCATACGTTGACCTTGTAGGCATTGTTTGCCCAGTTTTTTTGGACGCAGCCACTGAAGCACAGTTGCCAGAAAAAATATGCCATATAAATGCTGAAAATAGTCATTTTTCGCCATACGTTGACCTTGTAGACATTGTTTGCCCAGTTTTTTTGGACGCAGCCACTGAAGCACAGTTGCCAGAAAAATTATGCCATATAAATGCTGAAAATATAAATTTTTTTGGTTGCAGCCACTGAAGCACAGAGGCCAGAAAAATTATGCCATATAAATGCAGAAAATATGCATTTTTTTGGTCGCAGCCACTGAAGCACAGTTGACAGAAAAATTATGCCATATAAATGCTGAAAATATAAACTTTTTTGGTTGCAGCCACTGAAGCACAGAGGCCAGAAAAATTATGCCATATAAATGCAGAAAACATGCATTTTTTTGGTCGCAGCCACTGAAGCACAGTTGACAGAAAAATTATGCCATATAAATGCTGAAAATATAAATTTTTTTGGTTGCAGCCACTGAAGCACAGAGGCCAGAAAAATTATGCCATATAAATGCAGAAAATATGCATTTTTTTGGTCGCAGCCACTGAAGCACAGTTGCCAGAAAAAATATGCCATATAAATGCTGAAAATAGTCATTTTTTGCCATATACGTTGAGTCAACGTATGGCAAAAAATGACTATTTTCAGCATTTATATGGCATATTTTTTCTGGCCTCTGTGCTTCAGTGGCTGCGGCCAAAAAAACTGGGCAAACAATGCCTACAAGGTCAACGTCGTTGACCTTGTAGGCATTGTTTGCCCAGTTTTTTTGGCCGCAGCCACTGAAGCACAGAGGCCAGAAAAAATATGCCATATAAATGCTGAAAATAGTCATTTTTTTGGTCGCAGCCACTGAAGCACAGTTGCCAGAAAAATTATGCCATATAAATGCTGAAAATATAAATTTTTTTGGTTGCAGCCACTGAAGCACAGAGGCCAGAAAAATTATGCCATATAAATGCAGAAAATATGCATTTTTTTGGTTGCAGCCACTGAAGCACAGAGGCCAGAAAAATTATGCCATATAAATGCAGAAAATATGCATTTTTTTGGATGTAGCCACTGAAGCACAGTTGCCAGAAAAAATATGCCATATAAATGCTGAAAATAGTCATTTTTTGCCATACGTTGACCTTGTAGACATTGTTTGCCCAGTTTTTTTGGTTGCAGCCACTGAAGCACAGAGGCCAGAAAAAATTAAACCAGTAGGGTTTGCACCCTAGTTTGTAACGGTGGCGGAGGGAGGAGGAGGACGCTAAAGGACAGCTGTGTGTGGAGTCATGAGGCTTGAAGAGAAGGACAGCTGCATAGAAGTCAGAACAAGTCTTCCGGCGTGCAGTAACCCTCCGAGATCCACCCCTCATTCATTTTAATAAAGGTCAGGTAATCGACACTTTTGTGACCTAGGCGAGTTCTCTTCTCAGTTACAATCCCTCCTGCTGCACTGAAGGTCCTTTCTGAGAGCACACTTGAGGCTGGGCAAGACAAGAGGTTCATGGCAAATTGTGACAGCTCTGGCCACAGATCAAGCCTGCGCACCCAGTAGTCCAGGGGTTCATCGCTCCTCAGAGTGTCGATATCTGCAGTTAATGCCAGGTAGTCCGCTACCTGCCGGTCGAGGCGTTCTTTGAGGGTGGATCCAGAAGGGTTGTGGCGCTGCCTTGGACAGAAAAACATTTGCATGTCTGACGTTACAGACTGGCCAAAGGGCTTTGTCCTTGCAGGTGTGCTCGTGGCAGGATTACTGGCACCTCTGCCCCTGGAATGTTGATGAGTTCCTGAAGTGACATCACCCTTAAAAGCATTGTACAACATGTTTTGCAGGCTGGTTTGTAAATGCCGCATCTTTTCGGACTTGTGGTATGTTGGTAACATTTCTGACACTTTATGCTTGTACCGAGGGTCTAGTAGCGTTGCGACCCAGTACAGGTCCTTCTCCTTAAGCCTCTTGATACGGGGGTCCTTCAACAGGCATGACAGCATGAAAGACCCCATTCTCACAAGGTTGGATGCAGAGCTATCCATCTCCGCTTCCTCATTATCAAGGACTGCATCATCCACGGTCTCCTCCCCCCAGCCACGTACAAGACCAGGGGTCCCCAAAAGGTCACCACTAGCCCCCTGGGAAGCCTGCTCCTGTTGGTCCTCCTCCTCCTCCTCCACAAAGCCACCTTCCTCCTCTGACTCCACTTCTGGCACCCCTCCCTGCGTTGCAGCAGGTGCCTGGGTTCGTTCTGGTGATTCCGACCAGAAATCGTGCGCTTCCAGCTCCTCGTCACGCTGGTCTACAGCCTCATCTGTCACTCGTCGCACGGCACGCTCCAGGAAGAAAGCGAAGGGTATTAGGTCGCTGATGGTGCCTTCGGTGCGACTGACCATATTTGTCACCTCTTCAAAAGGTCGCATGAGCCTGCAGGCATCGCGCATAAGCACCCAGTAACGGGGGAAAAAAATCCCCAGCTGTGCAGATCCAGTCCTACCACCCAGTTCAAAAAGGTACTCGTTGACGGCCCTTTGTTGTTGCAGCAGACGTTCCAACATAAGGAGCGTTGAATTCCAGCGAGTCTGGCTGTCAGAAATCAAACGCCTGACTGGCATGTTGTAGCGCTGCTGAATGTCAGCAAGGCGTGCCATGGCTGTGTAGGAACGTCTGAAATGGGCCGACACCTTTCTGGACTGGGTGAGAACGTCCTGGAATCCTGGGTACTTGGAGACAAAACGTTGGACTATTAAATTTAACACATGTGCCATGCAGGGCACATGTGTTAAATTGCCTAGTCTCAACGCTGCCAACAGATTGCTTCCATTGTCACACACCACTTTTCCGATCTGCAGTTGGTGTGGGGTCAGCCACCGATCGGCCTGTGACTGCAGAGATGACAGGAGTACAGATCCGGTATGGTTTTTGCTTTCCAGGCACGTCATCCCCAAGACAGCGTGACAACGGCGTACCTGGCACGTCGAATAGCCTAGGGGGAGCTGGGGGTGCACAGGTGTGGAGGAGGAGAAGGAGGACCCAGCAGCAGAGTAAGAAGAAGAAGAAGACGAGGTAGAGAGCGATGGAGGAGTAGAGGTGGTGGCAGAACCGCGTGCAATCCGTGGCGGTGACACCAACTCCACTGTTGTTGTTGAGCTACCCATTCCCTGCTTCCCAGCCATTACCAAGTTCACCCAGTGGGCAGTGTAGGTGACATACCTGCCCTGACCATGCTTGGAGGACCATGCGTCAGTAGTCATATGGACCTTTGGCCCAACACTAAGTGACAGAGATGCGGTAACTTGGCTCTGCACATGTTGGTACAGGTGTGGTATTCCCTTTTTAGAAAAAAAATTGCGGCTGGGTACCTTCCACTGCGGTGTCCCAATTGCTACAAATTTGCGGAAGGCCTCAGAGTCCACCAGCTGGTATGGTAAAAGCTGGCGGGCTAAGAGTGCAGACAAGCCAGCTGTCAGACGCCGGGCAAGGGGGTGACAGTCAGACATTGGCTTCTTACGCTCAAACATGGCCTTCACAGAAACTTGGCTGGTGGCAGATGACTGGGAATGGGAACAGGTGGTCAAGGTGGAAGGCGGAGTGGAGGGTGGTTCAGACGGGTCAAGGAGAGCAGAGGTAGAGCAGTAAGATGCTGGACCAGAAGGAGTGTGGCTTTTAGTTTGCCTGTTGCCTTTGAGGTGTTGCTCCCAAAGTGCTTTGTGCTTGCCGCTCATGTGCCTTCGCATAGAAGTTGTACCTATGTGGCTGTTGGGCTTACCAAGGCTCAGTTTCTGACTGCACTCATTGCAAATTACAATGCTTTTGTCAGAGGCACACACATTAAAAAAATCCCACACTGCTGACTTTTTGGAAGTGTGCGATCTGGCGGTAACAGTAGAAGTTGGCGGAGTTGGCGGTATTGGCGGCAATGGCGGGTGCGTTGGCCGGCTGAACACAGGTGCCGATACATGTTGTTGCCCTGCTGATCCCTGCGGGCTGTCCTCCCTGCTTCTTCTAAGTCTTATTCTCCTACTGCCTCTCTGACTCTCCGTCTCTCCATCTGAACTACCCTCCTCTTGCTCTCTTCTACTAGGCACCCACAAAACATCAATCTCCTCATCATCATTCTCCTCAGATGCATCAATTTCTTCTGACACATCACAGAAGGAAGCAGCAGCGGGGACCTCCTCCTCATCACTCATTATGTCCATCTCTATCGTGTTCTCTGCCAGAATTAAATCTGGTGTAAGGTCCTCATCTCCTTCATCTTCTTCTGGCAATAATGGTTGCGCATTACTCAGTTCAAGAAACTCATTGGAAAATAACTCCTCTGACCCCAGTGAAGAAGGGGCACCGGTGGTGGAGGAAGTGTTACGTGGGGTGGCCATAGCAGTGGAGGATGAGGAGGATGTTGTGGTAAAGTTAGAAACGGTAGAGGATGGGGTGTGCTGTGTAAGCCAGTCAACTACCTCTTCAGCATTTTGGGAGTTCAGGGTCATTGGCTTTTTAAAACTGGGCAATTTGCTAGGGCCACAGGATTGCATAGCAGCACGGCCCCTAGCACGTCCTCTGCGTGGCGGCCTGCCTTTGCCTGGCATTATTTTTAAAAAAACAACAACAACAACAACAAAAACTCAGTTGGTTTTTCTGGAAACGATAATACACACAGCTAGATGGCGGGTTGAAGAAAACACTGTGCAAATAATGCCTACAAAGTCAACGTATACACTACTACAGCGGTGGATACGGATTACGTAAAATATATGAATGCTGCTTGAAAAAAAGTAACTCAAGTGGTTTTTCTAGAGACGATAATATTATCAATATTTAGACAAAATGTGAACAAGGTCACACAGCTCGATGGCGGGTTGAAGAAAACAGTGTGCAAATAATGCCTACAAGGTCAACGTATACACTACTACAGCGGTGGATACGGATTACGTAAAATATATGAATGCTGCTTGAAAAAAGTGACTCCGGTGTTTTTTCTGGAGACGGTAATATTATGGATATTTAGACAGAATGGGAACAAGGTCACACAGCTCGATGGCGGGTTGAAGAAAACAGTGTGCAAATAATGCCTACAAGGTCAACGTATACACTACTACAGCGGTGGATACGGATTACGTAAAATATATGAATGCTGCTTGAAAAAAAGTAACTCAAGTGGTTTTTCTAGAGACGATAATATTATCAATATTTAGACAAAATGTGAACAAGCTCACACAGCTCGATGGCGGGTTGAAGAAAACACTGTGCAAATAATGCCTACAAGGCCAACGTATACACTACTACAGCGGTGGATACGGATTACGTAAAATATATGAATGCTGCTTGAAAAAAGTGACTCCGGTGTTTTTTCTGGAGACGGTAATATTATGGATATTTAGACAGAATGGGAACAAGGTCACACAGCTCGATGGCGGGTTGAAGAAAACAGTGTGCAAATAATGCCTACAAGGCCAACGTATACACTACTACAGCGGTGGATACGGATTACGTAAAATATATGAATGCTGCTTGAAAAAAGTGACTCCGGTGTTTTTTCTGGAGACGGTAATATTATGGATATTTAGACAGAATGGGAACAAGGTCACACAGCTCGATGGCGGGTTGAAGAAAACAGTGTGCAAATAATGCCTACAAGGTCAACGTATACACTACTACAGCGGTGGATACGGATTACGTAAAATATATGAATGCTGCTTGAAAAAAAGTAACTCAAGTGGTTTTTCTAGAGACGATAATATTATCAATATTTAGACAAAATGTGAACAAGGTCACACAGCTCGATGGCGGGTTGAAGAAAACAGTGTGCAAATAATGCCTACAAGGTCAACGTATACACTACTACAGCGGTGGATACGGATTACGTAAAATATATGAATGCTGCTTGAAAAAAAGTAACTCAAGTGGTTTTTCTAGAGACGATAATATTATCAATATTTAGACAAAATGTGAACAAGCTCACACAGCTCGATGGCGGGTTGAAGAAAACACTGTGCAAATAATGCCTACAAGGCCAACGTATACACTACTACAGCGGTGGATACGGATTACGTAAAATATATGAATGCTGCTTGAAAAAAGTGACTCCGGTGTTTTTTCTGGAGACGGTAATATTATGGATATTTAGACAGAATGGGAACAAGGTCACACAGCTCGATGGCGGGTTGAAGAAAACAGTGTGCAAATAATGCCTACAAGGCCAACGTATACACTACTACAGCGGTGGATACGGATTACGTAAAATATATGAATGCTGCTTGAAAAAAGTGACTCCGGTGTTTTTTCTGGAGACGGTAATATTATGGATATTTAGACAGAATGGGAACAAGGTCACACAGCTCGATGGCGGGTTGAAGAAAACAGTGTGCAAATAATGCCTACAAGGCCAACGTATACACTACTACAGCGGTGGATACGGATTACGTAAAATATATGAATGCTGCTTGAAAAAAGTGACTCCGGTGTTTTTTCTGGAGACGGTAATATTATGGATATTTAGACAGAATGGGAACAAGGTCACACAGCTCGATGGCGGGTTGAAGAAAACAGTGTGCAAATAATGCCTACAAGGCCAACGTATACACTACTACAGCGGTGGATACGGATTACGTAAAATATATTATGGCTGCTTGAAAAAAGTGACTCCGGTGTTTTTTCTGGAGACGGTAATATTATGGATATTTAGACAGAATGTGAACAAGGTCACACAGCTCGATGGCGGGTTGAAGAAAACAGTGTGCAAATAATGCCTACAGGGCAAATAATGCCTAAAAGGTCAACTTATACACTACTACAGCGGTAGTAAAATAAAAAAAAGTAAAATAAAAAAAAATGAATATTAAAAAAAAAAAATTAAAGTTGGTGCTGCTGAACTACTAGGAGCAGCAGATTAGCACACCAGTCCCACTCCCCAACACTGCTAGACTAATAGCACTGGGCTCTTATAGTAGTAGTAGTAGTAGTAGTAGTAAAACAACAAAAAAATAAATAAAAGCAGTCCTTACAAGGACTACTGTTATTGCAGCAGTCAGCAGATGAGATCAGAAGCAGGACAGCTGCCCACTGCAGCTACATACAGAGCACTGCAGTAGAAGGTAGATTACTAGCCAGCAAAGCTACCTAAGCTTAAATGTCCCTCAAACCCCTGCAGACTTCTGTCCCTCCAATAACAGAGCAGTATCAAAATGATTACTAGCCAGCAAACTTTCAACTGTCCCTGAAATCACTAACAGGCAGCAGCTCTCTCCCTACACTATCTCTTCAGCACACACAGGCAGAGTGAAAAAACGCTGCAGGGCTTCGGTTTTTATAGGGAAGGGGAGTGGTCCAGGGGAGAGCTTCCTGATTGGCTGCCATGTACCTGCTGGTCTGGGGTGAGAGGGCAAAAAAAAGCGCCAACAATGGCGAACCCAAAATGGCGAACGTCGCGCGACGTTCGCGAACTTCCGGCGAGCGCGAACACCCGATGTTCGCGCGAACAAGTTCGCCGGCGAACAGTTCGCGACATCTCTATATGCCATGTCAAATGCCATGTCATAGAGAGGATGATTGAACCCAAAGGCTTCTTTAGCTTGGCCAGTCCCACAGTTTGGGAACCTAACTTTATTTATTCATTTACTGTTCTAAATCAGTATAAAACAGATTAATATTATTAGTATTATTTTTCACCCACTGTTTCCAGGGTACTTAGGGTATATAAAAACTGGTCCAATATTATAATGTGTATCCCTAGTTACAGGCCTGTTCCGAAAGTCCAAGTCTTAAATGGGTTGTTCACATTTTTTCAGTTCAGTTGGTTTCAGAAATAAAGACTTTTTCCGATTACTTTCTATTTTCTATTTGTGACTATTTCTCTAATATTGAAGTGTAAAGTTTCATTTTTCACCTTCAGCTCTAGAAGGGGGATCATTGACTCCAACTATTCTAAATTGATATATTTAGTTGATACATTTGTTATCTTTGTTCCTGCTGAGCAGAGGTTCATTAAAGGGGAACTTTCGCAAAAATTAAAAATGAATATACTCAGACTGAAGTAAGAAACTTTCTATTTACAATCAATTAAAAATGTCTGAAATAATCAAGTTTATATTCACTATTCCTTCCTCAGCATTTGTTTCTCTTCATTTTGTCTTCATGCAGCAGTTGGGTGTCAGATGAATGATCTAATATATCTTATAGGGGGGGCTTCCTTTCCTAGCAGATGTGTAAGAGCTCACTCAAATAACTGATTCCAGTAGAAAAAAAATCGAACAAAATAACTGCTTTTTGCACAAATTCTGCATGTAGAGAGACAGGATTTCTGGTGATTTTGATATTAAATTTTCATTTTCACGATAGTTCCCCTTCAAAGGCAACTGTTAGAATTGATACAATAGTTGCTAATATTCCACAGATACTGCTGAGAAATGTATCAACTAAATGTATCAATTAATTGTAGTAAATTGTAACAGTTCAGAATATGCTCCTGGATCACTGAGCTGCCAGACGGAAACACTAGAGACACAAACATTACATTTTAAACCAAAATTCTGGGAAAACGGTAAGAAATAAAAGATGAAAAGCAGTAGAAAAAAGTCTTTGTTTATGGGGAACAATCTGAAAACAAGTGAACTGAAAATACTGCAACCAGTATGGAAGCTTTTAGTCATCTGTATTATCGTGAAAATATATAGCAAACGCATGTTATACCCTGGTTCTTTTTTCTACAATGTAAAGAATGATCACAGGTAGTAAATTGCTTCATACTTTTAAGAACTATTTTCTATGTAATGACTGAGTAATGCTTAAGTACTACTGAGTTTCACTCATTAATCTAGAGGCTTAAATGAACTGTAAGTAAAACAGACTTGCCAGTGGTCAGTGAATTCTTGAGTCTCGTCAGCCTCAGACAAGATGCACACATATGGTCTCTTGATGAAGAAAGAAGTAATGTGTAACAATAGTAACGGCCATTGCATCAAATACCTACTATTGCCTGCTACTTTGTGGAAGAAAGTTAAGTTGTAAAATATACAGATTGTTCAAAGCAGATCATATGATTCATGGTTCTTTTGTATAGGGCTTAATTCTTGTATGGCCAGCATAGAGTGTTTGACCTGCCAATGGGGAGAGGTCTTACATGTTGCTCTATAAAGCCAGGCTATTAGAGCTAAGACCGAGCATTTTGATGCCTAATAATGTGGCTCTGCCTTTCCATAAGTTTGTTCTTTAATAAGTGTTGTGTACATGGAAATGTTATATGCCACAGGTGCCAGCTTCTTTCCCTACCCCAGAATCGCCTTCTTAAGTTCACACAAAGTATACGTTTTGGGAGACAATAAAAAAGGCAATCATTTTTAGTTCAAGAGAACAATATCTTGCCATATGGGTCACAAGTCCTTAAAGCAAGCTGTGACTGCAGTTCATTCCATGAATAGGATTGCTGCTCTCCTCCACTGCCCCATACTACATGGCAAATTGGAAGTTAATATATAGCCATATGGCATGACTTTGTCTAAATTAACTGCTAATTAGTAGTAAATGTTTTCTAAGTGCTAACAAGCAGCTATTAAAGGAGAAGGAAAGGTTAAAACGAAGTAAGCCTTATCAGAAAGGTCCATCTAAATATACCAGTAAACCTCCAAAGTAGTGCTGCTCTGAGTCCCCTGTCAAAAGAAACACTGCATTTCTTTCCTTCTATTGTGTACACATGGGCTTCTGTATCAGACTTCCTGCCGTCAGCTTAAACCTCATTGCCCTGGGCAAGAGCATGCTCAGTTTGCTCCTCTTCCCCACCCCTCCCTTCTCTACTGTAATCTGAGCCCAGAGCAGGGAGAGACTCAGGCAGGAAGTGATGTCACACCACATTAATACTGCAGCTCCTATCCTAAACAAACAGAGAGTTTCTAGAGCTTTTTACTCAGGTATGGTAAAACATTCTACAGAATAAATATAGCATTCTAGCTTGCACTATTGCAGCTAATCTATTGGCAATAAAATGTCTCCGTAGCTTTCTTCTCCTTTAAAGGGGAACCATCATTATAAAAAATCCACTACACTATAGTGGATGTTTAAAGGACAAGGAAAACTGAAGCTGATAGGTTAGGTATCCCCAGTAAAGTTTCCCTCCTGACCAATGGTCCTTTAGTAAAGATGAACCGTAACAAAGTAGTTTGGTGCCTCTCCGCCATCTTTCTGAGTGTTCAATGGCCTTGGCAATAGACTCATGAATAGAGTGCAGTTGAGTGAAATTCTCTGATTTTACTCTCCTGTGCATGAGCAAGTATAAATCTGTTGTAGGTACAAGTGAGAAAATTGTAGTATCAGAAACCCCCCTTTTCTGAACGGTGTAGTGGTGTCCATTAAGAGAGCAATAGCCTGAATTCAGGTGCCTAACAAGCTCCAGACAAGAGACTGGCAAAATTCAACAAAATGCTTAACCCCCACCAATGCCAGTGGGAATGAGAAGCCGATTGCAAGGGAATCAGTTTCTGTTTCTCTAACAGCTTTAGGCTAAGTTCCCTAATGTCACCTTTATTTCATCTGTAATTTATATCTTGGTCTTCCCCAGAACAGCAGCATATTCATCAAACTGTCTGTTCAGTGCCGTTTCCATGTAATTTATGACAAGACAGCAAAACAGCCCCATTCATGTTCCCCATTCCATTTTAAAACACAATGTTTATTCAGAACCCCCCTTTGTAAATATGCACATCTTGTAACAGCTTTATTAATAGTCTCTCATGTGCACTTAGTTTTCTAGACTACTAAAAAACAGAGCCTGGCCAAACTTCAAACAAGCAAAGACAAAGACCTCACCTTTGCATAGCAGTGACTTCTGCCCAACAAACTGCCATATCAATGTGATGGAGGTCTCATACCCCAAAGCATCCACGTCTCTTGGCAGTGCTTTTGGGGTTCAACTTGACAGCAGAAGACAGGCCTCACAGGACAAGGAGAAGAAGCATTCTGAACAAGTTGAGCCTTCTGGAAACTTTGCTGAAAGGATGAAGGAACAGGTAAACCTTTAAACCTGTCGTCTGTTTTAATTGTTGAATTGACTTGTGATTTTTGGATTGTTTCTGTTTCACCCAATAACTGCTGGGATCATATTGGGAAAACTCCTTAATACATTTCTTTCAGCTAGCAGTGAAGTTATAGGGCATGTAATAGAATGGTTCTCCAGCTTTTTGTTCTTTAATATATTGCATTGTCAATGTTATACTGCCATTTTCTTACTCCAGGATGTATAAAATTCAGAGTGATGGGTGAATAGAGAAATAGAGGAATAGAGGCATAAATTGCCCTGGGAGATGAATCAGATAGACCATGTTATTTACCTATTAAGTGCTTAGTTTTAATTTTACGTCTTTAAAATATGTTTTACCATTCATTTTTCTGGAAATCCTTCCTTTCTTAACTCCTTCCTCCTTAACTGTTAATTCTCTTGCTATATTTGAATGCCTCTCTACTTTCTCTCTTTGCTGAGCTGTAGATAGTAAGGTCTGTGTGCCTTTCCTTATAATATACTTTGTTATATTGTAGTTGCCTTCCTCTGGATAGTATCTGTTGCACTAATATCTTTCTGTAGACTACGTTTTCACACGTAATGCAGTAACCAAGGCCAGGGTTCACCAGTGACCTACAATGTGGCAACATTAATGCTTTTTTTTGTGCTATTGCATATTATTGCAAGTCAATTTGTTTGCCATATTGTCATTCATAAAACCATGCCATTCCAAAAATATAATTTTAAATTGAATACTTTAAACAAATACAAATGGCAAATTTAACTGCCTATAAGTGTGAGGCTCTGACTGTAAACTCCAGTGTAAAGGGATACTTTCATGGGAAAACATGTTTTTTTCAAAATGAGTCAGTTAATAGTGCTGCTCCAGCAGAATTCTGCACTGAAATCCATTTTTTCAAGAGCAAAGAGATTTTTTCAAATTTAATTTTGAAATCTGGCATGGGGCTAGACATATTGTCAGTTTCCTAGGTCCTGTCAGTCATGATCGAACGATTAAATCCTTCGAATCGAACGATTCGAAGGATTTTAATCCAACGATCGAAGGAATATCCTTCGATCAAAAAAACTTAGGCAAGCCTATGGGGACCTTCCCCATAGGCTAACATTGACTTCGGTAGCTTTTATTTGCCGAACTAGGGGGTCGAAGTTTTTTTTAAAGAGACAGTACTTCGACTATCGAATGGTCGAATAGTCGAACGATTTTTAGTTCGAATCCTTCGATTCGAAGTCGTAGTCGTAGTCGAAGGTCGAAGTAGCCCATTCGATGGTCGAAGTAGCCCAAAAAAACCTTCGAAATTCGAAGTTTTTTTACTTCACTCGAATTTAGTGAATCGGCCCCTAAAACTATATTTACACATTAGTGTGTAAATATAGTTTAAATATCCATACCAATTTTTGTTAGTCCTCCCCCTAAAAGACAATTTTAATTGTATTTGATTCAGCAGTTAGGATTGGGAATTGGAATTTAGAATAGTCCATCTGCTATAAGTTCGCTCACTCTTTAATACAGCAAGGACCACTACATGAACCTTTTTTTGGCCATGTTTATACCAAGCAATCAAACAAGTGGAAGCATTTGTGAAACTGAAGCAATTGTGAAATGTAGACTGAATATTTGCATTCCCATATAAAGGAGCAAATGTGTTAATTGATCACATTTTGAGCTTTGAATGTCAGTAGTAGTTAAAATAGATAGCAAGGGTTCCATTACAAATGGTGAGATTCAATAACTGTTTCATGTATTACCGACTGATATAATTTAATATGATGTAACTTATTTCATTATTATTTTTCTGAATGGACAGATGATGTCAGGTGGAATGCTGCTTTTGCATCTAAATGCTGTAACTTTACTTAGAATACCATCTAACATGTGTTAACTTGTATTTTCCTGTTAAGGGAAACTTAAACCAATGGTGAATGCCCAGCATACAATAACAACCATGGCTGCACCATCTGGACACTCTCTTGGCCAACGAGACGGCCATGGCCTACGCTACCTGAAGATCTAGAAACACAAGATATCTACCAAAAGTTACTGAGCAAACTGCGATCAGCACTGGTGGAGGTGGAAACGTGTGTTGCCCAGATTGATGAGTAAGTCATTTGGGACACTACTGGGGGGCGGAGTTTGTCTGTTTTTCAAATGTACAAAAGGCAACAGACACAATGTACTGATGAATTACTCTATATATTTGTATTTTAGTTGTGTGTTCATGTTTCCATTTTGGAACACACACACCATACATATTGGGCTTGCTTGTTGGGAGTGCCAGTTAAAATGATTGTTGAATATATTTTGTATAAAATTACCAATTACAGGAAAAGGAAACTGCAGAGATTTGGCCCTTCTGTAGTTCTTACAGTTAGAAAGGTAGAACAGAATGGCGAGGGGGCTGTTGGTTATACAGTGCTCAGGCAACCTGCAATATATTCACAATGTAGATGTATATTTTGATGCCTAAATGTTGAGGAAGCCTCTTGAGCTAAGATGTATATAAGTTAATCATTCGTTTCTGCTTTAAATGAACGACTCATATAAAAACTCAGATCTAATTAAAAATCATGACTTCTAGCTTGACTATTTCATTATTTTCCTTGTAAGCTTAAATTTACCCTTCTCACTGCCCCAAAGAATATATGAACATTGATGCTTTATTTAAATCCTCTTTAATAACTGTCTCCTTTATCCTGAAATAATAGTCTCATAAAATATTAATGTCTTCATGTATATTTTAGGAACTTCTCTAATTTTGGACAACCATGATTGTCTTTTATTTTCTTTCCTTTGCCTATTTATAAACGGTGCTATTTATAGGGAATCCTACCATCTCACTAATGTAAGAGCACACCTTATTATCTATCTATTATACATAAACTGTCATTTTACATGCACTATAATCCATTTTATGAGAGAATACTTTTTAACTGAACTGTGCATCGTTCCTCAGTTTTATCAAGTCTGCATAAAAGAACTGGTAGTTTAAACAGGTAACATTCTTTATCCTAACCCATTACATGGCATTGTAATATTAGGGTATCTGTACTGGCCATATAGGATACTGTGCATTAGATTGATCAGCTCAGCTTATTTGTTTTCAATTTTTCTACTATCCCACAAGAGTTTAATTAGTTGTTTGGACACCTGCCCAAGCAATTATATAGTTTGATTAGAAACTGAGAGACCCATTAAAAATAGGTGCACATATTTGTAATTTTGTATAGTTTGAGACTTGACCAAGTACACCCCATCTTATCTGGTGCCCCAATCTGGTCATTTTTTTAAGTCTGAACTTGGCACTAGGATACCAGCTGTCGCCTGCCTTCATGTACAAAAGAGATATAAGGGGTAGAGAAAAATAAAAGAGAACAAAAAAGACAATGCAATAATAAGGGCAAGTCAAAATAAAGTCAGGCCGTGGTGTAAGGTGTTCTTGTAGGTCCTTGGTTTGGTTTATGCCCAAGTTACCTTATGTTTTTCTGCTTATGTGTAGAACTCGGCAAATCCTTTGAGAAATTATTAGGAAATTATATGGCTTTGGGACGAGAATATCAGGACAGTGAGCTTATATTTATCCTCAATTGATATTAAAGCGCCTAAAACTTTGTAAAAGCTGCTGTACTACTCAAAATGTACAAAACAAAAGCCTCAACGGCTCTCCGTGTTCTAAAGGTATATATACGCAAACATCCTCAATTTAATCTACTTGTTAGTTATCTGTTATAAGATGGAAAACAAAGGGTTATAGAGCACCATATTAATGATAACCCCACATTTTCATAGCCAGCATGACTCAATTATTCACTAAAACTGCAGTGCCAGCCAGCAGTTCTCTTAGAAAATGTTAATGCAAACCAAATATTAGCATTTTCTGTATTTGAGGATTGTATCATATTTGTTAATAACTCTCTGGGCTCAGGCCTTGATAAATATACCAAAGGAGGACATGTACAGATCATTAGAGAGGTAAATATATGGTTTAATTAGACAGAGCCTGTAATTAGGGGATACCAGCTGGGCAGATTTTTGCGCCTCCTACTACTCCTCATCCATAACAGTGCCCAAATCTGTTTCCCACTTGTTCCGTTGCACTTCTAAGTCACCCTCATGCACATCATGTTGTAGCTGTCAGGGAGCCGGGAGCCCCCTCTGGGAGTAGTCCGGATCTAGGAGGAAGCCCCTCAGGAGGGATCAGGGTCGTGGTATCCAGGGGTTAGGCAAGAGAATAATCAAAGTCCAAGCACAGGTCAGAAGGCAGGCGGAATACAAACAAAGTCCAGGGCAAGGCAGGGGGTCAATGGCAGGCAGAGTAACAGCGAAGTCCAGGTCCAGGCAAGGGGTCACTCCAAGGAATCAGGCAGAAATAGCAGGGAAAACAGCAAGGGAACCCAGGAATCTCTTAGGGAACAGGATCCTATTTTCGGGCGCCATCTTGGCGCCTCAGGCGTTCTTTTATCTTTGAATTTGGCGCCCTTGCGCCAGCGTCAGCGCGCCTGCGACCGTCGCGCCGTGCTGGCGTCACTGCGCCGGCGTCGGAACCCACGTGGGTTGACTGGGCGCCGCCATCTTGGATTCTTCGCCGCCGGGAGCGGACGCGACTCCTCGCGCTCCCGGCGGTCTTGACAGTAGCCTACCATATAGCATAGTAATAAGGCCTTTGGTGTGACCCTCATAAAGGTATATCAGGAAAGGGTGAATGGAAACCGAATAGTTATGGTGCTTGTGGGTAGCCTTAAAGGACAACTAAAGCTTAACTAAAGAAATAGGGTAGACATGCTGTACATTATGCTTCTGTACCAGCCCAAGGCAACCACAGCCATTTAGCAGTACAAATCTGTGTCTCCAAAGATGCCACAGTAGCTCCCGATCTTATTTTCTGCTGATTTATTGCACATGCTCTGTGCTGCTGTCACTTACTGAGTTAGGGACCCACTCACAATATACAGTAAACATAGAATAGAAATGTCACAATATAAGACTGATTAGTAATTAATACAGATAATTACTACACGGCAGCATAGAAACCAGTGCAACTTGCATCAGAATTTAATAATCAGCCCTGTAGCATCAGCTTATATTACAGGCCAACCTAATTAACGACCCCTAAGCTTAGCTTCTCAACAGCTGCTCAGAGCCCACTGAGCATGTGAGTGTCACAGACACTTTCCAAGATGGTGACCCCCTGTGACAGGTTTAAAATTCTGAATCACTGCTGCTATCAAGAAGGTGAAACTTTAGGCTGGTGCAATAAGATCATTATATAAAATATGTCATTTTTAGCCATATTCATTTTTATGGTTTAGTTCTCCTTTAAGGACACAGTTGAGCCTCTGAAAGTTCAGCCATTGTGATATATGAAATTAGTCTTTCAATTGTCATTTTCATTTTGCCATACATCTCCCAAGGTGATCTTCCAAAGGGCTTATTATACCCTGGTTAGACATCAATACAGATACTCCAGATATTTGTACCAGGTGCACATAGGGACCTTCATACAAATGATGTGGAGTTGTAGTAAGATCACTTCATATTGGGGGAAAATTTTGGACACTTTGAAGGCAGTGTTACAGATCACTATTCATAGAAAAAAAATTACGTATTTTGGCTGTAATACAAGACCTTAAGGGTGATCTATTGCGAAAATTTATATATAATATAAGCTTCATCTCACTGAAATAAAAAAATTGGAATTAAAAATTCTGTACTGTTTATGAAATTATCAAGTTACTCTTTACTCTTCCCCTCTGAGCAACCTTTTCTCTTCATGCAGAAGGTTGGAGTCAGTTTTTGATAGGGATGCACCGAATCCACTATTTTGGATTCGGCCGAACCCCCGAATCCTTTGCTAAAGATTCGGCCGAATACCGAACCCTAATTTGGGATGGGAAAGGGGAAACATTTTTTACTTCCTTGGTTTTTGACAAAAAAACACTCAATTTCCGTCCCCGCCCCTAATTTGCATATGCAAATTAGGATTCGGATTCGGTTCCCCTGGGCAGAAGGATTCGGCCGAATACTGCTGAAAAAAGGCAGAATCCTGGCCGAATCCCAAACCGAATCCTGGATTCGGTGCATCCCTAGTTTTTGACAATTAGGTCTAAGACATTCTTTTGGGTGGGTTGCCCCTTTGCCTAGGTGCTCGCTCTTTAATAATATCCGTCTCTAATGTAAATCCTGTTTCTCTGGGCGCAGGGTGTGTGTCAGTCATTAATTTTTTTACCTTGTGTTTGTGCTGAGTTGGTTATTTGAGTTAGAACTAAAACCATCTGCTAAGAAAGGGAGCCCCCTAAAATATGTATTAAACCTGTCAATCAAAATCTAAACCTCAGCATGAAGAGTGACAGGTTGCAGAGAGTGAAATACTGAAGAGTAACTTGATTATTTCTTAAACAATACAGAATTTTTAATTTCTAATATTTATAAAGTGTCTTATTTCAGTGAGATGAAGCTTATATTCAATTTTCATTTTTGCGATAAGCTTATTCAATACCAATCACTTTTTCTCCTTGAGGCATTACTATTGGCTAAGAGGTTAATTACCCAAAATTGGAGGAACCTTGCTCCTCCTACCTTTTCTAACAGGCAACAGGTAATGCAGGATACTTGTAGTTAACTAACTAGTGTATACTAAAAGAGGGTTTTGAATTTTGAATTGATGTGAATTTTATTTTAGTCTAATCAATTGTACTCACAACTCGAAAGGAAGGTTATTTATGAGAAAATTTGAACGTCTAAAATACGATCTAATGGGAACGAACTGAAAATTCGATTCATATTCGAATCAAATATGAACAAAACTCTAATAGAATTTTCCTCCAAAAAAACTTGAATGTCAGGAAGGCAATTAACATCTTCATATGGGTCAACAGACGAAAATTCAACTGTTTCCGTGGTCAATGTGTGATAAATCTTACATTCGAATTTCCATTCAAGTTGGTACTTTTAAATTAGAATTTGTGAGTTTTGACACTACGGGGCCGATTCACTAAGGGTCGAATATCGAGGGTTAATTAACCCTCGATATTCGACTAGGAACTAAAATCCTTCGACTTTGAATATCGAAGTCGAAGGATTTAGCGCAGATAGTTCGATCGAACGATCGAAGGATAATTCCTTCGATCGAACGATTAAATCCTTCGAATTGAACGATTCGAAGGATTTAAATCCAACGATCGAAGGAATATCCTTCGATCAAAAAAAGTTAGCCAAGCCTATGGGGACCTTCCCCATAGGCTAACATTGACTTCGGTAGCTTTTAGATGGCGAACTAGGGGGTCGAAGTTTTTTTTAAAGAGACAGTACTTCGACTATCGAATGGTCGAATAGTAGAACGATTTTTACTTTGAATCCTTCGATAGTCGTAGTCGAAGGTCGAAGTAGCCCATTCGATGGTCGAAGTAGCCCAAAAAAAACGTTGAAATTCAACGTTTTTTAACTTCGAATCCTTCGCTCGAAGTTAGTGAATCGGCCCCTAAAAAAAATTTGAATTTACCATTTAATCCTTAATAAATCTGCCCCCAAATGTTATAACCTGGGGCCCTTGGATGGATATATACCCCCAAACACATCCCAACACAAAACCATAATGATATGCAGTGAATATTCTTTACATCAGTTGTCTGTTTGCTGTACTTTTTTTTCACCATTCCACAGAGATTGTTTTTTTTTTGAGATTTTGTTAATGTCAATTTTGCCTCTCTTCTATTTATGTTGCTTTGTAAATCTCACTATACATTGTTTGGGGCATTGTGAATTTTACGGTGTTTTATTTGTACTCAATAAACAGAGATAAATAGATGTGTCTGTATGTATAATACAAAAATATATTTATGTATATTTATCCTAACATGCTGTAAAATTGGCTTGACTTATCCCAGTCATATTCCCTTTATTTAATGTTTATTCACCCGGACTAATAAAAGGAACAAATTCTGACAAATGAATTGTTAGATCTGTCACATTAGCTACTTACAGACCTGGCAGAGCAATTGTCAACACAGGATTTGTATCATGGGCGATAAGAGAGGAACAAAGCACATTGCAGTGTTCATTTCAATCCTTGTTGTTGCCAATGAATGGGTATCGCTTGTTCAACCTTATCACACAAGCAAAGTTTCCTGCTCTGATTTCTAATTCTATGCAGGTCAGCGCTGAGTTCTTCTTGTTAACGCTCTACATGATTCCTATTTAATGTCCTTATCTTTTCTTTTAGCATAAAAGCAGGGCACATCAACCCACACAAATGTGAAACAAGTATTTCCTTAACAATGTTTGTCATCTATTGTGTTCTGAATGGTGCTGAGAAATGGTGCATGGCTGTTGTGCTCAGTGATCATTAACAGAAATATTCAGAAAGATTTATTTTGATATTGTGTAGAAGTACTTCCTACACAGGTAAAAACATAGATAAAAAAGCCCTGCTGTATTGATTTAAAGGCACATGATTATTTTTTTGTTTTTGTGCAATGGAGATGAATGAATTGTATTCATGATTCACAACACAACCTATTTCCAGCATTAGATCGAGTGAAGGAATAGAATAAAAAATACTTCGAATTTCGAATGTTTTTTTTTGGCTACTTCGACCATCGAATTGGCTACTTCAACCACGACTTCGAATCGAACGATTCGAACTAAAAATCATTCGACTATTCGACCATTCCATAGTCGAAGTACTGTCTCTTTAAGAAAAACTTCGACCCCCTACTACGCCACCTAAAACCTACCAAGGTGCAATGTTAGCCTATGGGGAAGGTCCCCATAGGCTTCCTGCCAATTTTTTGGTCGAAGAAAAATCATTCGATTGATGGACTAAAATCCTTCGAATCGAACGATTCAAAGGATTTAATCGAATATCGAAGTCGAAGGATTTACTGCAAATAGTTTTACCGCAAATTAATTAACCCTCGATATTCAACCATATGTAAATCTGCCCCTTAATGTTTTCTGTTGACTATACTTTTGCCTATTCTTCATCAAAAAATTAACTTTTTGTTGTTGTTTTGTAGTAAACAGAAAAATGGTTAAAATATTTCAGATTTCTTGTTTTTTGTGAGCATTTGTGTTACAAGAAGTAGTCTGTTAATCAAATTTACAGTTCCATTTAAACTTTCTTTATAATGGACTCCTCCTTGTCTGTAAGACCAACAAAGGTAGGAGCTGGGAAAATTGTGCTTTTGTGCAGAGCTTATTATCTGTTATAAGGACTCAGAATTAAAAGAGGTTATAAATGAAAAAAAAAATCAGTTACAGTGGCGTAACAACTAGTGTTGGGCAAATTTCTCCTGAAAAATTCACGAAAAATCGTGAAATTGGAAAGTTCACAAAAAAATCATGAAATTCGAAAGTTTTCACTAAAAAATCTAGCAATTCGAACGTTTTCACTAAAAAATCGAGCAATTCGAGTGTTTTAACTAAAATCGAGCAATTTGAAAGTTTTCACAAAAAAATCGAGCAATTCGAACGTTTTCACTAAAAAATCAAGCAATTCAAACGTTTTTACAAAAAAATTGAGCAATTCGAACGTTTTGCCAAAAAAATCTTGCAAATCTTGAAATTGATTTATTGAATTTATTCGCCTGCGGCGAAACAAAGAAATGTTATTTCACATATTGGGCATTGATTCCGAATAGCAATACTTCAGGTCTACATTGCCCATTCATCAAGCTTATAGTGGGGAATCGGTTGCCAGGCAGGATTTGGGATCTGTGATCCTTGTGGGCAACTGGGCCAGGACAGAATTGTCTGGTAATGGTAATGGCTGAGAACAGGCAGGAACATTTTTCTAATGTCAACCAAAGAATACCTATACATATAGTGACTGCTGCTGTTTTATTTAAAGTTATCAGAAAAAGTAACCACATCTAACCCCCCCCCCCACCAGAATTCTAATATTTTTTTGTATAATTGTCTACTGGTTAGCAAATCACAATTGCATCTGTAATAAAGGCAGAAGTGTGTTAAAGTCCCATGTACAAGTTGTGCACCACACATTCTCATTATGCTTTAGAACTTCCTTTAGATTGTTAGGCTTCTGCAAAACATTGTGTTTGGTTTAAAAAGTTAACCTTGATCTTTGACTGCAGTCATAGTACAAGTATAGAATCCATTATCCAGAAGCCCATTATCCAAAAAGCTCTGAATTATGGGACGGCCATCTCCCGTAGACCCCATGTTAATCAAATAATTTATAATTTTCTTAATTACCTTCTCTGTAATAATAAAACAGACCCTTGTACCTGCACTAATATTCCACTTAATATGATTCAAACTATTAGTTGTTTAAATATGCATTCTGGGTCTGGGGGGTGTAGTTTATCTCTATTATATGCATTACCAATAATAAAACAGAAAAAAAAACATTACAAGTACAAAAATGCCACTTAATATGATTTAATACAAGTTGGTTAATATGCATTCTGGGGGTATAGTTTTCCTTTAATATATGGATAGACTACAGTAGAACCCCCATTTTACATTTTTCAGGGGACCAGGAAAAACTATGTAAAATCCGGGAAAATGTAAAATCAGGGAAATGTGTTTAAGGGATTGTTCAACTTCCAAACACCCTTTTCAGTTCAATCGTTTTCAGATTGTTCCACAGAAATAAAGACTTTTATTAAATACTTTCCATTTTTTTTACTTTTAACTGTTTGTTCCAAAATCTAAGTTTAAATTTTAATGTTTCATTCTGGCTGTTCAGTAATTCAGGTGCACACTCTAAACGGTTACAATTTTGCAACATTTAGTTGATACATTTCTCAGCGACATCTCTGGAGTATTAGCAACTATTGTATCAAACTTAAAATCAGGGGACTTAAATAGAAATTCCACTGTATTTATATCTATGTTTATGTCACAAAAGGATGAAAAAGAACGTAGGTTATTATACCATTTAAATTGACCTCCCTTATAATTTTGTAATCACAGACTTTGATCCTAAAAGATATCACATTAATAGGGTGCATTAAAAAAAGAACAAGTATAAATAAATGGTTTATTTAGTTAATAGTAACACCAGCCTTTTCATTTTTCTGTTAAAACTATGAATACTTCTCTTACTGCTCTTTCTTTTATTGCTGCATTTCTGTGTTTAAATATTCAATATTTAATATAAAAAGGTTTCTATCCTTTGAATAAACTGAGGATACTGGGCACCTTGCCAGGGGGTAAGTCTATTCATATTTATTTTTTTCGGAAGATATTTGTGGTTCAAGTAAATATAAAAAATGCAACTTCATTTTGATGGATGTGACATGAAAATGATATATTTCTTTATCTTTGTAGCCTTTTGTCTTCAATAACCTGTTCTCCCAAGCAGGAACGTAAAACAGAGATGCTGATAACTTCAGAGTGTGATAATGAAAAGGGAGAGAAGAATGGCAAGCGGGTCTGCTTCCATGTGGCTGGTGAGGAACAAGAAGATTCAGGGCATGACACCATCAGCAACAGAGATTCCTACAGGTAATGCTAAGCTCATGCTAATATATATTATAGTGTATTAATGGGGTTCTGGGACAAACAACATTAAACCCAGCATGTGATAAAGCCAGGTCAGATGTTCTCACTGAGGTGCCGCTAAGTTCAGAAGCTGTTTCTCAACTCAATAACAAACATGAACTCTAGGGGCAGATTTATCAAGTGTCGAATTTCGAATAAAAAAAAAAATTTGAAATTCAAATAAAAAAAGACCAACCGAAATGTATTTCAAAAAATCTTTTTTTTTTTCAGGTGACTAGTCCATTTTTGTTTGAATTTGAATCATATGAATCGAAGTAATAGCGCATTAGATCGAATTCGAATCGAAGTTTAGATTTTTCAAAGTCTACCAATTAACTCCAAACAGGTTCTAGGAGGTCTACCATAGGCTAAAACAGCAATTCAGCAGCTTTGAGACGGCGAATGGTCATATTCTAAATTTTAAAGAGACAGTACATGATAAATTTTGATATTCGGTTTTTCTAATTTTTTTCAAATTCGAATCAAATTTGGACTTTTCCCGAGTCGAAGTAATTAAAATTTTCACTTTGACCCTTGATAAATCTGCCCCTAAATGATAGGGTCGTGTTCAACACATTGCCTAACTCAATGTCTAATCCCCAGTGATATACAACATGGCAGTTACCTGCTCAAAGAAATATAAAATGTCATGTCCCCAGATAGGAAAAACAAAGTGAAAAATCCCTAGCTCAATAAAAATATATATATATAGATGTTCTATTTCTATTCATTGAAGCTATGTTGGACACAGAGCATATTGCCCCTCTAATGGTGGGTACGGGCATTCATTCAAGGCTGTTTTGTTGGGTTGTAAATGACGGATTTCTGATATTCCTTTTTCACTGCACAGCGATTGTAACAGCAATAGAAACTCCATTGCTTTGTTTACAAGTATCTGCAGCAGCCAGTGCAGTTCTTACCTCCAGAGCGACGAAATGGATTCTGGTAAGATCTTTTGCTGCTCATGTTTTCTACTCATGAATGATTTTATTTGCTTTCCTTACCCTCCCCATGCTTCAGACACACTAATCCCCTTTGCATGGCTGTGCATTGAAAAGGCCAATAACTGCAGTAATATAAATTCCTAACAGTACAGAAAGCCTAAGAAAATGATAGTAAAACTATTTCATATACAGATATATTTTGTACTGAAAACCTGGACTACCTGTATGTAATGGTAAAGGTATATATTATATTTGTGTAAAACTCAGGTTGATTTGTTTTCCCTCATATTCTGGGGTATCACAAGATACTGTATGGAGCACATGGCATTAAAGATCTGCCTCCTTTATTAGCTTCTTTGGCTAGTGTGACATGTTGAGTTGTAAGAGTCTTGCAACCACTAGTGCCACCTGATAAAATGGGTGCAAAGTTTTGCACGTATTTGTTAAAGGTACTTGTGCACCAACACTCTCCTTGGATTTCTGCCTATCTCCAGTACATCTACCCAGCTAGGGCAACTAGTGACTGTGGGGAACCCTGGAGCAGGTCTCCTCAGTTTTCTGCAACAGACTTGCGTCAAATGAATCGCATGCTATTTAAATTTTTGTCACTTACATTGGTGCACTGGAAGACACATTAGTCCCTGCATACAATTCATGAAAGCACTGCGTATCTTGACAGCGCTATATAAATAAATGATGATGAAAACTCACCACATGGCAGCAATGGCACATGATTTAAAGGAGACCTAAAGCCTAAATAAAGAAGTAGACTAGAAATGTTGTACATTATGTTTTGGGCTTCTGTACCAGCCGAAGGCAACCACAGCCCTTTAGCAGTAAAGATCGGTGTCTCCAAAGATGCCCCAGTAGCTCCCCATCTTCTTTTCTGCTGATTCACTGCCCATGCTCTGTGCTGCTGTCACTGACTGAGCTTAGGGACCCACTCACAATATACAGTACACATAAAATATAATTGTCACAATTAGTGATGGGCAAATTTATTCGCCAGGCGCGAATTCGCGGCGAATTTGCGCGTTTCGCTGCCAGCGAATAAATTTGCGAAACGCCTGCGAAAATTTGCAGTAAAAATTCGCAAAAAATGGGCGCTGGCGTCAAAAACGGGCGCCGGCGTCAAAAAAACGGGCGCCGTTTCGAGAATTTTTCGCTGTTTCGCGAATTTCGCTCGAAATTCGAGAATTTTTTGGCGAAGCGAAACGGCGCAAATTCGCCCATCACTAGTCACAATATAAGGCTGATTAGTAATTAATACAAACAATTAGTACATGGCAGCACAGAAACCAGTGCAATTAGCATCAGAATTTAATAATCAGCCCTGTAGCATCAGCTTATATTACAGGCCAACCTCATTTTCTACTTGATCATTAGTGACGACCCCTAAGCTTAGCTTCTCAACAGCTGCTCAGAGCCCACTGAGCATGTGAGTGTCACAGACACTTTCCAAGATGGTGACCCCCTGTGACAAGTTTGAAGTCCTGGATCATTGCTGCTATTGACAAGCTGAAACTTTAGACTGTGTCAATAAGTTCAGTATGTAAAATATGGCATTTTTAGCCACATTAATTTTTAGGGTTTAGTTCTCCTTTAAACTCTTTTTCAGGCATCAAGTTCCACTGCTTGAAGTAAAATATATTATAGACGTATGCTTGCTGTATATAGTGAGAGAACACTGAAGAAATACTTCCATTTGTGCTGAAGCATAGTCAGAAACTTGCTTCACTTTCTGGATCAGCAGAAAGTGAATTAACACAATTGCTTGTTTTTATGCCTAGGTGATGAATTACCCTTAGGTGTACGCATTTCACATGACAAGCAAGACAAACTGCATAGCTGTTTAGAACATCTATTTAGTCAGGTATGTAATTATAAGTATAAAATTGTACATACATACAATATGAACCTTTTAAATAGAACTTTTGTTGGAAATGTGTTATACGGTTATGATTTATTTACTTGATTTAAACATAAGCAGATGAATTTTTAATAAAGAAGAATTTCAGTTTACACACATTTCTACCTCTTGGCAAAGATGCTATACTCCCAAGCGAATTCCTCTGTAATAAAGCTCTTCCATATCTGTTCTTCCAAAAGCTGGCCCCATGCAGGAGAAGGAGCAGAATATTTGTGTGTCTCATGGGCCCGTCATTTAGACCACTAAGTAAAAGTGCAGGGAAGCACAAGTTGCCCATCAGGTTTTCTTGTTAAAGGGCATGTAAAGGCAAACAAATAAAATCCCATTTTTATTTTCTTTAATGAAAAAGAAACCTATCTCCTATATACTTTAATTAAAAAATGTGAACCGTTTTTATAAGAAACCTGACTGTATGCAGTGAAATTCTCCCTTCATTTACTGCTGTGGATAGGAATTGTCAGATGGTCCCTAACTGCTGAGCAGGGAAACAATCATACTTATGAACACCAGGGGGAGCCCCCGCCTTACTTCCCAGCCATGCAGAACTCAAGCAGCTTTGTTTATGACGATCCCTAAGCAGCCCAGACCACACTGAGCATGTGCACATTCTTAGGGGCAGATTTACATAGGGTCGAATACTGAAGGTTAATTAACCCTCGATATTCGACTGTCAAAGTTAAATCCTTCGACTTCAAATATCGAAGTCAAAGGACTTACCGCAATTAGTTCGATAGAACGAAAAATCATCCGAAGGATTTTAATCCATCGATCGAACAATTTTTATACGACCAAAAAAAGCTTAGAATACCTATGGGGACCTTCCCCATAGGCTAACATTGAGGTTCGCGAAGTAGGGGGTCAAAGTTTTTTTTTAAAGAGACAGTACTTCGACTATCGAATGGTCGAATAGTCAAACGATTGTTAGTTCGAATCGTTCGAGGGAAGTCGTAGTCGAAGTAGCCAATTCGATGGTCGAAGTAGCCAAAAAAACATTCGAAATTCGAAGTTTTTTTATTCTATTCCTTCACTCGAGCTAAGTAAATGTGCCCCTTAGTCTTGCAAAGATGTATAACAAAGTTACAAGATGGTGACCCCCTGTAGCCAACTTTGAAAGCATAAATTATTTGTTTGATTAGGTTTGTGGTGCAGTAAGTTCATGTTTATATTTAGTATACAAAATACAGCATTTCTAGCCTTATTCTATTTTAGACATGTCCTTTAAGCGTTACCATGAAAAGTTGGGTTATTGTTAGGATTTGCCCAGTCTAGAACCAACAGCCTTGTGGTTGTGGGTCACTGCTCCTCCTGGTTGAGCAGATGGCAGTTGTAGTTTAGCATTGTAAATAATAATGATGACAGTTCCACAGACCTTCTTTCCTTGGGTCACACATATAAAGTATCAGTTCCTTCCTGCTCTCTGGACCTTATCACTGAACTATATGCTGTGATCACATCAAGAGTATCCGGAGAGTATCTTGCTCCAATTAGTGTGTTTATTCCTGCCCTGTCTCAGTACTGTATAACCTGGGATTTCATAAGACACAGGCTGGGCATTGAGGAGAAAGAAGCCCAATAAACCGACCTTTCTATCCTTGCGTTATAACTTTGCCCAGTGCCTAGAACTCAACCTTGATTTATTTCTCTTTGATACCTGAGCAAGTTCAAGCACATATTGACCAGAAAAGCAGATCATTTTGGCTCTATATATAAGTGCAGAATGGCTAACAATTTGAGAACTTTTTGGGCCACCTTAGTTCCTTAGGTGAATAATGCTGTCCACACACAAGATGAGGTTGTCCAACCAGAGGATGACAATTAAAGGAACGGTAAGACCAAAATGAGAGTAATGAAAATAAAATGTCTTGTTGCACTGCACTGTTACAACTGGTGTGATGCTTCAGAAACTTTTCTATAAGCTTATAAACAAGCTACTGTGTAGTCATGGGGGCAGCCATTTAAGGCTGAAAATGGAGAAATGGCACAGGATACAAAGCAGATAAAGCAGACAATGGGATTCTACAGAATGTATCTGTTATCTACTGTGTATCCTCTGCTTGAATGGTTGCCCCCATGGCTACACATCAGCTTGTTTATATAAACTATAGTAGAATTTCTGAAGTAAACACACCAGTTTTACCAGTGAAGGGCAACATTACATTATATTGTCACTTTTATTTTTTGGTGTTACTGTTTCTTTATAAAGTTTTTTGGCTGGGTACAAAGGTACAACATAACATTCCAATTGCTGAGCATGTGGGTCATCAGACTGTGCCCATGTGATTGTTCGAGTCCTTATTTCCCGGTGAACTTATTTTTTTATTATTATCTGATTTTTTGGGTGTGTTGCACTTAAAATTTAGATGATTTATTGGAATCTTTGCAACAAAATTATGTATGGGATCAGACAACTCCTTCCCCTTTTTTTCGGTCTGTGATATCATCCAGCACGGTTACAGGCTGGAGACTCATCCAATTGGCTGGGTGCCCCAGTGCATCCTTAGGAGAGGAGGAGGACCCTGGGGTAGTACCTGACTTTGGAGCAAATGCACAGGGTTACAGACAGATGATGAAAGGAGTGTGATATGGTGCCCACCAGCCATGCACAATATTTTAATCTCTGCCATGAACCAGTGACCATGCAGGACTTGTATTGCTGTACTTCTTTCTTTTAAAGGTAGAGTCAATAACTTTACTTCTAAGGGGACCAGCTGTTGCAAGAGTCTTTGAACAGACCAAATATTTCACACTGGGTCGAAGCTTACAAGGTAGGATCCTAGTGTGGGCGGAACACAACAGTTCAATCATGTTTTAAGACTGGGATTTCAATAAAAGAATCAGAATCAATGCAGTAGTTTTTCTACAATTGCATCCCGATCAAGTGATATTTTCATTGTTTTCCAGAAACCCGTTATACAGAAATCTCCAAATTACAGGGAGGCCATTTCCCATAGACTCCATTTAAATCAAATAATTCAGACTTTTAAAAATGATTTCCTTTTTCTTTGTAATAATAAAACAGTACCTTGTACTTGATTCCAACAAATCCTTATTGCAGGCAGCACAATCTTATTGGGTTTGCTTAATGTTTAAATGATTTTAGAAGACTTATGGTATGGTGATCCAAATTACAGAAAGATCCATTATCCCCAGGTCCTGGATAACAGGTCCAATGTACCGATGAATGTAGGCTGGTTTTACATGTGAAATTGCAAGCCCTGGGCATTCTGGATAATAGGTCCAATGGACCGATTAATGCTGGTTTTACATAAGTAATTGTATCCTACTGCAAATATTCTAATTTGAAAATTAGCTCTAAAATCATTTTTTAATGATGATCACTATAAATAATTGTTGTTTTTTGTTAGCTTGAATGAGTTACGGTTTCTTTTTGTGGGTTTTGATGTTATTTTCCCTTTTCAATGTTGACCAATCATAAGCCTGTATCCCTGCTGATAGGATAGTTTTATCTTGCTCTCATCTCTCGCTCGTTAGAGCTACAATTCTGTGTGGCAAAGCAGCAGACAAGCTTTGAGTGTGTTTCCTCCCCACAATTCAATGGATTATTTATTTTAAAAGTGTTATATTTTTCTTTGGCTTTCCCCTCTCTCTCTATTTTTCTAGTTGTGCTAACTCATGCAGAGGGAAGCCAAAGCTAATATGTACCTTTCCAGCATAAATAATCAATTTGCTTGCAATTTAACAGCACTGACGGAGCAGTGAACTGAGGGACTTCATGAGGAATAAGGACTACATATATTTCTCAAGGATGCATTCATGTCTACTAATGTAATAACGGCCTAGGCCTTCAGCCTACAGGAGTGGGAATTTAAAATTGCTAAATTATAAAAACATGGGGCCCTGTTCTTACCACTTGCCCTGTTGCAGATAGTAAGGATAGGGGTTATTCATGCCTCCTGATACTGCTCTGTGAAGTGAGCGTTGGATCTTTAATCTGGTGCTTGGTGCTCGTTGAGATTTTGATCCTGGGGTTCATTATATGGCTAAATTTGGCCTTTACTATAAACCTTCCTAGGGAGTATTCTAGTCCCCCCCCCAACCCCCCAAGGGGGACCAGCTCAGGCCCGGACTGGCAATCTGTGGGTTCTGGCAAATGCCAGAGGGGCTGCTATAAGTTGCCATAGAAAGTCAGTATTTAGTGGGCTGGTGGGGGCTGTTTGGGCCTCTGTGTACCTGAAATAACAGGGCCTGTTGTGAATCTCAGTCTGGACCTGGACCAGCTCCACAGTTTAGAAACGCTGACTGAAGGGACAAAGATATAGTTAAATTAATACGACCTTTGGCCATTCCAGACTGCTCATATTCTTTAAAAACACAGTGTTTTTCGGGACAGTTGCCCATGATCTCCAGGCAAAAAGAGACAAGTATTATTCACTACAGTTACATTATTAACTGGCAGAGTCTATATTATTTTCAGGAAATCTCAGTTTTTACATTTTTTATGTAGAATTTCAGCAGGAAATGGAGCCGAAACTAGGCTGCCCAAAGCGATTCCGGCTTCATATTAAACAAGACCCTTGGAATCTACCTAGCAGTGTCCGGGTGCTTGCACAGAACATTAGGAAGCTTATGGAAGGTCAGTATGGAAGATGGTTTGTGCTAAGCCTTGCACTTGATATTCCTTGGAGAAACATATTTATCTATGTTGGTGGTTGAATTGGTTACAGTGTGAGGATTTATTTTAGCATATGTAGTAAACCTGAATGAGCTTGTAAAATCAAAATTGTATTCCATCTGTTTCCATTTTAGCTTAGAGAGATACCTAAACTTCAGAGGAGCCTACTGGACGGGGCATACATAGGGTCACACAAAAGTTTAAAGTCTTCAGGTTGCACATGCCTTTGGTTTAAGTTATTTGAGGGCATTAGGTGGTCTGCTTGTAGGTGGTAGCTTAGTTTGTAAATTTCAGGGCATTTCTACCATGAAATGCTGCCTGTTGAGTGGTTGGTATAAGTTACAAGACCAGTGGCAAACTTTGCACCTTTTATTACATTACCCCAACTTTTCTGCATGCATGTAGCAGAAAAAAATCTTGGTGATCATACATGGAATAGATAAATTTAGCTTAATGTAAATGAATGGTAACATACATTTAAAATACGTTATGCTATTGAAGTAACTTTTGTCCTAACGTCCTGGCCAGGAGCATAGTAGGAGGGGACTAGCCAATCACAGCCCTGTAGTCAAACAGACAAAGACCCTATTAGGTTAGCCTAGCTGATGATTGCTTCCTATGGTACAGTGCAGTGTGCTAATTGCCGGTGGCTCCACTGCTCAACCTGGGAAAGGAGGCAGCTGAAAGAGGAACAGATAGACAGGACTAGTTGTTTTTTTTTTTTAAATAAGTCCAAAACACTACTTTTCTCAGCATATTCCATCTTAAATTGGTGGAGTATAATGCACTGGCACGTTATTGTTTTTAACGTAATATGTCTCCTTTAAAGGTGAAAGAGGTTAAGCATTTGGCCAAAAATATATGATGGGGAAGAATATTTTGTGTTCATTTAAGATTCCAGCGTGTGCTTCCTTTATTGTACTCAGATGAAAGCAAAGCAATCTCTCGCTCTGCAGTGTGTTTGGTTTTGCTCTAGAAAACATTATAATGCTCGTACATGGAAACAAATGATATTGTCAGAAACCTGTACTTGGGATATTTCACAGATTCTAAAGAAAAGTTGGGTGTCTTGCGTCTTGACTGAAGCTGCAGAACTACAAATGCCTTTGTCTGTCTGGGGTTACTGGAGTTGTAGTTGAGTGATATCTGTAGGGTTGTAGCTTGTCTAACCCTACCCCGAGACACCATTGCACCAGCAATAATGATCATTCCATACTGTATGTTGTTTAGTGATGTAGCTAGACTAATCATCACTGATTTCAGTGTGAAATGGCAAAACTCTTGGCTTGTATCAGATAACAGCAGCTGGTAGGAAACATTATGCACATATCTTCATAAACATTCTGTTCTAGCAAATCATTTTAATTTTGAAATTGAGTATTTGTTGTGGCAGAGAAATTTCTGCACAGGCTTAAAACAAAAAGCTAGAGTAGGTGCAAGTTTGTATGGGAGCCCATTGTTGCTATAACACTTGGCTATATAATGGAAGATGCTTAGAGAAACATCTAGAGGTTCAGTGTTAGACTGGGGTATTTGGAGAACCTCTGCTACCCCCCACATGCTTCTCTGAGTCTTTCTAAAACAAAATTAAAGGGAAATTACACCCCTGAACATTGCAGGTTCCTAAAACAAAAACCACATAAAAAGTCCATAATAAAATAACTGTTTCTTACAAATATAGTGTTTTTTCTATCATTTTGTGTCACTGGATAACCCCATATTGGAATGCAGTAATTCTAAGCTCTAAAACCTATTCCTCTGGCTCATAATATAGTAACATCAGCAAATGAATGGGCATGGAATGAATGGAATGGACATCCACAACACCTTTCCACAACACCTGTAGCTGGTTGGCAAAAGGACCAGCAGATGGGGCTTTTGTCATCTTTAGAAGTATAAAATTGTCTAATATCTTGGAAATGGAAACATTTTATGTGAATCACAGAGGTGCTTAGAAGAGTGCTATGACTTATTTACATATACATGTTTTCAGGGTTTATATATCAAACATTTTCAATAATATTTTTACATATTTTTTTTCTTTTTGTTTAGAGGTGAAAAGCCGGATTCTTTTGGTTTTACTTGAATATTCAGGTAATGGTATACCCTTAGCTCTTACCAATTCTCCTATCCTTCTTCTTCCTTTCAGTATCTGCTAGAACAGGGATCCCCAACCTTTTGAACCCATGAGCAACATTAAGAAGTAAAAGGAGTTGGGGAGCAATGCTAGCATGAAAAATGTTCTTGGGGTGCCAAATAAGTTCTGTGATTGGCTATTTGGTAGCCCCTATGTGGATTGTCAACCTACATTGAGGCTCTATACTTAGTTTTTATGCAACTAAAACCTGCCTCCAAGCCTGGAATTCAAAAATAAGCACCTGCTTTGAGGCCACTGGGAGCAACATCCAAGGGGTTGGAGAGCAACATGTTGCTCATGAGCTACTGGTTGGGGATCACTGTGCTAGAACATGTACATCTAAAAGGCAAAACAGATCAAGCTTTTGCTGCCTATTATTATGGCCTCTCCCATTTATCTGTCTGTCTTTTATCTGAAGAAAAGTACAGGTCTTCCAGGGGAAAACAGATACTGGTCTTCCAGGGGGAAACTGTTCATATATGAAATAAACAGACTTATCAACCTTTTTGTCGCTTTTCTAAAGTCACCTGTAATTATACCAAAGCAGTGGGTGGGGTCTCAACCTACCTGGGCATGGTCCAATTTAACAGGGGGTGGTTGGGATTGGTTAGGCTTGGCTACAATCTATCCAGAGGTTAAGGTCTCTAAATAGCAGTCTAATAAATTAATTTGCCATTTAGGAGAACCCATAATGAATTCTAAATGCCAATCAGGAGTCATGCAGAGTATTAAAGGACACATTATCAAAAATATGCTGACCAACAAAGCCCACACTACACTTGGGGGAAACCATCGGGTTTTTTTTTATATCCAGTTTAATTAACTACATTTTCTACTCTCCTCCTCCTCAGACGGTGAAATCCAGCTACGGAGGGACATGGTATTTTGCCAAAGCCTAGTGGCTACTGTCTGTGCTTTCTCTGAGCAACTGCTGGCAGCCCTAAACCAGATGTTTTACTACAATTGAGACTATGATGAGGATACACGGGAGGCCAGCAAAAGGTGGCTGGAGCAGATTGCTAATGCAGGTGTTCTCTTCCACTTCCAGTCTCTGCTTTCCCCAAATCTGGTAAGTTCTCCAGCTCAGTATATTTACAATGCTGTGCAAAATTGTTCAGACGAGTGATTTGGCTAAATACAGTAAATATGGTAATGGTGAAAAAAAAAATTAGCTATATAAAAATGGTACACTGAAATGTTTTTCTTTGTAATATTTTCATTTTATACTTCTAAAACTTTAATTAGTGTATTAAAGGGGCATCCGAAACCCCCAAAATGAATTGATGTAAACTTAGAGCCCTCATCAGGAGGTGTGAGATGAAGGGAGGGTGTGGGAGGGCGTACCCCTCCACCCGAAACGTGGTGTTAGAAAGAAAGAAAGGGGTACTTCCCCAACTGCAGAATAATAGAGTGTATGCGGATCCTTGAACCAGAAATTTCTGATGTTGTGAGACCTAGCCAGGTCTGTGGATGACCAGCACCACCATTGCAGCGAATTGAAGTACAGGAGTTGCGGTGGATTGTAAACATATCTGAAATTTTTGGCAACCATAATAAAAACATTCAGCAGAATCAGTCACTGAGTGATAGTTCTAAGATTATTTAGGAATTACAAATGTTCACCCCTTTGTAATTAATCTCTAAAATTAGCTTCCTGGAGAAACAAGAAGCACAAATATGTGTTCTCCCCAAATCTGCTCCTTATTACAAACATCTCAATTTTTAAATTAAAGTAAAATAAGAGAATTGGTCAAGGGTCTGAATAGTTTTAGGAAAATGAATAAAATTTTCAGCTGAATCTACTGTTGGCTATTTGTCATGATGCATGTCCCCCCTTCCGAGAGTCAGGTTCATTATCAAAACTGGACACGAGGGGGTGGTGTTTAATTTTTGCCTTTGGCCTAATTGTCTTCCAGACAGACGAACAGTCTATGCTAGAAGATTCTCTTGTTGCACTGTTTGATTTGGAAAAGGTTATGTTTTACTTCCGACAATCTGAGCAAGGGCCGCTCGTTCCAAGTAAGTCTGCAAAAATGTTTAGCTGTGTCATTTAATAAAGATCCATCTAAAATGAATTGAATATTAATTTTTCATATCATCAGTCCATTTAAAGGACAGTTCGCTCTAATGCTGATGCACATGTTTCAGCTCTGTTTATGTGCCACAGGGTTCTTCTGACTCTTTCTCCTCTATGCATTTTGGCCTGCTTCTTCCATTTGCCTCTGTTTCAGTTCTAAAATTACATCATAGACTTAATTTTCTAAATGGTGCAAAGCTTGGCATTGTGCACTGAATTTAAAAGGGGCCATGTAGTGGGTGGCAAATTGACACACTAGCAGCAGGCTCTGTATGTAGTATTTGCCTCTTGTGCAGTGCAGACTGTTGCACTGGAATCCATTATCTGGAAACCCGTTATGCAGAAAGCTCTGAATTATGTCTTCCGTAGACTCAATTTTATACAAATAATGCAAATTTTTAAAACATTTCCTTTTCCTCTGTAATTATAAAACACTACATTGTACTTGATCCAAATTAAGATATAATTAATCCTTACTGGAAGCAAAACCAGACTACTTAGTTTATTTAGGGGCAGATTTATCAAGGGTCAATGTCAAATTTGAAAAACTTTGAAATTCGAATTCAAAAAGATCAGCCGAAATGAAATCAAAGTTGTTGTTTTTTTTTTGGACGAATAGGTCCCTTTTCGATCAAATTCGAATCGCAGTTTTTCCGAAAAAAACCTTTGATTTTTCAAAGTCCACCAATTGACTCCAAATAGGTTCTAGGACGTACCCCATAGTCTAAAACAGCAATTCGGCAGGTTTTAGAATGCGAATGGTCGACGTTGAATTTTTAAAGCGACAGTACATGATAAATTTCAAAATTCGAATTTTCAATTTTTTTTCAAATTCGAATAGAATTTGGGCTATTACCTAATCGAAGTACACAAAATTAGATTTTTTTTTTAATTTGAATTTTCACTTTGACCTTTGATAAATCTGCCCCTTAATGTTTACATGCTTTTCAAGCGGACGTAAGGTATGAAGAAAAGATCTGTTATCCAGGTCCTGAGCACTATGGATAACAGGTGCCAAACCTGTGTTAAGTCTGTCCATGGATCCCAAGGGGCGTATTATTGCTTGATAGATATTATATATTTTTATATATTTTAAATACATTTTTACCATTAGACTGGGGCCATAGCCTCTTTGCATTGTTATACACAGGCACATTAAAGATGCCAATTTGTTCCCTTCAGACCGTATCAGACCATGTATGGGCCCTCTCACATGGCCTATCCAAAAAGTGGTCAAAAACTAGCTTGATATCTGCTAAGAGTTAAAAGCAAAATAAATACTTAAAAAAGGTCAGCTGTGTATTGGACAGGTTTATAAATATATGATCCTGGCCGGCATCACTGCCTATTATAATCCAATTGTTTGGCCCTTGGATGGCCAAATCAGGCAAAGATCTGCTTGTTTTGAACCTTGTCAGGTAAGCAGATCTTAAGGTTTATGGATATCTTTACTCTGTATGAGGCTTGGACCAACTGCATCTTACACACACCTAAGAAAGACCACTCCTTCTGTCTCAACCAGAAGAGCTAATTAAAGGAGAAGTAAAGCTACCAAGGCAGTTTATTACCAATAGATTAGCCACGACAGTGCAAGCTAGAACATCATTTTTATTCTTTAGAGTGTGTTTCCATACCTGAGTAAACAGCTTTAGACACTGTCTCTGTTTGTTTAGGATAGCAGCTGCCATATTAGCTTGCTGTGACATCACTTCCTGCCGGAGTCTCTCCCTGCTCCCTCATAGCTCTGAGCTCAGATTGCAACAGGGAGGGGAGGAGGGAGGGGGAGAGGAGCAAACTGAGCATGTTCAAGCCCATGCCCTGGAGGTTTAAGCTGAAAACAGGAAGTCAGATACAAGGAAAGAAATGTTGTGTTTCTTTTGACAGAGGACTCAGAGCAGCATTACTTTGAGGGTTTACTGGTGTATTTATATAGACCTTTCTGATAAAGCTTACTTAGTTTTAACATTTCCTTCTCCTTTCAAGGAGAACTAAACCCCCTTTCTAATAAAAAACACCTACCTCCTACCCTCCATAGTCCCCTGTCCCTACTCCCCCAAGAGTTAACACAAGTAAATTCCCGTAAGGCGGTAATTACCCCTTGTTACAGCCTCAGCGCAGCGGAGCTCACGGGAGTCATCTTTAGCAGCTTTAGTAATCTCAGTAAGGAAGCTCCGTATCTGCGCATGCGGAGTTGGAGCATTTTCCCGGTTCGCTAAACTGCACATTCACTGAAAGTGATGAAAATTACCAAAGCGCCAGAAGAAGAACCAAAGATTACCAAACCAGCTGTAGATGGTCCCGTGAACTCTGCTGCGCTGACTCTGCAACAAGGGGTATTTACCGGCTTATGGGTATTTACTTGTGTTAACTCCAGTGCAGGGGGGGGAGCAGGGAGGGGGGCTTTGGAGGGTAGAAAGTGGGTTTAGTTCTCCTTTGAGACCAATTTCCCAGAATATTTTTACAGGTGAATTCTGACCCCCTATTGGCTCTTGTTTATACATGGATAATTCAGTCATACAGGAAGAAGTATCTATACTTGTACAATACACTTAATTCCTCTTTATAGCCCTAAATCCTAAGAAGAAGTTCAGGGAGGATCAATTAGGAGGTCCATGGTCAGATCCAGAATAGAGATTTTAAGTTTTGTCATGCATCTCTTGACAAAGGGCATACCTGTAAGCATGTCAAAAGCATTTTATTAATTTCCCCCAGATGTGCCTATAACCTATCAAGTAGAGGGAAGCCGTCAAGCCATGAAAGTGTTCTTTTACATTGACAGTTACCACTTTGATCATCTACCACAACAGCTCAAAAATGGAGGAGGCTGTAAGATCCATCCTGTTCTGTTCTCTCAAGGTGAGCTCTTCATTATATCTTTCTGTATCTGAGAAGGCTATCACTACATTTCCCATCTTTCCGCCAGCTGATGAACGTTTTCAAGACCTTTCAATATGCTGATACAGTTGTCGTAGCAAGATGGATATTTGCTTCATAACTTATGTTTTAATCCCATTATTGGTATAGATGTACCGTATAAAGTAAATTGTCAGAAATGAAGGATTTCCCTTCAAATGAGACTTCCCCTTTACTTGCCCTTAATTTGTTATCCAGTTCATTTAGAGTTGTAGTGCTTGGTATGACTCACTGAGAATAAAAAATTAAACTTAAATGCAGTTTCGTATTGCGAGGATAGCCAATTAAACAAAAAGTCTTGCTGTCATCCAGTAACTGTCAGGCTGCAAGTGAAGGAATAAATCAATGTCCTTGATCATGTGGACTGCAGTTTATACTGTATATATATATATATATATATATATATATATATATATATATATCTATATATATATATAGACAAATACAAGATTCCTCTGCACTCAACCCATTATCAATATATTTAAGACAGCGACATTTTGTGCATACTGCTACTGAAAAATGCCTTACCCTTTAAACAAAACAGGGATTGTTTGTCCATATATTGCAATATATTTAAGCTGGCCAACTATGTCAAAGTCATCCCATATCTGGCCAGTCCTATGCTCAATTTTCATCCGATTCATTAAGAATTCTATGGTTTAATTATACATTTTATAAAAGGGACGAATACGTTTTACCTGCAACTTACTAGCTGCTTTCAAAGTAAAACTCCCAAACTTGGCTGCCCTTTTATTAGACACCAGTGGGATCACCTGACTATAGTTGGAGGGGGTGGGAGCTACAACATGGAGCTGGTCACTGCTCCTGTATAACTATAACAAACATTGCACCCCCGCCTAATGATTTTAAAAACTAGTGGTGAGCACAACTTTCCCCTGTTTGTTATAGTTATACAGGAGCAGTGACCAGCTCCATGTTGTAGCTCCCACCCCCTCCAACTATAGTCAGGTGATCCCACTGGTGTCTAATAAAAGGGCAGCCAAGTTTGGGAGTTTTACTTTGAAAGCAGCTAGTAAGTTGCAGGTAAAACGTATTCGTCCCTTTTATAAAATGTATAATTAAACCATAGAATTCTTAATGAATCGGATGAAAATTGAGCATAGGACTGGCCAGATATGGGATGACTTTGACGTAGTTGGCCAGCTTAAATATATTGCAATATATGGACAAACAATCCCTGTTTTGTTTAAAGCAGGGGTGTCCAACCTTTTGGCTTCCCTGGGCCACATTTGAAGAAGAAAAATTTTCTGGGGCCGCACATGAAATACACAACACTTTTGATTTATAAAAATAAAGGAAATACACAGAAATTAACTACAATACCAGCTAGATAACCAGATTGAGCTATACACTGGAATATGGGACAAATATAGAGCAACCTTCTCAGGGTTGCCAGGTCTAATTTTCAAAACCAGCCCAAAACTAGCCAAGTGGCACTTCAAAGGTAGCCCAAAAATAGTTCAATATTTGCAGTAAAAAAAAAGTCTAAAAAATAAATGAATGTATGTGAAAATATTCCTTTTTAAAATTTTCACTGTTTTGCTAATTTTCCAACAAAGCAAAATGGTAGGTACAGACTTGATCACCAGGGGCGTAACTAAAAGAGGCCCAATTTGTAACTGGCGTATTTTCATAAATTTTTTTTTATTTCACTGCACATATTGTGCTATGTTTGGGCTACTTTTGAAGTTGAATAAACAATTTATTTATAATTAATTTTTCAGTTACAAAATTTATTCTCTATTTTTGATACTATGAACTGTGAATTTAATTAAGAAGTGATTATTCATTGCAATGCACTTATAAGCTATTAAGTAGATTTACCTCATAATTAATTATCTTAAAAAACAAATCAATTGATTATTGGGAATCACAGGGGGCTTGGGAATTAATTTCTTTTTAATTCATTTTTGTATTAATTCTAATTTATTGCACTGCTCTTTAATTAACATGATTGAATAAATAAGTTGAGTGAACAAATTGGTTGTCAAATAGATTTAATAGTGAATTAATGCCTCATCCTACAGGCCTACACACAGTGAATTTAGTAAAAATAATAATTCCAGAAAATTATGGAATAGGTAAATGGCCCAGGGGTGTTATTACACAAATCCCTACTTCCAAATTTATCATATCAAATGCAAAGCACTAAGCCAGACTAAAAGAGTAAAAAATTCTGTACCTGTAAAAATACTGTGCAGGTGTATTGTGCTGAACCAGGGGAGCTGAGGTAATCATAATTGGTTGCTGTGGAGTGCAAGGGTGCCAGACTTGCCAGTAAGCTGCAGGCTGAAGCTAGCCTTTCATTAGGCAGGAGAAGAGCCACATAGTTTTGGGAGTTGCTCTCTCTCTGTGCCTTTATCACGCTGCCAGACAAGAGGGGGCAGGGCCCAGCAAAGCCAGGAAATTGGCGCCAAACACTAGCTGCTAGCTAGCAGCAGCTAGCAGCCGTTGGGGAGACTGGTGCGGAGAACACAGGCGGTGACGTCATACGCAGAGCGCCGGCGCTGACGTCACACGCAGAGTGCCGGCGGTGATGTCACACGCACCGCGCGTACAGTAGAGAGGCTGCAGCCAGTCCAGCAAAGCTGTGGGGAGAGGAGGCGTGCCTTTGATCTGACGCGCAACATGGCAAACAGATTTCTTCCTGCTGGGCCGCACGGATCTCCATTCCGGGCCACATGCGGCCCGCGGGCCGCGGGTTGGACACCCCTGGTTTAAAGGGTAAGCCATTTTTCAGTAGCAGTATCCACAAAATGTCGCTGTCTTAAATATATTGATAATGGGTTGAGTGCAGAGGAATCTTGTATTTGTCTATATGTTTTTTGTGGTCACACCCTCATTGCACCCCCGCCTAATGATTTTAAAAACTAGTGGTGAGCACAACTTTCCCCTGTTTGTTATAGTTATACAGGAGCAGTGACCAGCTCTATGTTGTAGCTCCCACCCCCTCCAACTATAGTCAGGTGATCCCACTGGTGTCTAATAAAAGGGCAGCCAAGTTTGGGAGTTTTACTTTGAAAGCAGCTAGTAAGTTGCAGGTAAAACGTATTCGTCCCTTTTATAAAATGTATAATTAAACCATAGAATTCTTAATGAATCAGATGAAAATTGAGCATAGGACTGGCCAGATATGGGATGACTTTGACGTAGTTGGCCAGCTTAAATATATTGCAATATATGGACAAACAATCCCTGTTATATATATATATATATATATATATATATATATATATATATATATATATATTAGATAAGGGAATTTTGCTTTCATAACTCTTTGATACTCTCTCTATGCTTTTTTTGTTATAACATTTATATTGCGATCCCTGCTTTTTCTCTAATAATGTAGCAATGTGTGAAACTGTTCACATTTGAAACTACAAAGGGGGAATGAATACAAAATCTTTCTCATTTCCAGCCCTGGAGAGCATGGATGGTTATTATTACAAGGACAATGTTTCCATTGAAGAATTTCAAGCCCAGATTAATGCTGCAACGCTAGAGAAAGTCAAACAGTATAATCAGAAGCTGAGGTATGTGATGAACATTTTCCCATCCCAAACAATTTAAACCAAGGATGAGCCACATGCACCCCCAGCTGTAGTTGAACTACAATGCCCAACAGCACCCTGTCGTTTGTGCCTGGGATGCTGGAAGGTGTAGCATAACGTCAGCTAGAGGGTTGCCAAATCCTGCATTATGGTCCTACTTCTATGTTTAATTCTAGCTATTGTGTAGGGTTTCTGATTGGTCAGTTGGACATGTGTCAGACTTGATTACCTGTGAATGTAAGATATTACACTTTCAAGATACATAAAGATTTGTTTAAAAGGTCACCACACAAGCTGATCTTTCCCCAATATGCGCACCGTGAGCTGGGCTATATCAGATTGTTCTGATTGTTTTGGCCTTCAGGCCAACAATCGAATCATAATGCAAAAAACCGACCCAACTGATATCCGACATCACCGTGTTGTTCTCGCAACACTCGGTCATAGGTTCATGAGTCATAAGCCTATGACTAAAGGGGTTATTTACTAAACTCCGAATGCAAAAATCACAAAAATTTAGTGATTTTTTTTTTTATAAAATAAGACTTTTAAAAAATCACTAATTTTTCAGAGTTTATTAAACCCCGAAGATGGAAAAGTTAATGGGAGAAGTCCCAATGATTTTTTGATGTGTGCTGGGTTTCGTGCAATACCCCGAAGTTTCCAGAGTTTTCGGGTGAAAATTCAGAGAAAAACGTGAAAATCTGATTTTTTTTTATGCACATCAAATTTTCAGAAAAATGTTGTAATAAATAAGCGTAAGAAACCTGGGCGGATTTGATCAGACTTTGTATCAGAAAATATTGTAAATTCAGACTTTGATAAATAACCACCTAAGGGGTAAATTTATCAAAGAGTGAAGTTCTGCCACTAGAGTGAAATTCCGCAGCTCTCCATTCATTTCTATGGGATTTTGAAAGGCGTATTTATCAATGGGTGAAAGTGAAAGTTCACCCTTTGATAAATACGCCTATAAAAATCCCATAGAAATGAATGGAGAGTGGCGGAATTTCACTCTAGTGGCGGAACTTCACTATTAACTTCACTCTTTGATAAATATACCCCTAAGTGTTGTTAGAACATGAAACACGTAAGGCTGTAATCCATACTTGTACTTCTAATAAAGACTTTTACTACAACTGCCTGGAGGATTGCTCTTTGAGTGCCTACCCTACAAACAACATGGGGATGTCCGCTCCTTTATGCTGAAGCCTCCTTGTTTCACATGATTCACTGAACTTATATAATAATAAATATTATAATAAATGAAGTACACCATGAAAATATGAGGATATTTTAATGATTTTAAAATATTGTTCTATTTTACAATAGGAGGTACTATTGTTCTTCTGTTGTGGATAAGCTCCAAGTAGTGGGCATCTCTATAGCAAAGAGTCTCTGATGCATGGGTTCCTTTTTGTGCCATTTTCACTGCAGAGTTTTTCCAACCCAGTAAACACACATTTTGATGCACATCTTGCCATAAAAGTGTGACTGCTCATTTTTTTAATGTTTAGGAATAAAAAAAGCAGCACACAACCCTTTAAAAAATATAGAAGTCGTTTGACTTTAGTGCAGTATAAGAGTTTGCACTTTTGAAAATAAGCTTTTTTGCATCAGATCCCATTTAGTTGATATTCAGCCTTTATTTTCAATCATATATCTGCTTGTAGGTGCTGAAACCCCTCTGGGCTCTTTCATGTACTAAAGGCTCTTAATTGGCAATTTAAAGCAATAGAGGTTTTTGGCGCTGTTTACTGTTTTATGGCTGCTTAAAAATGTTCTCAATATATCCGTATCAGCCCCTTATGCCATGGGGGGTGGGGTATAGTTGGCCCTAAGCAAGGGCAAGTGGGTATGAGGAGTGGGGGGACATATTTTATTTATTTTCATTTGATATAGCTCCAACATATTCCGATGGAGAGATTAAACATTAATCACACCATTCCCTGCGCCAAAGGAGATCACTATATCAGGTCCCTATTACATTTACACACCTTTATTATAGATATAAAGTTCCTATTCCCCCTCTTCAGAACAATGCGTGGGCTTATCCACAATAATATCCACAATACCAGAAAACTACTTATTAGGAAATGTTATGTGTTTTCATTATTCATACGTCATAAGTCCTGTGTGAAGAAGGTATCTTGGCTATATCCGGATGATGCTGGAATTTACCAGTAATCATGATGCACAATGTTATTTATAGTGTGCCATTTGGGTTAATGGAATGGGAATTCTCAGCTGCTTGAATCCAGGAGATGAGTCACTGAGTGCTGAATCACACTTGGCCATAGCTAATGCTAATATACCTTGAAAATGTCTCTAAATAGTTGTTAAAAAGGTTTGAAACTTTCCTCCTGCGGGTGAGGGTGCTACTGCAGTACCATCTTGTTTCATAAAGATCTCAAGGATATGTCCCTGGCTTGACAAACTCAGAGTTTAAGGGGCCGATTCACTATGGGTCGAATATCGTGGGTTAATTAATCCTCGATATTCGACTAGGAATTAAAATCCTCCGACTTCGAATATCGAAGTCGAAGGATTTAGCGCAGATAGTTTGATCGAACGATCGAAGGATAATTCCTTCGATCGAACGATAAAATCCTTTGAATCGTTGGATTCAAAGAATTTTAATCCAACGATTGAAGGAATATTCTTCGATCAAAAAAAGTTAGCCAAGCCTATGGGGACCTTCCCCAAAGGCTAACATTGACTTCGGTAGCTTTTATATGGCGAACTAGGGTGTCGAAGTTTTTTTAAAGAGACAGTACTTCGACTATCCAATGGTCAAACGATTTTTACTTCGAATAGTTCGATTCAAAGTCGTAGTCGAAGGTCGAAGTAGCCCATTCGATGGTCGGAGTAGCCCAAAAAAACCTTCGAAATTCGAAGTTTTTTACCTTCGAATCCTTCACTCGAAGTTAGTGAATCGGCCCCTTAGAGTGCTTTTGCCTTGGAAATGAGGAGGTGCCTTCCAGGGCTTCTGTTACATCTTGCACCTACCCATGCCTAATGAATTGCACAATGATGCTATTTCTGATACTCTTAGATTGTAAGCTCTTTATTCAGGGCCCTCTTTACCTTTGTATCGGTTATTGTTTGTAACATATGGGTGTTATTTACTAAAATCCAAAAATGTCTCACTATTTTCTTAAAACCAATTCATCCAAACTCCTGTGCACATTTTATCACTAAATTAACTTGGAAAAATCTGGTGCGGGAAAAGACTCAATAAAAACGTAAGTATGTTTTTTTTTCATATTTGACACCCAAAAACTCAGATTCTTTTAAGATTATTGCAAATTATTCTGATTACCGATGAAACCCAGCGCAGATCATGATATCTTCCAATTGTCAACAGGACATCTGCCATTGACTTCTACATGATCTCGGTAGGTCTGAGATGGAGTACTTTTTTATTCTGACTTTTAGCAGCATTGGGGTTTATGATCATGAAATCATGAAAATTTCTATTTTTTTTTTCCCTCCAAAAAATAAATACTTTAATAAATACCCCCCTGAATGTTCTTTGTATTGTTTGTAGGAACCTTTTTATTTTACAGAGCTGCGGAATATGTTATTATTATTGTAGTTGTTGTTATAAATAATAACAATAATAATATAGTGAATAAAGTACCCCCTCTTGTAAAATATAAGGATATTATAAGTTACCGAGGAGTTTCATGACCATATAAAAACACGAGGCCGAAGGCCGAGTGTTTTTATACAGGTCATGGAACTCCGAGGTAACTTATAATATCCTCATATTTTGCAACTGGGGTACTTTATTTATTATAATACACAAATTTCAATGAGTCATGTGACATCAGAACTCACCGTTTATAACTGATGACATCAGAACTCACCGTTTATAAGGATATATTTTACAGGATATTCATGGCTTTTGTGTATTATAATAACAATAATAATACTGATGCAATGTATATGTTGATTAGCATTCACCTTTATAAATCAATTAACGTCTGAACATCTGCATTGGATGTGGGTTTTCATTGTCCAAAACCAAATACAGAAAGTGTATTGAGAGCAAAAAACAGTATAGATTTCCATAATGTAACTCAGAATTCTATACTGGTTTAAACAGTAGCTAGTTATCTGTCTTTGGAATGCAAACAAATATACATTCATTCTACTAATTAGACAACAGTCTGAGATGGTTTTCTAAGAGTTTTTTTTAGACCTACTGAATCCTGCATTCCTTTATTCTCTTTTTAGACAAATGATGGCTCTTTATGGAAAGCTATTACATTATGTATTAGTATTCAAGAAAGCCGCTAAGGACTTTACTCTTCTTCTCTAATGTAGAGTGCTCAGATTTGGCGTGCTGCCACTATTTCCATTAAGGCTTTCTCTTAAAATTTGATTAAGTGGCCAAACAAGCTCTTAGTAATTAAGTGAAGTGCTTTAGAAATGTATATGCTGTCTACGGTTTGTCGTGGGCTAAAATATTCAGAATATAATTGCTTCTAAAGGAAAGGGTTTACTCTGTGCTTGGGCACAGAATTGCTGCCCACTTTAGCATCATTTATTTAGCTCCAATATATTTAGAGAGCCCTTGTGTACAAACTCGTAGACGATTCATTCTGTCTGTGTGTATTACTCTGCCTGGTCCAGATGATTAGCCACTTATTGTTCGGTTTTATGTACTTCCCCGAAAACCCTTTTCCCCATGTATTGTAACTTTTGTATTCCAGACTAATTACATTTTCATTCTACATTTATTGCCATTGCAGTGGCCTAGCCTGTGATATTCTTGATAAAACACCCCTTCATGCTCACCTTAGTGTTAAGAACAGTATCAATCTAAATGATGCGCTAGTTAGGTGCACCTAGTTACCTGCCCCTACTCACCCCTCTTGGATAAAGCTCTGCCTAACGCAGGCAGCATTGTGTTAAGGGGCAAGCAGCAGGTCTCTGTTCAGAGGCCTGTGGACAGGGGCGATTCAGACCCCTAAGCCTCCCTGAGATAGGTCCTGTGATGCTACCCCCCTACCGAACAATTTTACCATGGAGAGAGCAGTGTGCAAAGTGCAAAAATGTGGGTGTTCCTCATTGTAAATGACCCCTCACATCCCTATTAATAGTCGAACAAAAACAATAACTTAGTAAACGTATTTCAGAGCACAGGCAGCTCTGTGTTTATGGGATCAGGACTCTGTACTCCAAAATGGATACTTGTGGTAGTTCAGGGACTGAGGAACACAGTGCAAATAAAATGGCCAAATGTGGATTTTTTTGTTTTTGCACTTAAAGGAGAAGGAAAGTCATCTTGCACTTGGGGTTGCCAAATGTTAGGCACCCCCAAGTGATTGTATTTATTTACCTGAAACCCCGAGCCGATGCTCCTATTGGCAGAAAACTGCACCGGCCCGGGGTTATACCAGTGAGCACCACGGAGCGATCCTCTTCCATCGTCTCTTTGCACAGCTGCGCACGCACAGTAGAATGAAAAGCCGAACTGTAACTAAAAAGTCGGCTATTTTGTTTTACCGCAAATTAATCTGCCCCAGGAAATTTGAAGAAAAAAGAAGTCGGAAGAGGATCACTCCGTGGTGCTCGCCGGAATAACCCCGAGCCAGTGCAGTTTTCTGCCGATAGGAGCGCCGGCCTGGGATTTCAGGTAAGTAAATACAATCACTTGGGGGTGCCTAACATTTGGCACCCCCAAGTGCAAGGCGACTTTCCTTCTCCTTAAATGGAACAGTAACACCAAAAAATGAGTGTTTTAAAGTAATGAAAATATCATGTAGTGTTGCCCTGCACTGGTAAAACTGATGTGTTTCCTTCAGAAACACTACTATAGTTCATATAAACAAGCTGGTGTTTAGCAATGGCGGAAATTCAAAAAAGGCTTTATGGCACAGGTTAAATAATGGATAACAGATAACACCATTATGTTCTACAGAGCTTATCTGCTGTGTAACCTGAGCCTTTTTTCATTTGAATGGCTGCCCCCATTGCTACACAGCATCTTGTTTATATAAACAATAATAGTGTTTCTGAAGCAAACACACCCATTTTATCAGTGCATGGCAACACTTCATTATATTTGTGTTACTTTAAAACAATTTAATTTTTTAATGTTACTGCTCCTTTAACACACTGCCGTCCCTTAAATAAATCACCACCATGGTTGTACCACTGGTGTAGTTTAGCTTAAAGGTGAAACTACCATTTGTGGAGCAGGGCTAGGTACACTAAACCCAACACACTTTTTTGAATCCACACAGGGCCGGATTTATATAGCGGGTGCCCCTAGGTCCGCTGCCGTTCATCACCCCTGTCCCCTCCCCTTCATTTCTGCACATGCACAAATTTTATTCATCAGGTCGGGAGCACTGGGGATTGGCAAATGGGAAATTAAAAAAACTATTGTATCTCATGATCAGCCCCAGAGCTTCGAACCAACGTGAGTGTGGTTGGGCTTCATGGCCCCCCCAAAATCCTGCCGTCCTAGGCCAGGGCCTCGGTGGCTTTTCCAAAAATTCCGGGCCTGAACTCACAGTGGAACTGTGTGAAAATTCTTTAGTGATTTTCCATTAAATGGTAAACCTTTGGCACTTTAGATGTCATTAAACTGAAGCAAAGACTGTTAGGGGCTTCCAGGAATTATAGGGCAATGCTATCTAGTAGAGGGCTGTATTTTGCTGATTTCTTATACAGGGTTTTCCACAATATTCTGCCGTTGATTCAGATACTACTGCTGTGTTTGGTAAAAGTGAACTAAAACTTAAAGGAAAACTTTACCCCCAAAATGAAAACTTAAGCAACAGATAGTTTATATCATATTAAATGGCATATAAAATAATCTTACAAACTGGAATATATATTTAAGTAAATATTGCCCTTTTACATCTCTTGCCTTAAACCCCCATTTCGTCATGGTCTGTGTGCTGCCTCAGAGATCACCTGACCAGAAATACTACAACACTAACTGTAACAGGAAGAAGTGTTGAAGCAAAAGACAGAACTCTGTCTGTTAATTGGCTCATGTGACCTAACAAGTATGGTTTGTTGGTATGTTTGAGTGCACAGTGAATCGTAGGATCCCAGGGGGCGGCCCTTCATTTTTAAAATGGCAATTTTCTATTTATGATTACCCAATGGCACATACTACTAGAAAAGTATATTATTATGAAAATGGTTTATGAAGCAGGGTTTTACATATGAGCTATTTTATGCAATATCTTTTACATTGTTTGGGGGGAATAGTTTTCCTTTAACAAAGAAATAAGATGTACCAGCCCAAGGCAACCACAGCCCTCTAGTAGTGAAGCAGTACAAGGCCTAGATCATTACTGCTGAACCTCTTTGTTGATACTATAGGTTCAGTACATCAAAATCAGCGTTTCTAACCATGTGTTAATTTTAGGCTTTAGTTCTCCTTTAAAGTTAGGGCAAATGCATTCAGTATTTAGTACCTTTTTATGCTGATTTCCTGCTAATTTATTAAGGCCAAGGCAAGGATAAATCCATGTATGCCATCAGAGGCAGGCAAACAATTGAAACAGGGAGAAATTTAATTTTAAAACCATAGTGATTACCTATACGTGTTAAAGGGGTGGTTCATCTGTAAGTTAAATTTTAGTATATTGTAAAAGTAAATTCTTAATAACCTTTCATTATTTATTTTTTATAGTTTTTTTTTATATATTATTTGCCTTCTACTTCTGACTCTTTCCAGCATTCAGATGGGGGTCACTGACCCCATCTAAAAACAAATGCTCTGCAAGGCTACAAATGTATTATTATGGATACTTTTTATTTCTCATCTTTTTATTCAGGTCCTCTCTTATTCATATTCCTGTCTCTTATTCAACTCAATGCATGGTTGCTATGGTAATTTGGAGAGCTGATGAAGAAAAAGCTAAATAACTCAAAAACCACAAATAATAAAAAATGAAAACTAACTACAAATTATCTCAGAATATCACTCTTCATATCATACTAAAAGTTAACTCTTAAGGTGAACAACCCCTGTTTTTATAAATGTTATAGTTTTTATATATATCCGAGCAGCCCTGTTTCTTCCCATTTATTACATATTTGCTGCCTGTTTAGTTGCACTAGTTTATTATAAACTACAACCACAGAGGCCTGAGATCCAGAGGCAGGACTAAGCTAATATATTAATCCCATTCTTTTGGTATGTTTTGCAAGGGATGACTAACAGACTAGACTTTAGTCTACAGAATGTCAGTTGCAGGGGCCTCATCCTTGATTTCTATTATCAATTATTTATAGGATGGAATGTATAATGTAAAATATAATCACTTCTATTTTACATCTACAGTACACCCTTGTTGGCCTTTATGCCTCTCTTTAGAATGCCCTTTCATTTGTTTTCTGTTCACAGATCCAAGTCCAACATAAGACCTTTTTTTCTTGCCCCCGCCATGGGACCATGTTTTTTTTTTTTTTAAATTTACAATATTAGTTTTTTACACTGCTAATATCGTTTTTCCCCTGGGTGTCCCTGCTGTTCTGTCAATTCCAGTGTTGGGTGAATTTATTCGACAGGTATGGATTTGCATAGAATTTCCGGATTCTGCCGATGGTGAATGTTTTTTGCGAATCTGTCGTGAAAATTTACTGTGGGAAAATTTGATGCAACAAAAAATGTTTTGTACGTCAAAATTGTTCGGATGCCCATTGACTTTAATGCATTTGGACAAAAGAGTCGCGCATATAAAAATTGTGGCTCGTAGCAAAATTGCCGCACGTCAAAATAATTTTGACGACTATTGACTTCAATGCGTTTTGCAAATTGTTTCGCCATTTCGTCAATTGTTCTGGAGTTTCGCGGATTTCTCAGTGAAGCGAATGGGACAGATTCGCCCATCACTAGTCCATTCTGAACACTGAGCAATTTTACATTGAATTATAAGTAAGGTATATATTCCCTTTAAGTTCAGTCAGCATTGGACTGGGCTGGCGGGCACTGGGGAAAAAATCCAGTGGGCCCCAGCCCCTATGGGTTCCATCACCCCAGTCCCACTGCTTGCCTTGAGCGAGACTTAATTGTGGTGGCCATATGCAGTCAGCGGCAAGCAAAAATAAATACTTGCAGGTATTCGGTAGGGACGGGGTGCGTCGTGGGGAGATTCCCATAGGCTGGTGTAGTGGGCCCTCCAAGTGGGAGCCCCTGTGGGCAAGTACAGTTGTAAGCTTGTTACAGAAAGTCGACTTTTTATATGTTCTTCACAAAAACACCCAACAGTGAGAAAAACAATGCTATTTGGAAATCCCATGCACCCAATTGTTCAAACCTGTAAGGCAAGCCAGTGTAAAGCCACTTTAACTATATATATATATATATATATATATATATATATATATATATATATATATATATATATATATATATATATATATATATATATATATATATATATATATATATCATCACTAGTAATCGTCACCTAGTAGGCTTGTGTGGCTGCTAAAGCTGAAGGCTTGGGCTACTACAGGTATAGGGTCTATTATTAAGAATGCTTTTCTTTCTGTAATTTAGATATCCATAAGTCTACTTAGCAACATATGAACATTAAATATACCTAATGGTATTTTTTTGCCACTAATTTGGAGCTTAGTTACAGTACAAGGTTCTATTTTATTATTACAGAGAAAAAGGAAACAAAAAAAATTTGAAGCTTTCTGGATATTAGGTTTACAGATAAGGGATCCCATACTTGTAAAATACTTAAGTGTCGATGAAAAATACGTATTCAGCCATTCAGAAAATAATGGGAATGATCTTACTACTTTGTAATACAGTGGCTTTTATCCCTTCCCATGATTTGTTCTACAATCAATAAAATGTAATTATTTCTACATTAGATACACTGTTAAATTGCTTAAATTAAAAGGTTTCTTTAGAGCCTTCTACTTGGATAAGTCAAATCTTCCTCCAAATACTACGTCTAAGGCTGCGTTCATTGACAAGGTAAATCAGTCATGTCATTTGGTCCCTGGGAGAACCCAGTCCCATGGTTATATATGTAGAAGTATTGGCAGTTGAAGAAGTGATATATACGCACAGCTCTGTCATCCTACACTTGGTAAAAATAGAAAAGACTAAACTGAACCAATGTGTGTATGTAAATATAGATGTTCAGAGATATACAATGTAGTTTGATAGATAGGTGAATAGATAGAAAGTAGTGATGGGTGAATGTATTGGGCAGGTGCAAATTTGCGGTGAATTTGCGCGTTTCACTGCCGGCAAATAAATTTGCGAATTTGCAGTGAAAATCTGCCAATCCGGAAAATCCCAGGCACGAGAATTCTTGGTAACAGATCCCATACCTGTATGATATGAACTGCATTTTAGAGTTTTGATTTCTTGTGAGCGATATAAGGAATATTTCCTCAGCTCCTGAAAGCAGTATGGTTAGCTCCGGAAATACTTCTGTTCTGGAAACATTTACACATATAGCATCCCTCCGACATTTGATTATTAACAAACAGAATAATTTAGGCCACAAACCCCCATAATTATGTGTATTAAGCACCCCACCCACTTTCTGTTATGCCCCACCTCTTTTGGACTTGGTAATTGCTGATGTTTATGATATTGGTTTCAATTTCCCAGTCATGTTTTATGTAAAAACAGCTAAATGTTAAAATATGAGGTCATATACAATCCAGGACACAGAGTACAAAGTGCAACAGAAGGCTGCAAACTGCCATTTCTTTGCACACTTTTAGCTACATCATTGGACACTTTAACTGTGCAAAATACTTTTAAGACCTACTTGGAGTTAATGTAATATGTTTTACACATTTTATTTCTGCTGTTGGCTTTAATATCTTTCCACCCCCATACAGTACGTTCAGTGCACTTCTGGCAAGTAAATTATGATACTTTTCATGTACGAGTTGTTTCATTTTTCTTTCTTTCTCTAGTTATTGAGGTCACTCAATGCTTTGGATGAACTGTATCGGCTGGTAGACTCATTTATTCATTCTAAACGAATGGCAGCCTGTGCCTACACAGCATGCAGCGCCTCAGGAGTTGGATTGCTCTCAGTGGCTTCGGAACTTTGCAACAGGCTTGGAGCGTGCCATGTCATAACGTGCAATAGTGGAGTGCACCGGTATGAAGGCTTCTTCTTGCTTTATTTATTTTATACAGTATTCTAGTAAATGAAATAGTTAAATAGTTTATGCCAATGATCTGGCATAAAAGGAATTCTAACAAGATAACTACTTTTCACTGCAGATTTACTGAGATCAAGATTGTTACCCTTCGAGGACCTGTCCAATGTTCCCTTACTAGTTAAGCTGGCCATAGATGTAAAGATCTTTAAATGATCTTTTCTTTATCGTGAGACCACAATTATCTCAAAACGATCATTTAAATGTACGATGTGTCCATCAACTAAAAAAACTATTTCAAGCGATATTGCCAGCAAAACTGAAGAGTAGCTGCCTGCTTGGCCCTGCAAACATATATAGATTGCACTGAGACAGATAAAGATTTTTTAACCTGGCCAATCAATTTTCTGACAGATGTCGGCCGAAAAATCGTACGATCGTTCGAATCCCACTAACTTCACGATAATTTGACGGATTGGTCGGATTACTCTAAAATCGGTCGTTCACCAAAGAAAAATCTTTGCGTCTATGGGGACCTTAACTCTCCCATCCTGTAGATAAGGGCTTTCTTTCCATAGTCTACACCTGCTGCTTCACTCATTCATAAAAGTGTACCCTACAATTTTAGCCCTCCTTGCAGCCCAAAATACAGCTGTGACTCAAATTCTAATTGTATGGATAGATATATATATATATATATATATATATATATATATATATATATATATATATATATATATATATATATATATATATATATATATATATATATCAATCCAAAGGAATCCGCACTCACAGGTCTTAAATAAAATTAAGAATATTTATTAGAACAGATGACTAACGTTTCGGCCTCTCCGAGGCCTTTCTCAAAGTATTCATTCTACAGAAAACATGCCTTATATACACACAACCTGGCGGGAAACAATGGTAGCTCTGACGTTTATTACTCGTCAGAACCAGAGCGACTCCAATTATACTAGATAATCACAAATCCATTGCACTATGTTATAAGATATGCATTCCAGTTAAATCTAACATTAAATTTAAATAAGATACAATGTTAAAACAAATCTAAAACAATTATAAAACCAATACATCAGGGCACTGTTCCTTAATAACTATTTTGTAACAATATACTGATTATTTGTACTCAAATTTATAACTTTGTTATCAGTGTCACAGATGTAACATTGGACTAACCACATATTAATGGAGTATGAGGGTCTCTATATATAGGGATGCACGATGAGTAGTGCCACGAGAGGGGGTGTATTCGATATATTAGTAATAGATATTCCAGTAGGGCACCTGAGCGGACAGCATCTATTAAATAGCACCCAGCTAATTACTATATAACTTGGAAGATGGAGTTTACATACTTAGAGAGAGCGGGAGGACTATTTACTGTAGGGGTACACATAGCTAAGTTTGTAGCATTAGGGGGCAACAAGTGAAGTAGCAGGAAGCGTTACAGTCAGGACCTTTTAGACATCCTCAAAGAATGTTACATCTGTGACACTGATAACAAAGTTATAAATTTGAGTACAAATAATCAGTATATTGTTACAAAATAGTTATTAAGGAACAGTGCCCTGATGTATTGGTTTTATAATTGTTTTAGATTTGTTTTAACATTGTATCTTATTTAAATTTAATGTTAGATTTAACTGGAATGCATATCTTATAACATAGTGCAATGGATTTGTGATTATCTAGTATAATTGGAGTCGCTCTGGTTCTGACGAGTAATAAACGTCAGAGCTACCATTGTTTCCCGCCAGGTTGTGTGTATATAAGGCATGTTTTCTGTAGAATGAATACTTTGAGAAAGGCCTCGGAGAGGCCGAAACGTTAGTCATCTGTTCTAATAAATATTCTTAATTTTATTTAAGACCTGTGAGTGCGGATTCCTTTGGATTGTTGTAGATGAAATTATTGTCTCTGCACCCAGGCATACGAAGATCGTTTTTCGTGAGTGCCGACACTATGGTGGAATATATATATATATATATATATATATATATATATATATATATATATATATATATATATAGTAAGTCCGACCTGGTGCACTCACAACTATATATCCACTGCCTAGGTGCTGGCCAAGAACAGACCGCACTCCAAGGACTTTTCAAGTGTTGCAAATTCCTTGGAGTGCGGTCTGTTCTTGGCACTTATATATATATATATCAGTCCATGGAAGAGTCAGCGCTCTCGATACTAGGTTCAAATGTGCCTGGCTGGGTGCAGTGTCCAAATTTTAGAATCTCTATCACCACAATTTAGGTCTGCACTCTCAGGTCTTATACAAAATAAAAAATGTTTTATTTACATGGAAGACTAAAGTTTCGGCCTCCTCCGAGGCCTTTCTTTTTTTGACGAAAAGTCCGAAACGTTAGTCTTCCATGTAAATAAACTTTTTTTATTTTATATAAGACCTGAGAGTGTGGACCTTACTTGTGGTATATATATATATATACATATATATATATAGTGCATAAAGTAGGTAAAAATGCAATGTATATAGCAGTCCTTACCATAGCTAGAATAGGAGAAATTGCATAAAATAAAGGTAATAAATAGAAATCTCTAAAGACACTAGGGTTCATTGCATAGATCCTGGACAGAATTGCAAGAACACTAAAAGAGTACAACAGTTACCCCCTTAGTGTATTCAAACTATGCTGTCTGGCTGCACTTTGCACCTTGTGGCAGATTGCACCCATTGTTTTGCACTTTGCACCAAGCTCTCCATGTAAGAAATGCCTCCTATAATCTAATCTCATTGTTTTGTATCTGAAATTCTATGTTTACGCTCCCTGAGAGTGTTACATTTTACTGCAGATTTTCTGCTTGTGATCAGTGGGGAAGGTAAATGCATGGGTTGGCTCAGGGCCCTGTATATAGAGGGCTGGAATCTGCATTGGGAGCAGGCTTTGCTTGTTTTTATCACCATTGTAATGCTAAACTGCAGTCATTAGGAGTTATTGGAAGCTGCACTGTTTCCGACATTAAAACGACTTTTTAATCTCAATCAAATGTGTTTGTTGTGAGACCTTGTTTCTCCCTGTTGGTGGTACAGTAATGGCATCTTGCCAATTAACATTTGTGTTTGACTTGCATACAGCTTTGTATCAGATTTTATGTGATCAGGTTAGTAACTACAGAGGAAGCAGACCCTGCAGCTGCAGGGGGTCCCAAGAGGTATAGGGGCTCCACGAAGCCCTAATTCTTATACAATTTCAATACATATTGTTAAAAGAAGCTCTAGATATTTTGGGGGCCTGAAAAAAAATTTGCTGTGGGGCCCAGTAATATCCAGTCACACCACTGTATGTGATACAGCAATTGGGGCAATTTATATATTGAATGTGGAACGTTTGAAAAATTGGCAAGCTGGTTTGTTAGGGCTGTTATTGAAAACAAAACTCCCATCACTCTAATTAACAATAAATTCAGAACAGTATTTGGCCACACCCCACAGTGATTCCACAGTGCATCTGTCTATCACAATCTTTTGGACTGCTTGATGGTACAGCAGTGTGTTTAAACTGTGGTATAGGGTTCATTTAGAAATAGGGATGCACTGAATGCCGATTCGGGCAGATTTTCAGCAGGATTCAGATTCAACCAAGTTCTTGGTCGAACCAAAATGAAATGCCAACCCTTAAAATCATATGGCTTTTAGTCATATGAACAACGAAATTAGATTCGGCTCATGATTTGACCAAATTGTTCATGAAGGATTTGTGATTTGACTTTTGCCGACAGTGTGTTAAATTTAACAAACTTGCCTTCACAAGTTCCAGGGGGTGACAAATATGATCTGTGATTGGCCATTTTGTAGCCCCTATGTGACCAGCAGCCTACAGGAGACAGTACATTTTTGCAACAAAAACTTGCCTCTAAGCCATGAGTTCAAAAATTAGCACCTGCTTTGAGGCCACTGGGAGCAAAATGTTGCTCGGGGGCCACTGGTTGGTTATCACTGCTAGTGATGGGCGAATTTATTCGCCAGGCGCGAATTTGCGCGATTCACGGCCAGCGAATAAATTCACGGAACGCCAGCGAAAATTCGCGGAAAAAATTAAAAAACGGGCGCCGGCGTCAAAAACGGGGTGCAGTTCGTGAAGTTTTCGCCATTTCGCGCGAAATTTTTCGGCGACGCAAATTCGCCCATCACTAATCACTGCTTTAGAGGCAAGTGTTCTGCATCTATTGATGCATGATGCTTAGGAAACCCTGGAATTACCTCTACATCAATAGGTGCAACTGTACTTGATTTGGAAGGAAAACTGAACAGCAGTGAGCACAACTATGGAAGTGCAAAGAGCACATTTTGAGGCAATACATTGACTGAATGAATGATGTTTAACACGCAACTGACCATGGGAAATTTGCATGAAAGCAATTGAGCATGTGGTCATAAATCACTGTTTGTCTACATGTGTAAATCATTTTTGTGTAAATAGAATTGTATTATATCTGTTGATTGTAATGCCAGGTTATCCTTGGCCTCCAGCCACAGGGGCCATTACTGGCCAGAATCCTCGATTCATACGATCGGATCTTTGCGTCTATGGCCAGCTTTAGAGGGGATCTTTTTTGTAGCAAAAATAAGGAAAGTCAAGTACACATTGGGGCAAATTTACTAACCTCCAAAAATTCGCCAGCGATGGCTTCGCTCACAGCGCAACACTTTGCCAGGCGTAAATTTGCCAGGACAAAACTAATTCACTAAAATCCGAAGTTGCGTCCAGGGAGCGGAACACTGGTGTTGTTGCGCTAGCGTTACTGTGCCAAGTGAAGTGAAGTGAAGTTGCGTTTGCGTTGCCTAATTTGCATACAGCAGGAAGTTAAAATTGGATGGATATATTTGTTGCAGCAAATACATTACACAAGCCCAGGAAACCGTAATCAAATAAAATAAAATAAAGTTGTTATAATGCCCTACACATGAGCCCAGTGTATAGTTTATGTGCCATATGTTAGGAAATGTAGGGGGAAGCCGGTTACCCCAAAAAAATGTACGCCCTTTTTCAGTCTATCACCCTGAAAAAGGAAAAGACGCTAGCATTTTTTGGGACTTCGCCTGGTCTGAGGAAGCGAAGGCAAGTCTGGCGCAAGAGGTAACGTTCAACAAAGTCCGCATCTTAGTGAATTTGCGTAGTTACATCCATTCGACAGAGCGCAAATTCACCAGGCGTTAGGGAGTGAAGTACCGCTAGAGTCTATCTCCTTCGCTAGCGAATTTACGCCGGCGACCGTTAGTAAATCGGTGAAGTACTGAAATGACGTCATGCTGCCAAATTTAAACTCGCGTTAGTCACTTCACCCTTTAGTAAATTTGCCCCGTTGTCTAAAAAAGAAAGACTTCTTCTGAATTTCTCTCAAGTGATGATAATCTAAAATGAAATCTTCTAAGTATATATAGTTTATCTCTCGTGATACAGTACGTAGATCGAAGTATCCACAACCGCATTGCTACTTTGGACATGAATGTGTTTTATGTGACATTTTGACCTGATCACTATCATACCTCAGCAAATCCAATGCTTGTGTGTTACGTTGTGTTACGTTGTGTTACGTTGTGTTACATTGACCCACTTCTCTTCTGGCAGCATAAATCAGCCTGGATCCATGTGTCAGTATAAAAATAAAAACTGGGTAAATAGATAGGCTGTGCAAAATAAAAAATGTTTCTAATATAGTTAGTTAGCCAAAAATGTAATGTATAAAGGCTGGAGTAACTGGATGTGTAACATAAAAGTGTCACGGTCGGCACCCTAAATCCAGAACCTATGCTAAGCACCCTGGTCTCGGCTCTTGCTTCTGCTTTTAACAGCCGCCTTTCACCTCGGGAGGAGCCCTCGGCTAATCGGATGCCGCCAGGTCTTATTAAGAGAGGTGCCAAGCGAAGGGTTCTGGATGAGCAAAGAGGCACGACAGTAAAGAAAAAGTCTTTTGGGCAGAAGGTCACAATACAAGGTGTAGGCAGAAAGCGTAGTCAAATCAGCCCAGGTCGGGGCAGAGTACAAGTGGAGTCAGACAGGCAAGGGTCAAACCAGGAGATCAATCAGGAGGGATACATATATAGAAGAGTCGGTTACCAGGCAGGGTCAGGATTTCAGAGATCAGGATAGTCAAAACAGGCAGGGGTCACAACAGGTATCAGATAACAGACAGAATAATAGCTCAGAAGCACCAAGAACTCACAAAATATGATCCTATAACGGGCAGTGAGAAATACATTTTTCCACTTTAAATACTTTTGAATTGCGCGCCATTGCGCCCTGTCCTCAATATTCCAGCACGCAAGCGCCTATAAATAGAAGGAATGCGCGAGCCATAAGAGGCTGGCATTTGGGACGAAGAGGAGCGGCGTGGCGGGCGTCCCCGCGCACCACTAGACCACCAGGGAGGTGAGTTGTCACAAAAAGCCAAAACACTACTTCCTGTTTTGCAGCTCTATTGGTTACCACTGATTGGTTACCAGGCAGTAACCAATCAGTGTTAGTGAGCTGCAAACAGGAAGTAGTGTTGTGACACCCAGTCACTTCAAGTTTTATTACACACTTCAATTATTTATTTTGCACAAACTAACTATTTACCCAGTTTTTATTTTTACACTGAACTGCTCCTTTAAAGGGCCCATATAATTCATTTATTTATTCTCCCTGTGCATATGCTTAATGGCAATCAACATTTTGCCCTTAGGAGGCTGATGTCTCTGTGAATACTATGTTATCTGCACTTTAAGCAAGTGAATTTGTTTGGAGATGTGACCCCCTCTGATGTTAAGGCCACCAAAACAAATTATTTTAATGCCATAAAATTATTTTATATCTTTTAAAAATACTATACCCACTAGGGTTGCCACCCACTTTGGAAATCCAGACAGTAAGGGGGCGTGCCTGTTGCGTTGTAGATGTGGTGATGTCACAGGACAGGACTAAGAATTGCAAGTTGCGATTTGCCGATCAGAAATTCAGTTTCAAAACAAAACGGTACAGGTTGCAACCCTAGTCCCCACTCTATGGGGCAAATCAGGGTTTTTTTTGGGGGGGGGTTGTGCCAAAATGCCAATTTACTACACAGTTCTGGCTGGCGAATTGATAAGATGAAGCTACAACCTCAACATTATCATGTCAGTGACATTATAGCCTGTACTCCAAAAAAATCATATAAAAAAAGACAAAATGCTGGCATTTTTTCATATATTAATGTGGGATTATGTTTACAAATTGTAACTGTTAAATATATGTTATTTACACTTTTTAACCTTTTGCAGTGCATGTCACATTTGTTTTAGGGTGGGCTCATGTCTAAGACAATATAAAATCTCTTTTGTCTTTATTTTGCTTTCTTGTACATTTTTAATAATAAGTGGCCACTTCCAGCAATTTCACCAACATCACTAATATAAACATACATATGGCCTTTATGTACCCTCCATATTCAAGTTGACGTAAGCGTAAGAAAAGTATGTTAACAAAGTCTCTCTAGGAAGAAAGTAACACTAGAGAAAATTTTGATAAATAAGCATATTCACCATGAAATAACTGACTTAGTTGTGCAAAGTATGGTGGAGCCTTCTGAAGAAAAAATTTGCACTTAAGTTTATATTCCTCTATATATCTGTAAAAGGCTGATTGCACACAAATCAAAGGGCTAAAGGTGCCAATGGACCAAGTCGGCAGCTTATCATCCAAGTATGGGGACTTCCAACGGGTTTACCCAACTGATATCTGGCCAAAAATTAGGCAGCCGTCGATTGGGCAGATATGAAAATCTTGTTGAAGCAAGGGCCACATTGGCTGGGCAGTTCTCGCCCCGCTGCATCTCGTAGTGATCTGAACATTTTCCAAAGTAGGGAGATAGATGGCATAAAGGGTGCTATAATCAAATGCTTTCCCCCATTTTACTTAACTAACCAATACATTTGGCAGCTATATCAATGAAATAAAGAGATTTCAGACCACTGGGAGACTAGTTAGCATCTCATGACTGCAAGTAAATAAACCCATGTGTATCAGAGAATATGTAATAACCATGTTAATTGCTACAGACACGGGTATATATCACTGCCCAGGTGTGTTGACTTGTAGAATGCAGGAAAAACAGAAAAAAATCTTTTTTTTTTCAGAACGAATGGTCAAATTGGTACCTGACAATCAGCAGTTTTAAACACAACCAGAATACTCTCCCAGTAGCTGCAGCCAGCCTCAGGCCTTCTGATCAGCAAGCAGTTAATAGACATCAGAGTTGGAGGTCCCTTAGCTGCTTTTCCATGTGATTTTCCAGCAGAATGACTATAGTAAATTGATTATGCTTGGCAGAGAGCAAGCACAGCAGAACACAGTGATTTAGGATTTGAATAGCAAGTTTATATAGATCGCTCGGGGGCTGAAATGGACCTATGGACGCATTTGCGGTCTTGGCTTTATTTCCCAGGGGAACGGGCTTTATTTTAACTACTGACTACAAAGTATTCATTGGCATATTGCGTGGAGATTTCCGCTCTTGTAAGACTGTTTGGGGGGCCTGATGTTTTCAAGGAGAAATGTATTAAAAATAATTACAATTTGCTTTCAATAATGTGCCCTTAGTGTGCCAGTTTGGGTGTAATATAAAGTTCAAACAAACCTAGGAAGTCAGTCTTTGAATCATTAACTGCCAGTGAAATACAATTTTAATAACTGGGAAAACAGTTACAGAATGGCATTAAGTGCTTTGCTAAGCAACCCATTTTGAAGGGATTAAAGGAGAAGTAAAGCTTAAAAGGATACTGTCATGGGAAAACATGTTTTTTTTTTTCCAAAATGCATCAGTTAATAGTGCTGCTCCAGCAGAATTCTGCACAGCAATCAATTTTTCAAAAGAGCAAACAGATTTTGTTATATTCAGTTTTGAAATCTGACATGGGGCTAGACATATTGTCAATTTCCCAGCTGCCCCCAGTCATGTGACTTGTGCTCTGATAAACTTCAATCACTCTTTACTGCTGTACTGCAAGTCGGAGTGATATCACCCACCTCCCTTCCCCCCCCCCCAGCAGCCTAACAACAGAACAATGGGAGGTAACGAGATAGCAGCTCCCTGGTAGATCTAAGAACAGCACTTAATAGTAAAAGCCAAGTCCCACTGAGACTGATTCAGTTACATTAAGTAGGAGAAATAACAGCCTGCCAGAAAGTAGTTCCATCCTAAAGTGCAGGCACAAGTCACATGACTGGGGCAGCTGGGAAACTGATAAATAAATGTCTAGCCCCATGTCAGATTTCAAAATTGAATATAAAAAAATCTGTTTGCTCTTTTAAGAAATGGATTTCAGTGCAGAATTGATGTGTTTTGGAAAAAACATGTTTTTCCATGACAGTATGTCATGACAGTAGGCTAGAAATGTTGCACAATATGTTTTAGCAGTGAGGGCCCTGCTAATGCCCCCAGTAACTCCCCATTTTCTTTTCTGCTGATTCACTGTACATGCTCTGTTCTGTTGTCACTTACTGAGCTTAGGGACTGACTCCCAAAACACTGAGAATATAGAATATAAAAGTCACATTCTCATTACATGGCACCATAGAAACACTCCGTAGCTTCTATTCAATAGCTTCAATAGCTTCTATGACAATGACAATTCTCATATTCTGCTTGATAATTTCAAGTTTCATAGAGCTCACTGAGCATGTGAGTGTCACTGGCACTGACAAAATCCATGATGGAGAGCTCCTGTGACCAAATGACTGGATCATGACAATGGGACTTTCTTAATGCAAGAACAGGAGCCAGAAATAGTGTAAAATGGCCACAGCATTTATTTACATTTTATCAAATAAAAAAAACAAAAATAGGAGCTTATCAGCCTCACCCCAAGGCAATAGTCAAAGCCAGAATTCCATAAGAGATCACTACTATGCTCTGCTGTTCCTCACATGAGATCAGCACTATGACATTATATCCACCACTGAGTTAGGCTGCCGCTACCTACAGACAGGATGGCCTCAAACTCTGCTACCAGCATGAACTGCATCTCTTACCATGAGAGAAGTTCAGCAGCCCTGCTGGCGATTCAGAATCTGCAGTGTGTCAATGATAGGAAATCCAAGCAGACTGCACCTACAACAAGCAGTATTAGTGTCTTTATCAATCAACCCACCATGCGGTCACAGGAGAGAACCTCCTTTCTCCCTCTTCTAAAATCTCCTGTGCAGTACTCTGGCAAGGTCCTACCGCTGCTGTGACAAATAAAACTTAAAATACATTATCATATATCCACTGTTTTGATTAGTGATGGGCGAATTTGCGTCGTTTCGCTTCGCTGAAAAATTCGCGGGCGTTTCGCGAATTTATTCGCTGATAGCGAATCACGCAAATTCGCCGCAAATTCGCGCCTGGCGAATAAATTCGCCCATCACTAGTTTTGATCCAGAGGAAGGCAAAACCCCAGCCTGAAGCCAGTTCCAATTATGCTTCAAGAGGGAATACATTCCTTCCTGACCCTGAAGAGTAGTTTAGCTCTCAAGCAATCACCACATCTGGACACACAGATAATACTCAAACTGCAGATTTAACAATACACCAAATCAGACAGGCCTGCACAGAGAATTCTGCCCTTCACATTTTGTTATATATATTTTATACCCAGATCAAACCATCATTAACATATTTTGCTTAAAACAATCTTATTGATCATCTTAATTTTAATTTTATGTCATTGGATTTTATTACTAAGCATCATTTGTTACGAAGCTGACTTTTATGCATTAGCTTGTCTAGACATAACTTCTCCTTTTTCTTATATGATTTATTGACTGAATTCTAGGGGGTTTTATGTGCCAAGCAAAACAATTTTGGTTCCTATTTTATACACTAGCAAGCAAGGACTTTAAGCTTAACCCTTTACTAGACACCTTTGTTATCTTGACCTGACGTTGAGGCCCAGTCAGTATATTCAATCTTAACAACCCCAATGGCAATTGGAAACATTCCCTGGTTCAAGCATTTGACATTCATTTTATATGAATGATACCATGCAGACTCTCATGTTATTACTGTATAACCATACCAAAACCTTAAGAAAGTGCAGTAAGGTCAATATATTTACAAGGCATTTATAGCCATATTGATTTTTATGTTAAAGTTCTCCTTTGACTGAACTGTAAGCCTCAGCAAATGTCCTAATTTCTTCAGCCATATTCCATGTACCATAGCAATGCTTGTGCTTTGGAAACCTTGCCTTTCAAACTCCTGAGGTTATGGGGGTAGGCTTCATAGTATATATTGAGAATGGCAAGTTAAATCACATTGTAAATATGCATCTCACAAAAGAAGAGAACACAGCAGAAAAGAACAAATAAAGCAACAACATCTCATAAATGGTAGGAAGCGAGATGGTCTTTATCTTCTCAGGACAGTTGACTTGGATGAAGAGATACATCTATGAGTAGTTCTGGGCTCTCTAGCTGCTACGCCATCTGTTATTATCATCACTCACTACAGGCAAAGAGAAGCAATTTAGAAATGATCAATAAGGAATATTTGTGAGGCTGGGGGACACAGCTGGGCTATAAATCCAGCTATATGTAAATTGCTGTTTCAGATTCCAGAAGAAAGATCTGTTTCTGGGGATTGATGTTATTTTTCCTTAAATCTGAAAACTCCCTGTAGTCAATAATAGCATCAGCAGGAGCCATTAATTGATGGGGATTTGACATAGCAGTGTAGGTAGCATTTTTAGGTATCCTTCCTCTAAGGCGTCAGGTATGGATACTCCTACTAAATGCAAAGATTTTATCACCTACTGTATCATGTTAGTCCAGGAGAAATCTGTCAGAGACTGAAGTTGGTCAGCATAACCTATAACAGATTACAGACCAAGTCAGGAGCTTATGGGACTGGTTTAAAAACCTTATTTGATACAGAACTACATTGTGCTGTTCATTCTGGCCTCTCTTAAATGCTTTGCATGAACTCATATTAAATTCTGATTATTGGCACGAGGACCAAACCTTCAGCCACAATGAAGGAAATGGATGCAGGAATTGTTACCAGAAAACAAACCCCATTCTGCCTGACTAGGCTTCCAGTAACTTCTTAGCTGGTGTGATTTGATTTGTATAAGCTTTATGTTTTAATGTCACTATCGACTATATATCAAGAAGACAAGAACGGGTCGGGTATCCTTGATATCACTGAGCTTCAACTTCCAACTGGCTGAGCATCCTGGGTGGGTAGATAATAGTATGGTGCACTGCGCCTAACAGGAAAAATATCGGTTTATCTTTTCATTATATTTTCAGAAAATGACAGGAAAATTGGGCAGCTGTCTTTGCAATACTTTGCTTATATTTAATGACTTTCTGGAGACCTGTTATTGCTTGGATTTCTTCCATATTTTCAGCTAAGACCTTTCTGACTTGAGTCCAAGACCTAATTAACACATTGGCTATTTCTTTAATGTTACTGGCTGTCTCTGAATTGTGCTACTTCTTCTTACTGAAAAATACAAACCACAGGCTGCAAGATAGCAGAAAAGCTGTTGTTCTGAAAAGTCAAAAACTTAGTAGTGCAGTTATAGCTATTTTTTTTAAAAAAAACCTGTAGAGACACTCACATGCAGTATACAGATAATATACGAGAGAGATACAGATATATTTTAAATAATGTCACCTTCAGTGAACCCCACCCCACTGCAATTGCAGATCTAGATCTGAGGTTGTGAACCTCATTTCACTCCACATATTAGGAGATAAGATCTAAAGTATTTTAATTGGGCTTGATTGGATGGATAGCATTGCTGCCTTGCAGTAGAGAGGTCCCATGTTTGATTCCAACAAGGGTCCTATCTGCAAGGACTTTATATATTCTCCCTGTGTCTGTGTGGTTTTCCTTTCAGACTTCAAATATGTACAGCCTGGCTCCTGATTATAGTGTGGCCATTAGGGCAGAGACACTCAGATTCAGGGAGATTAGTCGCCCAGCGACAAATCTCCTCTTCTACGGGTCGACTAATTTCCCCGAACTGCCTCCCACCGGCTAGAATGTAAATCGCCGGCAGGATGGCAATCAGTGTGATTTGTTTTCCAAAGACGCCCAAAGTTGCCTCAAGAGGAATCTAAATCGACGAGAGGAGGCAGTTCGGGGAGATTAGTCGATCCAAAGAAGAGGCGAATTATCGAAGGGCGACTAAATCTCCCCGAATCTGAGTGTGTGTGTCTCTGCCCTTAGTCTGTAAATGTGATAGTGATCTTAGATAAACTCCACTGGGGCAGGAACTGACATAGATCTGAAGATGAATAATACAGGATAATAATCTGGATATGTGTAATTAAACATAATAATGATCTACTAAGCAAAAAATAAATAAATTATTTCTATCCTGGAGTTAACTCTTCAATTTAAGCTACTGAGAGATATCCAGGGCTGTAGCAGTGTATTGAAATAAAAGGACAGTAACAGCAAAAATATTTGCTCCTAATACTCCAATATAGTTTATGTAATTAAGCTATTGTGTAGCCATGAAGGCAGCAATTCAGTTTTCAGTACAGCTGTAGGAACCAAATTTTCCCAGCATATAACACATGCGCGGTTTAGCACACAATGTAATAAATTTATTTTATCTTCTATTTGTCTTATAACCCATAGCAACCAACCAGCACATAGCACTTACTGGTCCATTGAAGACAAATATCTGATTGATTGTGACAGGTACATGTAGGCAAAGTTAAAACTTTTTACTACATTACATACTACGGCTTTAAGAGATAAACTTGGATATTTTCGGACAATCTACGCACCTATAGGATGAAAATGGCCCTAATATAACATAGGGCTGTTGCTGTCAAATATGTTTCTAGCTTTAAAAGTCAGTAGCTCTGAGTGTGTTACTAAGGTGCCTAACAGTTCCTGCAAGGTCTTGATTACTGTTTTGGTTGCAGTTAATCACTATGCAGCATGAATATTCCATCACAGCATCAACGTAACACTCCTTCCCACATACACATCCATCAGCCCAACCCAGCCGACTCAGTCTCCCAGTAATTACTGCTGCTGCTATAGTTCTGAATGTTGTATTATGCTGGCAAAGGACAAGGTGTGTCCTAAAACATTACATTTTATTATATGATTGATAGGAATTTTATGTTTTTGTATTGTATTTATTGCTATGTGTGCCTGCATATGTATACCATTATGTATACAGGTATGGGACCTATTATCCAGAATGCTCGGCACCTGGGGTTTTCTGGACAGGGGATATTTCTGTTATTTGGATCTTCATGCCTTAGGTCTACTAGAAAATCATTAAAACATTAAATAAACAAAATAGGTTGGCTTTGCTTCCAATAATGATTAATTATATATTACTTTGGGCCAGGTATAAGGTACTGTTTTATTATTACAGAGAAAAGGGAAATCATTTTTAAAAATGTGGAATGTTTGAATAAAAAGGAGTGTAAGAGGGACGGCATTTAGCATTTTCGGGATAAAGGTTTCCAGATAACGGATCCCATACCTGTATAATATAACTGCGGAAAGTGCTAATTCCCTCTTGTAACGCAGAGAAAAGAAGCTCATAATGGGAAATGTAAATGTAGCTCAAGGCTCAAGGCCAGGGTGTGCGAATATGCCATTAGGAATCTTTACAACAAGGATTTATTAAGAGATTTTCATATGATGGCTACAGGTACAAGACACATGTTGGTTGCAAGAATTCACAAGATCTATTCAGTTCATGAGATCTTTATAATGCATCGAGAAGAGCCACACTGTGTGTTTCTTACGATAAGTGTTTTTATGGGAAGGATAAGACACCAGTGCAGTAACTCATGTGCATGATGCAGAACCTCTTGAGAAGTGCCCCTGGAATTCCCCTTTCTGCTCTTGTATTAAGGTATGAAATTATGGAAAGATATGTTATCCAGAAAAACCCAGACTCCGAGCATTCTGGATAAGAGGTCCCATACGTGTAGTACTGGAACTTAAAAGCGTACATTGTATTCGTCACATTGTACAGTGTATCATTTCATTCTCATTATCAGCTACTTCTGTCTGCTTGTGGATTTGCAGCCTCAGCCCTTCTAAACTAAATGCAGATTAAATTCACATGCTGCATGACTACTTGAGAATTCATTAGATGCATGCTGCTCAATGCACAGGTTTAGTTTAGTCTTGCGCTATACATGTAAATGAATGGCTAATTAGCATGCCGGATGTGAATTAAAGGAGAAGGAAAAGTACTGAAGCAGTTTATTGCCAATAGATTAGCCACAACAGTGCAAGCTATAACACTATTTATTCTGTAGAATGCTTTACCATATCTGAGTAAACAGCCCTAGAAGCTCTCTGCTTGTTTAGGATAGCAACCATATTCACTTGGTGTGACATCACATCCGGCCTGAGTTTCCCTGCTCACTCATAGCTCTGGGCTCAGATTACAGCAGGTTGGGGAGGAGGGAGCAGGCGAGGAGCAAACTGAGCATGCTCAAGCCCTAGCCCTGGAGGTTTAAGCTGAAAACAGGAAGTCTGATACAGAAGCCCATGTATACACAATAGACGGAAAGAAATGCTGTGTTTCTTTTGACAGAAGACTCAGAGCAGCATTACTTTGAGGGTTTACTGGTGTATTTATATAGACCTTTCTGATAAAGCTTACTTAATTTTAGCCTTTCCTTCTCCTTTAAGCATGTGACTAAGTATAAAGTGGTGAGGTGACATCTCTTTATATCTTTGAGATAATAGGGGTCATGGGTTTATAGAACAGAACAGTCTGCTGAATTTGTCCTTGGTGCCTATTTGATTTGCTGTGATATAGATATAGATAGTTTCAGTATTGGCTTCTGATTCAGCTAAATTATGATCACATGTTTGACTTTACAGTATAAAATATAGAACCTCAGCTCTGCACAGCCCAGGGGCCAAACAGCTGGATGAACCCAACTTGGCCAACCATGTAGATGGCAGATTGGGCCAATGTCAACTCTTTTAGGGACCTCACCAAATGAGCAGATCTTGAACAGACTATGTATGGCCAGCTTTGAAAAACTAGTTGTAAATCAAATGCAAGAAATGTAAAAAAAAAAATTACAAAAGATATAAAGAATCCTTGTATTTTCTTCATAAGACATTTTAAAAAAAATATCTGTCTGGACATGTTTATTGAAATCTCAGAAGAAAGCATTAGTACACTCTGTCCCTATGAAAATGCAGCACTTTGATCAAAGTCGGCTCTTTGTGGTTAAAAGCCTGCCCTGTGGCCCATTTACTATAAATTATTTGGTAGCAGTTCCAAAGAATATTTCACTCAAAATTGTATAAAATCACTGCATAAAATTCAGAAATCATAGATGAAACATTCAGACTCAGTTATTACACTAAAAAAAATAAAAAAATCTATAAAACACAGCAGGGAGTTCAGGCCTGTAAATCGTACAGAAAGATGAGCAGGTTCCAGCAGAAAACATTAAATAATGGAGTATGATAAAAGCATGGTATGTACTGTATATACATTTAATAGATGTTCATGAATAGAAATACACAGAGATATAGACCCTGTAGATCTTCTGGCATAGACAGAGTAAAAATGCAGAAATGTAACAGACCTACAACAAATTTTTTAATAATAAAAAAAAAAATTTGGTCTTAAAACAAAGTCATATAACTGTCTTTATTCATCTACATTCAAGTTAATGTTGATTGCCTGGCATTTTATCTTTCCTTGTTATTGTAGTGGACTTTTGACCTATTGTAGACAATGCAAATGGGTCAGTGTGTGGTGCCCATGCAAGGGTATCATTTGAAAAGGTCATGGAAGGGGACCCATATTTTTTTGCTGTTTAAGTCACCCAGTATAACGTCTGGGTGTTGGTTATTTAAGCCTCCCTTCAATATGCTCCGTGAGAATAATTCAAACTTATGTTCCAAGAAGCATGCGGGAGTAATCTGCCCACCTTCTACTTCTCCTCTTCTGGTAGATTGGTGGCAGGTAACACAAGTTCAAGTTAAATAAGTGGTGGAAAGTATTAAAGCCCCAGTTTGAAAACCGGGAAAGTCTACCCACAACACCCTTTCCCTCCCTTCCAAGCATTCCCCAGTGATCCTACCTATCTACGTGGGGAGTGAGTGGGAGCTATTCTACCACCGTCCAACTATGCCACCCAACGCGTTTCTCTGAGGACTTGGCTTCTTCAGGGATATAAGTGTTTTACTTGGCCATGGTCACCTGACAGGGATACAAGGATAGGTCTAATGTTATTTCTCATTTAACAACTCCTCTGTTCTGTATATACTCTTCAACAAATATAAAAAGAACTGATTAAATATTTATTACTTATGAGGACCAGCTAATATATTTTGTAGCCTAAAACCTTAAAGATAGATTTTTAATACTTGTATATATATATTTTTTTAATAATTAAAAAGTAATATTCTATATATCTCAATACAGTGGTATTGCAAAGGTCACATTGTGAGGGCATTAGTATGCTTGAATGTTAAAAGGAGCACAGGCATAATATGGCTGTGCTTTTTGCCATGATAGTTTTGTGTTTGGTGCTTATTGCACCGACCGTTCATGATCTCACTAATAAAACCAAGGCTTTGTGGTAAAGGGTTTTTAATGAGATGTGGTGTGACTGCCTAATGCAAGGCAACTGTCCATTGGCTCTTGTGGGAAAAAGATTGTGGCCAGAATGTAACACATAGTCATTTAGCACATCTCTGACAAAATCAAATGCAGAGGATACTTCTATGTACATGAAATGGTTCCACTTTTTGCAACTTGACTGACTTGACTGACCACAGTATCTCTTATCTCTATCTTTAACCCACCTGTAATCTTATCGCTGTTATCATTTATATTTATAATGGAAATCCCCTTAAAGCAATCATTATAGGTAGTGACCCAATAGGCAAGAAGTTGGTTTGTCATTACTGGGGCTTTCTGCAGGCATAAAAAGAATAGCTCACTAAGTTGGCCTGTACTTTGAGATAACTTTAGGGAGGGATCCCCAACCTTTTGAACCCATGAGCAACATTCAGAAGTAAAAGGAGTTGGGGAGCAACACTAGCATGAAAAAATGTTCTTGGGGTGCTGTGATTGCCTATTTGGTAGGCCCTGTGTGGATTGTAAACGTAGATTGAGGCTCTGTTTGGCAGTACACCTGGTTTTCATAGAACTAAAATTTGCCTCCAAGCCTGGAATTCAAAAATAAGCACCTGCTTTGAGGCCAATGGGAGCAACATCCAAGGGGTTGGAGAGCAACATGTTACACACGAGCTACAGGTTGGGGACCACTGCTTTTGGGTATTTCCCTAAACAAGGCAGCAATCAAGATTGAAAATTCTACTGAATTGTTGAATAGTTGAATAGTGGCTCTTCAAGTGCTTAAGTTAAGGCCTACATGCCATTCTTTATTAAAACCATGGAGTTCCTATATGTACAGTATATTATATTTCTAGTTCTTTTAAAATAAAGCACCTGTTCCCATTTGCATATATCTGCTGCAACATTTTGAGATGGTGAAGCCAATTGCAGTTCTGGAATTATGAGTAAAATCTTTTTTTATATAACCATGTGCCTGTTTTCTAATTGGTTTTGAGTGCTTTTTAGCTTTCTTATTCAATATTTTGAATATCAAATACCAATGTTCAGTGATACCTTCTTTGAAGTTTGTAGATGCGGGTGCTGCTTTGTGAAAGTCACTACAAAAAACAGAACGGGAATTACAATATCACCACAATTATGTCTGGCATGCTAAAAATAGAAATGCTGTACTGATATTGCTTTGCTTTCAGATCAGTTTGTTTTAGAAGGTTCAAATTCTTAATTAATTAGTAATGTTCCCATTAACCCTGCTTTGTATTATTGACTTCTGCTCAAGTAAAAAGCAAAGTGATTTGCTAATACCGTTGCCTCCTAATTTGTATCTGCATAATAAACAGTCATGGAAGCTGTAGCATGCGTTGTTTCATGTTACCAAGCTAACAATTAAGCCCAGGTGCCACTATGTTCTCATTAAAACAAAATAACGAGGACATTTTTCCTGAGTCTGTTGCTTGGCTCTGGATATATACAATGTAAGGCTGATGAGGACTGCTAGCTGTTCTCCTTCTGTCGTCAGTGCCCTCATTACAAAGGAGCTGAAAATATACTATGAGCTTTTTGTTCTAACGCCGCAACCAAGTCATGGCATGTCTGTGTGGGTGCTTGGGGGCCCATCAATCTTTCGTCACTGCAATGCCCCATAGAGTTGTCAAGGCAACAAAAAAGCATCATTTTCTTAAAGGTGAAAACGTTTTAGAAAAAAAAACATTTAATTTTAAGTTTGAAAAATATTTCCATATTACTTTATTAATATCCCTGAATAACGTGTGCAACATATAGAGAACATTGTACCTCCTATATCCCAGGAAATCTCTATAATATGTAAGAGCCATAAATATCCTGAAATGTTAGATCATAAGAGTTCCTTAGTGATGTCGACTATTTTAATCAGTGATTAGTGATGTCATTTGTGTCACATAACTCTGTGATGCCTGTTGTGAAATATAAAGATGGCAGAAGTCTCCTTGGAGTTCTTTTACCTGTATAAAGTTCTGATATATCACATTATTCTGTATATACAGTATAAACAGTGTTTAGCGCCATCATCAGCTATGATCTGTGTGAAGGGACAACTGCTGCCTTTTTTTTGGTCATGTCATTTCTAATATCCTCTATTATAATATATAAATAAATAAATAAATATATATATATATATATATTATATATATATATATATATATATATATATATATATATATATATATATATATATATATAACAAACAAGGGAAAGTTGTGCTCACCACTATTTTTTAAAACCATTAGGCGGGGGTGCAATGAGGGTGTGACCACAAAATACATATAGACAAATACAAGAGTCCTCTGCACTCAACCCATTATCAATATATTTAAGACAGAGACATTTTGTGCATACTGCTACTGAAAAATGCCTTACCCTTTAAACAACACAGGGATTGTTTGTCCATATATCCATATATTGCAATATATTTAAGCTGGCCAACTACGTCAAAGTCATCCCATATCTGGCCAGTCCTACGCTTAATTTTCATCTGATTCATTAAGAATTCTATTGCTTAATTATACACTTTACAAAGGGACTAAGTTTTACCTGCAACTTACTAGCTGCTTTCAAAGTAAAACTCCATACTTGGCTGCCCTTTTATTAGACACCAGTGGGATCACCTGACTATAGCTGGGAGGGGTGGGAGCTATATATATATATATATATATATATATATATATATATATATATATATATATATATATATATATATATATATATATATATATACCAATAGTTTCCAAAACAGCACTCCCTATAGTGAAAAAATGTAATTTTTATTGTTACATAGTATCTGCTTCCAACGTTTCGGCCGAAACGTTGGAAGCAGATACTATGTAACAATAAAAATTAAAAAATTTTCACTAAAGGGAGTGCTGGTTTGGAAACTATTGGTGTTTGCAAAATTACCGTGCACCCCTCTCTTTATCTATATTGCCTTGGAGTGCGGATACCCATTGGAGAATTATAAATATATCGATTATGTTTTTATATGGTATATTAAAGTCATATTTTACATTCAAAGAATAATCAGCTTTTTAAACGTTTGTTTCAAATTTCTACACACACAACTTAGAACACAGTAATATCTTCTTATTTTAAAGGTATATATATATATATATATATATATATATATATATATATATATATATATATATATATATATATATATATATATATATATATATATATATATATATAGATATAAACCATCTAATCTCTTATGGCTAATCATACACAGAACTCCCTACAGATGATAACCCAATGCACAGTGACTGGCTGGGACTGGCATTGGGTTCATTGTATCTTCTAAGCATTTTGCCCTATTTTCTAACAATACTTTTTGCATTCTTTGCAGCTGCACTTTAGGTGTGACCCTGGAGCAGGCTCTTATACTTGCCAGAAGTCATGGACTGCCCCCACGCTATATCATGCAAGCTACAGATGTCTTGAGAAAACAGGTCAGCAGTGGGCGTCTCTGAATGCCTTTTAACTTACAAGTCACTCTATATTAAATTTCCTCAATTGTCATAAATCACAGTATTTAAAAATATAGCAAATGTTCACACTGTGCCGTTATGTTTCTGACTTTTTATTTGGATAGCTAGTCAAAGCATTTCAGAATTCATAGGGTAGACCAATTTGTACTTAATAACATAAAAAAAATCGTAGTTCAGAAGTCACCAGGGATAACACTCAAAATATATACTCAAAATGTTAAAGGTGTCTCTCTATGAAATGAAATGAACCTTTCCATCTTGTTAAAATAAAAGTTATGTTTTAACCTCTTTGTAAGAAATACAGTATGGTTCTAGACCCTTTCAGGAATTGTTGGAAGGCTAAGGGCTGTGGATCATTTTGGTATGTACAGTTATGGGATCTATTATACAGAATTCTCGGGACCTGGGGTTTTCTGGTTAACGTATCTTTCCATAATTTGGATCTTATACTTAATGTAAACATTAAATAAACCCAATAGGCTGGTTTTGCCTCCAGTAATGATTATTTATATCTTAGTTGGGATCAAGTACAAGGTACTGTTTTATTATTACAAAGAAAAGGGACTTTTTTTTTGTTTACAAACCCCTGGCTTTAGGCTGCAAAGTTGCGCTAGTCTATCTACTTCGCTAGCGAATTTTCGCCAGGGACACTTTTAGTAAATTGGTGAAGGGGTTAGTGAATTTGGCCCTATGGGAGACAGCCTTTCCGTAATTTGGAACTTTCGGGATAATGCGTTTCCGGATAACCCCTGTACTGCATATGTATGGCTTATACCTTATTTATGTGACTTAACATGAAACGGCACCAGAAAGTTCTGAGCTAACATCACTTTAACAGGTATTGTAATACAACTATTAATGGATCTTTTGCTGCAAGGCCTGATAGCATAAATTATTTCATCAATAGTCTTTGCTTTTTTAGTTCTAGAGTGCCAAAGCCATGTATACAACCATTTCACTGATAGCATTAAGTCAGCTTGAAACAACTGAATGTACTGTAAAGATGTAGTTATTTTGAAAGGAGTTAGCTAGTCGGTATTTAAAGACTAAGCAATGTACAGACCTTTATATAAGTCTACATGTCAGCAGCTGCTTATAGCTAAGGTTCTGTACTTACACTGAATAAATCTTCAACCCATTCTAGCCATGGGCTTATTACATACAGTATATATTCCCATTTGTGTAAATTATTTATTCCCTCATTGTACGAAAAGCTGAGTTGATGTGACTGATTGTAAATGTGGGCGAAATGTGGCCGAAATTAAATAGATAGTACAGGTATGGGACCTGTTCTGCGGAATGCTGGGGTTTTCCAGATAAGGAGTCTTTCTGCATTTTGGCTCTCCATACCTTTAGTCTACTAAAAAATTATACCCTAATTAAACCTAATAGGGTTGTTTGCCTCCAATAAGGATTAATGATATGTTAGCTGGGTCCATTACAAGGTACTGTTTTATTCATATAGAGAAAAAGGAAATCATTTTTAAAAATTTGAATTATTTGTTTAAAATGGGGTCTATGGGAGATTGCCTTCCCGTCAGTCATAGCTTTCTGGATAACCGGTTTCCAGATAATGGACCCATACCTGTACTTTCATCTACATTTCCTTAAGCGTTATGTGTATTTTTTAATTCTTTTAATAGATCTTTTTATATAATTTTTATATCAAATGTATATATTTATATAGGAATAAAAAGAGTCTCCAGTTTAGGAGGAGAGTAAATGCTTTTTCTTACTTGTTTGACTATGGCTGGAGTAGTTTAACTTTATGTTATCATACTACCTCTGTCTACTTTAACTCTAAATGATTTGATTTAGTTTAAGTGCAGTTAATCTTTCCAGTTTAGCTCTATATTTTAGCCAGTAATTTAGCTTTAGATGTACTGTATGTTAGTACCAGGTTTAGCCTCTAGTTACTTTAGGTATATCTTGCTAGTTTAGCTCTAGGTGCATCTTGCTAGTTTAGCTCTAGGTGCATCTTTCTAGTTTAGCTCTAGTTGTATCTTTCCAGTTTAGCTCAAGGAGTATCTTGCTAGTTTAGCTCTAGATATATCTTGCTAGTTTAGCTCTAGATATATCTTGCTAGTTTAGCTCTAGGTATATCTTGCTAGTTTAGCTCCAGGTATATCTTGCTAGTTTAGCTCCAGGTATATCTTGCTAGTTTAGCTCTAGGTGTATCTTGCTAGTTTAGCTCTAGGTGTATCTTCCTAGTTTAGCTCTAGGTGTATCTTGCTAGATTAGCTCTATGTGCATCTTTCTAGTTTAGCTCTAGCTGTATCTTTCTAGTTTAGCTCTAGGTGCATCTTTCTAGTTTAGTTCTAGTTGTATCTTTCTAGTTTAGCTCAAGGAGTATCATGCTAGTTTAGCTCTAGATATATCTTGCTAGTGTAGCTCTAGGTATATCTTGCTAGTTTAGCTCTAGGTATATCTTGCAAGTTTAGCTCCAGGTATATCTTGCTAGTTTAGCTCTAGGTGTATCTTGCTAGTTTAGCTCTAGGTGTATCTTGCTAGATTAGCTCTAGGTGCATCTTTCTAGTTTAGCTCTAGCTGTATCTTTCTAGTTTAGCTCTAGGTGCATCTTTCTAGTTTAGCTCTAGTTGTATCTTTCTAGTTTAGCTCAAGGAGTATCTTGCTAGTTTAGCTATAGATATATCTTGCTAGTTTAGCTCTAGGTATATCTTGCTAGTTAAGCTCCAGGTATATCTTGCTAGTTTAGCTCTAGGTATATCATGCTAGTTTAGCTCTAGGTGTATCTTGCTTGTTTAGCTCTAGGTGTTTATTGCTAGTTTAGCTCTAGGTGTATCTTGCTAGTTTAGCTCTAGATGTATCTTGCTAGTTTATCTCTAAGTGTATCTTGCTAGTTTAACTCTAGATATATATTGGTAGTTTAGCTCTAGGTATATCTTGCTAGTTTAGTTCTAGGTTTATCTTGCTAGTTTAGTACAAGGTGTATCTTGCTTGTTTAGCTCTAGGTGTATCTTGTGGTTTAGCTCTAGGTGTATCCTGCTAGTTTAGCACTAGGTGTACCTTGCTAGTTTAGCTCTAGGTGTATCTTGCTAGTTTAGCGCTAGGTGTATCTTTCTAGTTTAGCTCAAGGTGTATCTTGCTAGTTTAGCTCTAGGTATATCTTGCTAGTTTAGCTCCAGGTATATCTTGCTAGTTTAGCTCTAGCTGTATCTTGCTAGTTTAGCGACCAGGTGTATCTTTCTAGTTTAGCTCTAGGTGTATCTTTCTAGTTTAGCGCATGGTGTATCTTGCTAGTTTAGCTCTAGATATATCTTGCTAGTTTAGCTCTAGGTATATCTTGCTAGTTTAGTTCTAGGTTGATCTTGCTAGTTTAGCTCTAGGTGTATCTTTCAAGTTTAATTATAGGTGTAACTTGCTAGCTTAGCTTTAAATGTATATTTTTGTTTTAGTTGTAGATGTATCTTTCTAGTTCATTTCTAGGTATATCTTGCTAGTTTAGCTCTAGATGTATAGTTCTCTTTTTAGCTCTAGGTGTACCTTTCTAGTTTCATTCTAGGGGTTTATTTCTAGTTTAACTCTAGGCATTTCTTGCTAGTTTAGCTCTCTGTGTGTATTGCTCTTTTTAGCTCTAGGTGTATCTTTCTAGTTTAGAAATAGGTGCAAGTTTATACTTCAGTTATTTCAGTAGATTTCTTTTTTTTGTTAGCCATCCTTTCCCTTTTTTTTGTTATCATTAACAATTATTTGTAAAGCTATCATCTTGTTCCTCTGCACTCTACCTTAGAAGGGTGTATACATCAAATATAAAAAACAGATTACATATGGTATACAAATACTGACAAAGAGGGCCCTACTCTTAAGAATTTACATTCTAATAGGAGAAGGGGTATGAGATTTAGCTAAACTTGGCACCTCCAGCACATTACAGCACTCAGCCATCCTGCCAGCCAACACAATTGCTGGTGAATGCAGCTGATGCAGCTCTGAAAAGAATTACAGGAGAAATGAATCCCATTACCTTATGCATTAAGCTCTGATAACATTGCCTTCTGAAACATTACTTGTTTGGCAGAATAATTTCTGACCAATGTAATTTATGATGGCTGAAAATGTGTGTAATATATCCAATTGCACTTGGCTATTATTGAGATGGACTACAAAGTGGTTATTTAATTTTGCTCTGATAACGCATATTAGGGGTCATTTACTAGTATGGGAGGTTTCATCTTAATTAATGCAGCGGTGGAACAAGACATAAAGGGAGGACAGTGGTCAGTGCATTGTGTGGAGAGTATGCCTTGAATATCATATGTCTAAATCTTCCTGTTTCTGCTATTCAAAACTGGACAACGTGAACCTTAATTCATTTATTCCACTCCCTGAAATGCCAAAAAATACAAAAACAAGTGCATAAAAAGCCACACAATTCCACATTAAGGAAGTGCAAGGAGAATACTCTGGACACATTTCCTTTAATAAATGGCATCAATGTGAACAGCATTTTTGCACAACTGCATTTGCACCTGTGATTGTAAATAAACTATACAGCCTTTATTTATTCCCGTAGACCTTAACTCACCATTGTGAACATTTGAACTAGAACATTTGCCACAGCCATGATCTACTTTGTTCCTTGGCACATTGCTGAGTCACACACATTATATAGTTCTAAATAAATGGATTGTTCACATAAGGATTGCCCCGATACAGAAGATACTCTAGAATATCTACAAAACAAGTAGATTGTTTAAAGTAGAATAAAGTGTGAGAATCAAAAAAATTATTTATTTCTATCCTTTCTCCCAGTACAAAGAAATAATGAGCTCAGGAAGAATGTATTGCTATATTATAACTCTTTTCTGTTTCTGCTTTCTCTTTTGCAGGGTGCAAGGGTTCCGAATACAGCCAAGAATCTTGGAGTAAGAGACAGAACTCCTCCAGATGCTCCAAGGTATAGCATTATGTTCAGTTTTTCATCTCTCTACAACTGCACGTGCTACCATTCTCAGTTGAAAATATCAGATAATCCGGCCATGCTCCGGTTATTTCTATGTGTACTGAACCTTCTTTCTCTGTATATCTGAATTTATACATATCTCTTGTGGCTACTATTTTACTTGCGTTGATTGATGGGTCTCATAGAACCTAGAGAAGACAGTTGGTTTCCATGGGCACTGGTCACATCATGCCTGTTTTATATTTATCTCTCCAAACTATTAAGACATATGAAGGCTTAAGCTGGCCATAGACGCAAAGATCCTATCGTACGAATCGAGGATTCGTACGATTTTCGGAACGTGTGTGGAGAGTCCCGACATTTTTGGTCCGGCGGAGATCAGTCGTTTGGTCGATCAGACAGGTTTAATTTTGTCCCGACTGTCCCGCTGGAGCCCATTGCGCTGTCATTGTAATCCGATCGTTCGGCCATAGGGCCGAACGATCGCCAAACGAGCAAATCTTTGCGTCTATGGCCACCTTTAGGTGGGATGCTCCATAGAGAAGCAGTATGTTAAATACATACTCAGTGTTGCCTACCTCAAAAACTAAAATAGCTGCAAAGGTATGTGTGTGTATAACTTGGTAAACTACACATAAGAGCATATTTGTGTAATCCATTGTAATGTCTTAGTCATTACAACCTTTTTATTCTCAATATCACAGAGCAGCAAAGCTGTGTGGCAGATATGATATTTACTGTGTAGCAGACAGTTAGGATTGGCCATTGCTCAAGCAAGAAAGCAGCCTTTTCTTCCTGTTACAATATTAGCAAACAAACAATGCAATAAAACAGTAGGAAATACCAGCAGGAGTCTGTCTCTAATGTAGGAACGCTTGACCAGCAGAAGAGTTATGGAGTAATTTTACTCCCTAGCGCATAGTTATGGATTCCCATATCAGTTTCAGTTCCGTTGGCCCCTCTAAATCTCTTAACCTTAGTTACAATCTTCTATTTTCCTTGTGTTTAATTAACAATCAGAACAAAAAGCTTCTACCAAGGTAAAAAAACATTAGATTTAATTTTTAACACCTTGCTAAGAAGCATGACATGTGGTTTTCATGACTCAGTTCATTCCTCCTGAAAAACAAACAAAAACAACAGTAATAGAAATATATTTTTTTTATTATAGGTTTACCTATAGGTATTAAATATGGGCATTAGTGATGGGCGAATAAATTTGCCTATCGTGAATCCGCTGCGAATTTCCACGTCAAAAAATTTTGAACTTGCGTCTGAAAAGTTGTTCGCTTCAAAATCAATGCACATCAACACTATGTGGACGCCCATTCACTTTAATGCCTGCATCGAAATTGACACAAACGACTTTTCAGACGCACGTCCAAAATGATTTGATGCCACCGAATTTTCGCAGGAGTTTTGCGAATTTATTCACAAGGTTTTTTTGCTAGAAATCCGCAATTTTTTTGGCAAAGTGAAACAGGAGAAATGCGCCCATCATTAATGGGCATGGGTAAATATTATTAGTTAAAGGCAATCTGCTGCATAGAATAAATGCTGTCCTAACACACCCGAGGTTATATGAGGATATCCTGCAAATCTCCCCTGCTGGGAGGGAATCTGTAGGGAATTAAAAACAAATTCAATAACAGGTGTATAGAACTCAGTTATTTAAACAGTATGTTTATTAATAAATGACCTGGACATACTGCATGTTAATGGTAAAGCAAATATACCAGACAGAGAAATAAAAAAGAGAAAATACTTTTGTAATGAAAAGCTATCAAATGGGCTTCACGTGAACCAATGACTCCCTATATCTAATTCTATAGGTTTAGCTGAACTTTGAGACTCTGAGTGCTAACACTCTAGCTCTAAAAGCCCCCTGTCTGTGTCAGGAAATTGAAAGCCTGCAGTGGATGGTTCTTATCAGCTTGATGAGATATAATAGCTTTAATGCAGATAAGGGGGTGAAGGGTGAAGGCTGAGGGATTTTATGCGCGTCATGCAATCCCAAGGCGACTACTGAGTACATTTTAATATGCAAGTGAAATCACTACGCACCAATTATGTCTGAGGATACCACCAAGCACCATCTATACGGTTCTATTTTACAGCTTCTTGACTTTTGTTAATCAGGTTATTTAATTTAAGAGTTTATCACTGTCATCTAGGTGCTATATTTGAATAATATGAATTAAAACGGAAAACAAATTTAAAAAAATAGCCATAATTTCTAGAATATCTATGGCAGACAGTAAGAGGCAGCGCCGGATTTCAATGAGGCGCGCCCCTAGGCCGCGCGGTCCGACCAGGCGGCCGCACGGTCCTAGCGCCCACCTCACCTCCCGTTCCCAGCGCGCCGGCGAAAAAACGCCGGCGCAGCTGCTGTAAATGAATGGGGACACACGCGTCCCCATAATGCGGCTAGGCGGCATGCCGCCCCTATTTTTTTGCCGCCCTAGGCCCGGGCCTATGCGGCCTTGCCGCAAATCCGGGCCTGGTAAGAGGTTATTTATTAAGCTCCAAATTTTTCTAGTCGGACTTTTAAAGGTGAAAATACAATTTAAACTACCTTATATACTCCAATCATGGGATATGGAAATCAAAGGCAAACAGCAGAATACCTGCTAATCAGTGCTTTATTGTGCGTCCACACGACATGTTTCGGGCAGCAAAAGGCCATTTTTCAAGTGTGTACAAATCACAGTGAAAAGTTGCTTTAAAGATCCACACAGGAAGTCCCACCTCTTAATTAATCAATCAATGTATCACATTTAACCCTTAAAATTATTACAATTGGGGGGGGCGGAGCTAGCCACGTGACAAGACGGAGGTATTCTAAACGAGCTCCTCACAACGCGGGGAATACACTGGCTTTAAATCAGCAATACCGAAGCTAATTCCCCTTTAATCACTTCTATAACGGACTGAGGACTGGAGGGATCGGTAAAAATGGGTCCCAAACCAAAAAAGTCGGCAGCAAATGACCTACGCCTCCTTTTTCAACAAAGCCATAAAGATCAAGATGGCGTCCAGGCTGGAGAGCAAGCGGAGGGAGAGGAGACCGAAGGTATAACTAAACAAGACTTGCAACTTCTGTTCCAGAATATCGAGAAAATGGTAAAGGCTGAGCATGTCAAAACTACAAAAGACCTAGCAGCCGAAATTTCTGCGTTAGGCTCACGTGTAGAAGACTTGGAGCAACACGTAGATAAAATCACTGACTACGTATATCAAGTAGAAGGCGACATAGCCGCCATTTTCTCTCAGCTCGAGCACCAGCAATATGCCCTGGAAGATGCTGAGAACCGCTCCCGACGGAACAACATCCGCCTAAGGGGAATCCCTGAAACGGTAACTGATCTCTCTACTCTTCTTACCGATATGTTTCAGGAACTCCTTCCAGATATCCCGCCGGAACGGCTTGAAATGGATAGAGCTCATAGAGCGTTGCGGCCTAAACCTGGGCCGGAGGAGAAACTGCGGGATGTCATAATCCGGATGCATTTCTATAAAACTAAGGCGGACATTATGACAGCAGTGAAACCGTCAGGGGAACTGGAAGTGGAAGGCCATAAAATTGCACTATTCCCAGATATGGCACCTGCGACGCTGGCCAGACGTAGAGAATTTAAACCTCTTACAGAACTTCTACGCCAGCACAAGATCATCTACCGTTGGGGGCATCCATTTTCACTACAGGTACCTCATCAAGGTCGCATCCACACTATCAGAAGCATGCAAGAACAGGGGAAGCTACTACGCGCTCTACATCTCTCCAACGACATCCCAGCTCCTCCAAAACCGAACCGCCTTAAGCCTCCTAAACCACGAGATAGAGCTGAGTAAATTTTTGGTGCTCTTATGGAGACAACGCTACCATTCGAGGAGGCTTGGTGAGATAACTTTATTTATCATTATTTAGGAATAGAGGCTAAGCCTAAATAAACAATGCTACGCTTTGGCCGCTACTTCCATCTACGTTATGTTTTCTGTTCTCTACTTGCGACGGAACTTATAAATACTGTCTTCATCCATATGGGAACTCCTCGGTATTTTCACACTTTCCCCGCGTTGGAAATGGAGGGGATACCAAAGTCTTCCGAGGCGGACTTTGAGATACCATCACCCCCATACTAGCCCCAAAGACTTATCCTTTGCGGGCATTATCGTTGATTGACTCACCCATTGAAGAGACTTTTTTTCTTCCCCTATCGGGTCTGGGGAGTCACCTAGTTGGCTTAATAAGTGTTTTTCATTCTATTTTGTGTTTTACTCATTTTCCAATTGTAATTTTGTTATTTTACTATGACCTCTACCTCTAATTCTCTCTCTTTCCCTTCCCCAACCCCAATGGAACTCTCGCCTTGTGGAAGCTCCAGCCATGATAACAGCTTGTTTGATATAGATAGACCTCCGCCTAAACCTGATGTAGTCGACTTTAAAATAGCTACTTTAAACTGCAAAGGCCTCAATACTCCGGTTAAAAGACGAGTGGCGTGCCATGATCTGTTAAAAACGGGGGCACAAATACTGGTGATAACGGAAACGCATCTAGTTAGAAGTAAGGAACCAAATTACTGGCACAAGAATATTGATAGGAAATTTTTCTCTTCAGCTAAAAGTAAAACCCGTGCCCGTTTGAGATCACGGAACGCCATTCGGACGCCGAAGGCCGAATTCTTATACTAGTAGGCAAAATCAATGCTATGGCACTCACATTGGTAGCTATCTACGCTCCCAATGAGTGACAATCAGATTTTTTTAATACCTTAGAAACTCTCATAGATAAACATAGGAAAGGTGAACTTGTTGTGGCTGGAGATTTCAACTCGGTGCTTATCCCCACATTGGACAAATCCAAAACCCCTCCTGGCAATCCCATACCTAGAGCTACTAAAAGTCTTTGTAAGTTGAATAAGGCCCAGTCACTTCTGGATACCTGGAGAGTCTTAAATCCAGATTCTAAGGATTACACATTCTACTCCACTCCCCACGACTCTTATAGTAGAATTGACCTTATTTTAGCATCCAAAATGCTTATAGATAAATTGAAACAAACTGAGATTATCCCGTGCGTTTGGTCAGACCATGACATAATGCTCTCTGCTTTCCAACTTGGAATCCCTAAACCAAAAGGGGAGTGGAAATTAAACGAACACCTTTTAAATAATTCTGAGGTTATCCAGGAACTGACTGTAGCAATTCCACAATATTTTTTCGAAAATGATAATGGAGAAGTGACTAAAGAGACAATCTGGGCTGCCCATAAGACAGTGATCAGGGGGATACTTATAAAACACGCCTCTTATCTCCGCAAACAGAGGGAATCCAAAATTAAACAACTTCTGAAGGAAATTATTCTACTAGAATCCTCCCACAAGATTAATCAGGACTCTCTCACGTTGGAAACACTAATTTCCAAAAAGGGAGAACTTAAGCAGATTCTAATAGAGAAAGCTGAAAAATCCTTAACATATACTAAACGTATGTTCTACGAGAAAGGGAACAAAGCAGATTCGATGCTGGCGAGACTTCTGACCAAAAAAACCTCATCAACAATAATTAGGTCAATCAGAAACTCAAAAGGGAAAATTCTCTATAAAACAGAGGAGGTTCTGGGAGAATTTGCACAATATTATTCTAAGCTCTACGATAGAAATAAAACATCTAAAACAATTGATAATTTAGACAAAATTAAAAAATATTTAGCGCATTGTCGTCTGCCTAAATTAACAATAGAGGACTCACAAAAATTGCAAAGTGATATCACAGGGGACGAAATATCTGAAGCTATCAAACAGAGTAAGGCGAGGAAGGCTCCAGGCCCAGATGGGTTTTCTATGCATTACTATAAAAAATTTTTGAAGGAATTACTCCCGCATATGACATCCTTGTTTAACAATTTGCTACAAAACAAAGGGCAACTTCCTCCGGATATGCTCAGAGCTAATATAGCAGTTCTCCCAAAGCCTCCAAAAGACCCAATGTTCTGTCAAAATTACCGCCCAATATCCCTTATTAACAACGATGTCAAATTGTATGCAAAAATTTTGGCTAATAGGCTGGCTGGAGTTCTGCCAACGTTGATACATCCAGATCAGGTTGGGTTTGTCTCAGGCAGGGATGCAGCAGATAACATCAGACGGATGGCACACCTCCTCCACCATGTCGAGAGCCTACATATCCCCAGCATATTCCTGTCACTAGATGCGGAGAAGGCTTTCGACATGGTGGACTGGACCTTTCTACAGGCTGTCTTGGACACTGCAGGTTGCTCCGTCCACTTTAGGGAAGCAATCATGTCTTTATACAATGGACCTACGGCTAGAGTTTACAACACGGGACATTATTCGGAATCCTTTGCAATTAAAAATGGAACGAGACAGGGGTGCCCATTGTCCCCCTTGCTCTTTGCCTTATGCATGGAACCCTTAGCCCAAAGAATTAGATTGAATTCAGATATATCAGGAATCACAATAGGCAAAGACACTTATAAAATTGCTCTCTTTGCGGACGATACCTTGCTTTCTCTTACTCAACCACAAACATCCCTACCGAACCTGTTTAATGAGATCAATAAATATGCCTCCTGCTCAGGATTTAAAGTTAATAATGCTAAATCTGAGGCACTAGCAATATCCCTGCCTAGGCCTATCCAAAAACTTTTAGAATTGAATTTCTCGTTTAAGTGGCAAGGGAAAGCGTTAAAATATTTGGGGATTCACCTAACTCCAAGGTTGGCAGACCTTTATACACAAAACTATCTTCCAATGATTAAAAATCTTATCTCAATCTTGCACTCCTGGCATAAGAAACAGATCTCTTGGTTGGGCCGACTACACTCTATTAAAATGGTAATATTGCCTAAGATTCTCTATCTTTTTCGTACACTCCCTATACCGATAGTTAACGCAGACATGGATTTACTACAGAATGAAATGTACCGTTTCTTTTGGAATGATAAACACCCTAGAGTGGCTAGACAGATCCTCACACAGGCTACCTCACAGGGGGGGCTGAATTTCCCTTGCCTTCGCCATTACTGGAATGCGGCCCAGTTGTCTCAATTGGTTAAGGGTCACTGCTCACCAGACGCTGTCCGATGGGCCTCCTTAGAAACCCAAATATTGTCGCCTCAATCTCCTAAGACTTACTTGTGGGTCCCACGGGAAGCTAGACCCCCCGTGGCTCTTACAAATCCAATTTTAAAGCATTCCATCAATCTTTGGGATAAACTGAGACTTAAATATAAAGAAGTTCTCTGCTCAAATCCATCTCCTTTTACTCCATTGTTTCATAACCCCGCTTTCCCTCCAGGCCATGATCCGAAATCTTTTAGTTGGTGGCTAGACAACGATTTTCTAGACTTTCAAAGTATGACCCCCCTGGGGAGTATCTTATCATGGGACACTCTTCGAAATAACCGCAACATTCCTCTTCGGGAACATTACAAATACTTGCAAATCAGTCATTTTATAAGATCGCAAATGGGGAAAAATCCCAAACCTAAAACACTTTTTGAATACCTGTGTACACATCCTTATAACAAGGGCCAAATATCCTGGATATATGCTAAACTCAGAGCCTATGGCGTACCTGAAAAAAACAAACACATGGAACGCTGGGAAAAACGACTCCATGCAGTTCAAGACATTAAAAAATGGGAATTCACATTAGATCATATAAGGAAAGCGTCCATCAACACAGTCATTAAAGAAAACGCATACAAGGTACTGTATGACTGGTACCTGACCCCAGCAAAGTTACACAAAATATATGGATCCGACCCTACCTGTTTTAGGGGTTGTAAAACAACTGGAGACGAACTGCACATATGGTGGGAATGCCCACAAATTTCCAACGTGTGGAAAGAGATATTTGCTCTTCTGAGTACCTTGTTCGGTAAGGAGATTTGTCCAGATCCTTGGTTAGCACTCCTCACCTTTAAACCGAATTCCCTTACCAAAAAGGAATACAAGTTATGCTCGCAGATATGCCTGGCTACAAGGTGTGCTATAGCACATAGATGGAAAGAGGGCGTCCCGACATTTGTGGAAATAAAAAGGAAAATATGGTGGGTGTCCTCGATGGAAAGACTTACTGCATTGGTTCATCAAAAACTAGACTTATTTACTGCAATCTGGGCCCCTTGGCTCACATGGTGTGACACTCAAAATTTACCGAATCCTGCGAACACAGACACCGGAGCCGCATGTTTTTGAAAAATGTTTTGTTTTATTTTCAGAATAGTTTGATATACTACTCAGGTGGTTTTTGTAATGTATTTCAACGGCGAGAGTTCCCACTTTCCCCCCCCTTTGTACCCCCCTTCCTCCTGTTTTCCTTCTTATTTCATATAATGTTTCTTTTTCTTCTTCTTTGATATTTCTTACTGTTATGAAAACAGCAGACTGAAATGTACATGCAAAATCTACTCAGATAATGTGATATTGTCGGCATTACACAAGTATAACACTGCATGTTACCTACATATGGAAGATATCTTTGTCTGCTTAATAAATAAAAAGTTGAAAAAAAAAAAAATTATTACAATTGGCTCTTAACAGTATCACCAATGCCTATTTGGATATATAACATATAAAAAGTATTATAAAATCCATAGAAAAAGTTAAATGTTAAAAGTTCATATTGCTTCATTGAAGTATTCTTGTGGTGACTTGACAGAACACCAGAGGGAATCAAGGCTTGCGAATAATGCTTGGTGTTCTGTGTGTTACCCTGTGAGTGATATTACCTTATATACTCGAGTATAAGCCAAGGTACCTAATTTTACCTAAGAAAACTGGGAAAATGTATTGACTCGAGTATAAGCCTAGGGTGAGAAAAGCATTTTAGGACATCTACAGCAGGACACACACTCCTGGCACTTAAGCAAAATAAGTTTAGTGAAAATCAGGTGAGTGTATTTGGTGTTGCCCAGCATCTTCTTTGACAATAATACGGTAATCCCATAATGTTTTATTTTTAATTGGAAAGCATTATTTTTATTTTTACAGTTTTGCTGCTATAATATCCGTTAGGTTGCCTGTCTGTGTATTCCCCCAGATTCAGCTAAGCACTCTTGTAAAGAAATTCTCACGGCCCGTCTGATCTGCCAACCCGCCCACCGACCAATGAAGAAACAGTATGCATATTTAAAGATCAACTTTGTAGAAGTGCACACAGCTTAATGGAGACTCGGGAGAGAGGGGGAAGTGTAGCACCCGCATTGAAATAACCGGTACAGCACAGCACAGCACAGCAGATTAGTCTTTTTTCATTCCCCCTACACTATTACAGAATCAGCGTGATCTTCTTGCGCTCGCTGACAGGCACAGTGAGAAAAAGCAGAAAGCATTGCTGATCTTTGTAGAAGTGCAATGCTTCCTGCTTTTCCTCTCTGTGCCTGTCAGCGAGTGCAAGAAGATTGCGCTGATTCTGTAACAGTGTAGGGGGAATGAAAAAAGACTAATCGTCTGTGCTGTGCCGGTTATTTCAATGCGGGTGCTACACTTCCCCCTCTCTCCCGAGTCTCCATTAAGCTGTGTGCGCTTCTACAAAGTTGATCTTTAAACACGCCTACTGTTTCTTCATTGGTTGGTGGGCGGGTTGGCATATCAGACGGGCCGTGAGGATTTCTTTACAAGAGTGCTTAGCTTAATCTGGGGGAATACATGGACAGACAACCTAACGGATATTACAGCAGCGCAAAACAGTAAAAAATATAATGCTTTCCTAAATCAGCTGACTCGAGTATAAGCCGAGGTAGACTTTTTCAGCACATTTTGGGTGCTGAAAAACTCTGCTTATACTCGAGTATATACAGTACATTTTTTTGGGCTTTATTAAAGTCCAATGGTGTTAAAAGTCAGATGAAAAAAGTACTCCAACTCAGACCTGCCGAGAACATTTAAAAGTCAATGGAAATTGTCCCATTAACAACTGGAAGATTTTCTGAGTTGCGCTGGGTTTCTTAAAAAAATCGTAGCTTTTACAAAAAAAATCCTAGGTTTCGAGGCCAAAATCCGAAAAAATTGTAGGATTCTGACTTTAACATTTTTATCATAACTTTTTCCACACAAGACAAATTTGTGAAAATGTATCAATGAATAGAGCGGAAAAGTTTTTGCGGATTTGGTCAAAATGGTTTTCAGAAAAAAGTGAGAACATTTCCGAGTTTAATAAAGAACCCCCTAAGTGTTCGACATCAAATATCTTCCTAATTGATCCTCTAACATTACACTCAAACTTACCCTAAATGGTAATGTTCCATGTACCCCCAAATCTACGTTTTAGAACCACTGGCCTAAGTTCATAACCCTTCATGCTTGCTAGAGGAATGCACTGAAAACTGACCTACTTATTTATGACTTCTATAGATTATACAAGTTATGTCAACCACCACCCACTGATGGAGAGCCATAAAGGTGCAGAAGATATGAAACACCTGCCTTTATGAAATGGGAGAGGAATCCATGAAGAGCCTACTGTAAACTCTCCTTCAAGATGACAGAAGTAGGAACCTTAGTCTCATAATCTGCACTAGCCACATGGGAAAGAGACGGTATTATTCTAACCGCAAGCTATTCAGAACAGACACTGAAAACAGTGCAAGCAGCACTTAAGGATTGGAAATATTCTCAAGGGACAATGGATATTTGAAAATTGAGGTTTAACGATGATGGAACACAAAGGGGCAGATTTACAAAATTCGAGTGAAGAATTCGAATGTAAAAATCTTCGAATTTCGAAGTATTTTTTGGGTACTTCGACCATCGAATTGGTTAAATTCGTTCGAATTTGAACGATTCGAACGATTCGAAGTAAAAATCATTCGACTATTCGACCATTCGATAATCGAAGTACTGTCTCTTTAAAAAATACTTCGACCACCTACTTCGGTAGATAAAACCTACCGAAGTCAATGTTAGCCTATGGGGAAGGTCCCCATAGGCTTGCCTGTGATTTTTTGATCAAAGGATTTTCCTTCGATCGTTGGATTCAAATCCTTCGAATCGTTCGATTCGAAGGATTTAATCGTTCGATCGAACAAAAAATCCTTCGATCGATCGATCGCAGGATTTGTGCAAAATCGTTCGACTTCGATATTCGAAGTCGAACGATTTTAGTTCCCAGTCGAATATCGAGGGTTAATTAACCCTCGATATTCGACTATTGATGAATCGGCCCCAAAGTATCTACTGATATTTTAGTTTTGTATTCAAGGTGACATTAAAACTGCTAGTGTTATTTTTAACTGTAAGTGACTAATTTGTTACATTTCAGAGAGAAATTATTTGTACAGGTATGGTTGTCTCCCATAGACTCCATTATAATCAAATTATCCAGATTTTTAAAATTGATTTCCTTTTTCCTTTTCCCTGTAATAATAAAACAGTAACTTGTACTTGATCCCAACTAAGATATAATTAATGCTTATTGGAAGCAAAACAAGCTTGTTGGGTTTATTTAATGTTTACATGATCTTCTAGCAGACTTATGAAGATCTAAATTATGGAAAGATCCTTTATCCGGAAAACCCCAGGTCCCAAGCATTCTGGATAACAGGTCCCATACCTGTATTTACATTATTCTTAATAAAATGCAGCATTGTTCCATGAGAAGATATGGGTCATTGGCATATACACTGCAGTTTGGTCTCTGGTTGGCCAGAACACTGGTGTGTCCATACAACCCTGTGCAGATTTTGTACCTGTATTTCAATAATATCTTAATGATATTCTGATCATATACTGCAAGAACAAGTGATGGGAAACAGCTGATCAGTTTTATAAGTGTACATAAAGTACATTAGTACATAAAGTTGGCATTATGTATTCATTGGTGAGGTAGGAGCCAGAGTTTGTCCTTTAAATTTGAAAATAAACAATTTCTTTTTCCATGTTGAAGCCATGCAACACAATTTCTTGCATGACCGTTCTACAGAGAGCAATCACAAATGGACAACCAGCAACAAGTAACACTTCTAGCTGTACCCAGTGTGGTAGCAATCTCTATGGGTCACTTCCCACTGATTGCAATTAGAATGTCCATTAGCCCACAAATAGCTTCTGAGAACGCACCAGAGCACCATTCTCACAGCCTAAAGAGCAGTAGCATCAAATGGCCAAGTTATTGATTGTATACGCTTATTACTGAAATAAAGGCCTAAGGTAAAATTACAGAATTAGAATAGCATATATAATTGGAATATTAAAGTCTAATCCATATATATATATATATATATATATATATATATATATATATATATATATATATATATATATATATATATATATATATATATATATATATATATATATATATTAGGGATGCACCGAATCCACTTTTTTGGATTCGGCCGAATCCCCGAATCCTTCGTGAAAGATTCGGCCGAATACCGAACCGAACCCTAATTTGCATATGCAAATTAGGGGTGGTAAGGGGAAAACATTTTTTACTTCCTTGTTTTCTGACAAAAAGTCATGCAATTTCCCTCCCGCCCCTAATTTGCATATGCAAATTAGGATTCGGATTCGGTTCAGCTGGGCAGAAGGATTCGGCCGAATCCCGAACCGAATCCTGGATTCGGTGCATCCCTAATATATATATATATATATATATATATATATATATATATATATATATATATATATATATATATATATATATATATATATCTCTATCCGCACACACTTTCCTTTCTTTAGAAGACACAGTTAATTATGGGTGCTGTGCTTAAATTGGAGTATATAGAAGTACAAATGTTGCACGCACTCCAGTCATAGTTGCTGTTTATTAGACAGATAGCAGCATTACAAAAGCATCAATAAAACTAGGGATGCACCGAATCCAGGATTCGGTTCGGGATTCGGCCAGGATTCGGCCTTTTGCAGCAGGATTCGGCCAAATCCTTCTGCCCTACCGAACCGAATCCAAATCCTAATTTGCATTACAAAACATTCCCCTTCCCACCCCTAATTTGCATATACAAATTAGGATTCGGTTCGGTATTCGGCCGAATCTTTTGCGAAAGATTCGGGGGTTCGGCCGAATCCAAAATATTGGATTTGGTACATCCCTAAATAAAACAATTACTACAAAATTTAAAACCAACATTGCTCCACATTTTGAGTGACCTCATTTCCATTTTTCGAGGAAAGTTCGTCGCAAAGGGAAACTAAGCCACCTTATATCAAAAAATACAAAGATGCACATATAGTTTTAAAAACTTATAAAAATTACCAAAATGACCATAATTACATCCATCAGTGTCTATCAAGATCGCAATTAAAGGAACAATATTCATTGAGACCCCCTGGTGATAATGTTCCCAACTTTTCAATTCAAATTGTAATAATAAACGTGAGCAGTCCCCACCTTGTTTGGGCATAGGTACATGATCAATTGCTATAAATTTGAAAGTGGGTAACCTATGTACCACTTCCAAAAAATGTTTAGCTACTGGCTTAGTTGTTTTTTAAACTCTGAAAGCTGTATATTAATAGCCGATCTATGTGCATCCATACGCAACCTGTTAGATCTGTCTTGTCGACATACGAGAGACCACAAAGGCCTGTAATTAAATAAATTACATGTGTCGTGGTACATGTAATATGATGGTGGATACACACACACACGCACACGCACACGCACACGCACACACACTCTCTCTCTCTCTCTCTCTCTCTCTCTCTCTCTCTCTCTCTCACTTTGGGAGAAACATTCCATAGCTATTTTTAAACCAGGGAAGTAATTTTTAGCACCTAATCAGTAAATAGCTTTGGTCAATCCAATTGAATGAAGACAATGAAAACAAACTACTTCTCGGTTACTGCACAGTTGCAGGTCTACGACTATTGCTCTTAAGGGAGCAGAATTTTGGAAGGGAAATTTTCATTTGACAGTATCTCTGTGGTGCAACAGGACTAGAAGTAGCAGTATGTTTACTCTTTGCAAACAGTGAGACTCTTAAAATGATGTATAGTTTATTCTAGAGCAAAGCTGTCCAACTGGAGGCCTTCTAAGCATGACCCTCCAGAAGATTTAAATGGCCCTCATCCTCCTCAAGGCCACCTGGACTGTGTATGACTTCATTTCATTTGAACCAGGCCACCAAGCATATGCAATAACTGACCCATCACACAATATTAATGTTGCTGCTAGGTTTTACAATGTATTCCAAGATCCATGACTTTGGCTGCATTATGGTGTAAGACTGATACAGATCTTTATATTCCCATCCAATAACCAAAAACCTTTGCTTACTTAATTTTCTTCATTAGCAAATATAGCTATGAAACATCTTGCAGTATTTTAGAAACCTCCCTGAAAATAAAGTTCTGGGTTAATTTATTAAAACAGGGACAATCTGTATCTGGGCAACAACCAATAGCAACCAGTCAATGATTAGTTTTGTTCAGCCAGCTGCAGGTAGAACAATGAAAGTAAATATTTGATTGGTTACCCTAACTTACTACCCAGGTACTAATCTGACCAACACTCTTAAATTAGCCTAGTTGTATTCACCTGTATTAGGTCAAAACTGCATTGACCCTGTGTTCTCATAGTTGTCAGTGTCCAAATCACAGCATCAGATTAAATATATGTATAACATATTCATTGCTTGTTTAAACCAGTCATTTATTTTTAATCATGTGTTCCTCATTAGTTTTACATCTCTGTTGGTATGTAATGTAGGGGAGCCATAAATATAAATAAGGTGGGAAAGACAGAAAATCCACTTTAACGTGATTCTTATGGGTATTTTAATCAATACATTGAAATGGTCGGTAATTACTGTAATTAATGGACTGGTTTCACCAATAACATCCTTCCAGCTCTCTACCTATTCCATTCAGTTTGTTTTACATATCTGAGTGGTAATGGAAGTTTATTTCCCACAAAATTTGTGGTTGTCTCCCTGAAATTCTTGTTCTTTTCTTCTCTAACAGCAAAGTGCCATCTACTACAAAGCTGCTACAAATCTGATGCTAAAAGTAGCTACTGCTATTGAGTACCTTATTGTTTGTACACGTATGGGACCTGTTATCAGGAATGCTTATGACCTGAGGTTTTCTGTATTAGGGATATTTCATAATTTGGATCCTTCCTTAAGTCTACTAAATATTAAATAAACCCAATATTATTGTTTTGCTTCCAATAAGGATTAATTATATCTTAGTTGGCGTCAAGTACAATTTATTATTGCACAGAAAAAGGAAACCGTGTGAAAAAAAAAGTGAATGAAATGTTGTTTTAAGTTGAAGTCTATGGCATACCTCCCAACATTCTGGAAACAGAAAGAGGGACAAAAATATTTGCATATTCGCAGCAAAATTTGTGTTTACCACACCCCTTTTGTGCCCACACCCCCTAATTACCATGTCCATTTTACAAAATTTGCCAGGTTATGAAAGTTTGAACACATTTTTGTAGTTTTTATGTTTTTATAACAGTTTTACTAATGAAGGTGAATTGCCCTTTAAGCTGCGAGTCTAACTTCTCCCAAGAGACAAAACTGTTACAAATGTATCTTACGTATATATTCTGGGCTCTCTGCCAAGAGCCAATTAAGTTAGAAACATTGTTCAGTGCAGAGAAATCGGGACTCTGCAGTACAAACGCGTGACTGCGGATTGAGCTGTCATAAGAGGGACTGTCTCGTTCAAAATGGGACAGTTGGGAGGTATGGGAGATTGTCTTCCCATAATTCAGAGCCTTCTGGATTACAGGTTTCCTAATAACGGAACTCATACCTGGTTTTAGCATTAAAGTAACAAAATGAAGTATGCAAAAACACAGCATTCAGGATTTTTTTTTTGCACTGTGCACACTGCATTCTGCACTTTTCTAATTGCTGATGGTCTTGCGCTCAGTTTTTTGGTGCACAGTCTTGCCGCTTCCCCCTTGAATACAAACCTGACTATATTAATGAGCACTAAAGCACACGTTAGAGAAGCAGCCGTTTGGGTAGTTGATTTTGTGTTGCGTAAGTTTGTATTAACGATTTTGTGTAAGTATGTTGCACTTAATTTTTATATTCCACCACTTATTAATGATGCAGTGATACCATTATCAACTTACATTATCTTATTAAAGGATAAGTAAACCTTAAAAATAAGTGAATGTAAAATTGATGAGGGGACTATTCTAAGCACTTTTGCAATGTACATTCATTATTTATTTATTTTTAATTCCAAGAAATTAAAGGATACATATACTGTTAACATGAATGATTTTTGTTAAAACAGCGCCACCTGCTGGTCATTTTCCCACCAGTCTGACCACAAGTAGTCAAGGAAGTTGTCAGGAGAAAGAAAGAGGCTGCTCTGATGTTCTTCTGCTTAGGAAATAAAAAACAGAAACCTTTCTCACATCTTTCCGAAGCACAAGAACATCAGAATATACAGAAAAGGAATGTACTGTATATAGTGACAGATACATGACAATTTATAGAAAAATAATCTCTACAAATAAAATCTTCCATATGTTATACTATACAAAGATAATTCTATGAGGTCAAAATGGGCAGAAAGAAAAACATTAATGTCCCTTTTTATCCTAATGATTTACTGTTTTTCCCATAATTTGGATGCACAGCAATAAAACGTGACAGCTATTTTGCTTCCCAGTGACAAATTCCTGTTATAAAGCTCCCAGGCAGATTGCACACGTTGGTGTAACAGACTCTTATACACTGGGATTGTATACTTAAGGCTACAGGAGCCCAACATTGTTAATATGCAAATACACAAGACGGCTTATTAATGTACATAACAGAGGGAGAGTATGAAGACGACCGCCAGATGCCTTTATTGATGGACAACCTTTATAAGTGTATAAATGAATCTCCAGGTAGAAGAGAGATGTTTGTGTAATGGAGCATTTTAAACTAGTAATATTGTTTTTGTTTATTGTTTAGTTAACAATCTAGTGTACAGGGGATATGATCCATGTAACTGGAGGCTCTGCTCATTTCTAGCACAGAGGCAGGCACTGGCTCACTTGAGCTGCTGCAGAACTATAACTTCACATAGCTCTGTAATTGGAAAATTCATGAAGTCCATGCCCCATAACAGTTCCTTTAGCTTGGGTGGCATCATCTTTCCTTCTCCTTTAAACAAAACATCATCATGGTGGCAGCCGTTTCTAGAGAGTGTCAGATATTAGATTGCTAACCTTAAAGGGGCAGTATACACCTAAAAACACCTAAAAATGGGCATAATAAATTACATTCTGCCCATTGATTTAATTAAAAAAATGTTTTCTAAAACACTCATTTGTAAGCTGGGATATTTACACTCACCTCACCCCTTCCTTTATAAACTGCTAACGAATCTATCATTAAATGTGAAGGAAAGCTACCAAGGCAAGAGATTAGCCAAAAGAGTGCAAGCTAGACCAGTATATTTATCTGTAGAATGGTTTACCGTACCTGAGTAAACAGCTCTAGAAACTCTCTCTGTCTGTTTAGGTTAGCAGTTGCCATATTAGCTTGGTGTGACATCACTTCCTGCCTGAGTCTCTCCTGCTCGCTCATAGCTCTGGGCCCAGATTATAGGAGGAGGGATGAGGGAGAAGGGAGGGGGGAGAGGAGCAAACTGAGCATGCTCAAGCCCGGGCCATGAGGTTTAAGATGAAGGAAGGAAGTGTGAGACAGAAGTCCATGTGTACATAAAAGGAAAGAAATGCAGTGTTTCTTTTGACAGAGGAATCAGAAGGTTTACTGGTGTATTTATATAGACCTTTCTGATAAAGTTTACTTCATTTTAATCTTTCCTTCTCCTTTAAACAAACAAATTTCTCCCTTGTCTAAGCAGCAGCCTTTGAGCAGCACATCTTCGGGGGGTCTGAGTAGACTGGTAAATATCAGCTCTTTTGGAGTTCTTTGGGACTAGAAAATGACTGGAAATACTGAAGTGAATGTGGCTTTATATTCTTGATTAGTGCCATAAATAACAAAAAAACATATATTTCTTAATTACAATAATGTGCAAAAAGCATGTTCAACACAAGCCCTATTCATTCAGCTCATGTTGAGAAGGGTTGTATACTATCCCTTTAAGACTTCCAAATCTGTTTAGCAATAAATTCTGAATTGTGCTCTTATGAATTGTTTGTATTTTACATGAAACTTTAATTAGAATATATTCTAAAATAATAGTTGTGTTATTTGCTATTATACAGTTTAAATTTTTCCGAAGTCTGTTTATATAAACCCTATAATGAATGGGAAACTGTTTTAATACTGTTATTACTTGTATTTCTATTGTTTTTGAGGTATAAAATAAAACACTTCTTGGTCGTGCTGTTGTGCATTGGAGTCAATGGGTGATTTTCTCACAAAACAAAACACTTGTCGAAAGTGTAGCACAGATTCACGAAATTTTTGCACATTGGTGCTGTCACTCCAATCTCCCTCCCGGCCCCGAACAGGAAAAAAAAGGTAAGCGGGGGAGGGGGGTTTGTAGCTGCTGAGGGGGGAGGGCCTGGCCAATGCATCTTCACCTTCGGGACCTGGGCTTTTCCAGGATCTTTCCATAATCTGGATCTCTATACTTTAAATGCAATTGCGCTGGAATTCTAGGAAAAAATGCTGCAGTGTTGCTTTATTTCAGGATTAATTAAAAATATCTTCATTTTTATTGATTTATTTTTTTTGTTCCCTTTTGTATTGTCATATTGTGTTGATGATTTGTACAGCATAAATTACTGGAGGCTTATCACCATATACCCTGATGTGCTTTTTTCATTTTCCTGGAAAAAAATCAATTTCAGATGGCAAGTTTATTAAGGGAAAGCTTTTGACATTTAAATGGTATTTAGGAGTTAACAATGTATCTGTGTTTTCATTGATAGTACAAGGACATTTCATTGCAGGAAATTGCAGTTGCATTGACAATTTTCTTTTCTAAAACTGTTTATGTGTTTGTCAGTCCCTTCCTCTGCCATTTAGTATAATTTGTTCATGAATGGTGCAAAGCTGAAGGTAAATCTCTTAAGATCCAATATTTGGTTTGGGGGTTCCCAAACCAATGTTAAATGTCTGTTCAAACCGAATCCCTAATTTTTTAGATTGTAAGCTCGTAAACTCTTCTGGCCAGGTCCCCCTTTCACCTCTTGTATTAATTATTGTATTCTGTATGTTCATTATATAAACCCTTTTACTGCACAACACTATTGAATGTTGATGGTTTATAAATAAAATATTATCATAAAGTTAAAGCCCTGAACAACTGAAGGTGATAATTATTTTTTGGTTAGATTCAATTTCTGGGGCATTTTGCTCAAAGGTGAATGTGCAACTTTGGGTAAGGTATTTGGTGAATTCAGTATTGGGCACACCTCATTAATATACGCAAGAGTGTAAAGAATCTGCAATAATTGAAACGCACATAATTTCAACATTGGTCATTTTTAAATAAAGTCTTCCAGCACTGGTGCTTGGAGGGACACCATTTTTGTTTCTGCCATTGCACCACTTCCTTTTCTGTTTGGCTGCATAGAGATGGTCATACATGTACCTATAAAATAGTACCAGTCCATTATCCAGAATGCTCGAGACTTTGGGTTTTCACGGATAAGGGGTCTTTCTGTTATTTGGAACACCACACCTTATGTCTGCTAAAAATCATTTAAACATGAATAAAACCCAATAAGCAGGTTTTGCTTCCAATAAGGATTAAATTTATCTTAAGGTGGCCATACACTGGCAGATTTTTTACTTCCAAACGACGATTCCAGAACATTCCGATAATATCGATAACCTATCGGATGGTTGATGGTGTACGAAGGATCATAGGACGAACGATCGTCTCGACATTATCGTTCGCAAAATTGATCGGATGAGTTTAAAAATTTTAGTCGTTCAGGGTTAAAATCCCTCTTTGTGCATGTCAGGATATACGAACAACGAACATATATGGAACACCGAACATATACGGAACAACGGACATATACGGGAGGACCCTAAATGTTCTCTGCTGAAAGCTTCATTTGTAACCATATGAACTATGTAAGGAAATAAATTGGTGCTGACTGCAGGAATATCACCCTATCACCTCATATATGAAAGAAGTTTATTATGCCATTGCAAGACATAAACCCCTATGTCTGCATGGAGCAGGGAAGGAGAAACTGACTACTACAGACAGTGACACAATGTTGCACCACTCCTTGTTTGTTGAACAACGTTCGTCCGTACATGAAGCAAACGATACGGTTATATCTGTTCATATAATCGTTTTCTGTGGATGGCATATCGTATGGTAAAATAATCGTCAGATGATCGTTTAGCGATACGATCGTTCATCGCAGAACGATAAAAGTGTGCCCGTGTATGGCATACAAGTACAAGGTGTTGTTTTATTATTAAAGAGAAAAAGGAAATCATATATAAAACCGATGAATATGCTACTGCTATAGGATTTTTATTAGGGATGCACTGAATCCACTATTTTGGATTCGGCAGAACCCCCGAATCCTTCTCAAAAGATTTGGCCGAATACAGAACCAGATCCTAATTTGCATTTGCAAATTAGGGATGGGAAGGGGAAAAAATGTTTTACGTCCTTGTTTTGTGACAAAAAGTCATGTGATTTCCCTCCACGCAACTAATTTGCATATGCAAATAAGGATTCGTATTCGGTTCGGCTGAGCAGAAGGATTCGGCCGAATCCTGCTTAAAAAAGCAGGAATCCGGAACCGAATCCTGGATTCGGTGCATCCTAATTTTTGATAGGGTCATCTGAATTTCAATTTACACCAAATTAGAAAAGAAGATCTTAAAATACCACTTAAAATATCAGATATGGCTTATTCAGTATCAATGCTTTAAGCATCAACCTATTGGTCTATATCAGATCATCTAACGGACTAAAGGTGGCCTTACATAGGCCGCCCCATATAGTACTCTGTCCTATCAGCATGTAGGCACAGCACAGACAGATAGTGTAGGAGGGGCCACACATGTACATAACCACCTTTGTGTTGTTCCATTGGTTTGGGCCACCATGTTCCATCAGGACAGATAATCCTCAATACACCTAGATGCAAATGGTACAGACCTTTTACTTGATGTTGCCACCACATTCACAAACACAAGTGTAAGGAACATGGGAGTATAGAGAATGAAGAATCCAAAAGACCCTTGACCAAATGTTGGATTTAGGATGCACACGCCTCTTGTTTCACTGCTAAACAGAGAAAAAGAGTAAAATCAGGGCTCATGGTTTGACAAAAGGATGGAATTTCAGAAGTGGTTTGTTCAGAGAGACGAGATGGATTATTGCTTGGAACCCAAACATCTGCAACTGTAGAGATGTATTTGCTATTACAGCCTCCGAGAATGTGGCCCAACTAGCAGATCTGGTTAAGGTGGCCATAGACACACCGATAATATTTTATGAAACAGATTTTCGTACGATATTCGGTGTGTGTATGGTGGGAGACGAGCTGACTGATACCGGTGGAAGACTTGGATATGTTGATCGGGCCAGCCAGAAAATTTTGATTTGGCGCCTTTGAAGGTACCGAAACATCAGCCATTGTTAGTGGTGAATTGTCAGATACAGACAGAATTCTATTGTTTCTACCTTTATATCTGATGATTCAGCTCTACACGTGTGTGTTGAAAGGAACGATCTTTCTTGGAATTGTAACATTTAAGGCCACCTTTACTCTCAGATTGTACAATTGGATCTCACAGCCTATGGGCCTCACCATTGCCATATTTACACTATGTAACAGTTAATATATGTTTCAGTTTTTTCCTTTTGGGTAAATAGATGTTATAGTGGGCTGCTGTATGACTAAAATTCTATAATTGCAGTAGCCTTATCTGCACCCCCAAGCCTGTCTGGGCACAGAATGTATGGAGAGGGGAAGATATAAGTGGCAGGATCTGGGAAGTAATAAGTGGCAGGCTGTGGCCAGCCCAGTGTGACATGTGGAGCAGGTATAAAAGCCCCAGTGTGAGACGTGGAGCAGGTATAAAAGACCCGGTATCAGACGTGGATCAGGTATAAAAGCCTCAGTGTGAGAAGTGGAGCAGGTATAAAATCCCCAGTGTGAGACGTGGATCAGGTATAAAAGCCCCAGTATAAGACGTGGAGCAGGTATAAAAGCCCCAGTGTGAGAAGTGGAGCAGGTATAAAAGCCCCAGTGTGAGAAGTGGAGCAGATATAAAGCCCCATTGTGAGACATGGAGCAGGTATAAAATCCCCAGTGTGAGAAGTGGAGCAGATATAAAGCCCCATTGTGAGACATGGAGCAGGTATAAAAGGAGCAGGTTTAAAAGCCCCAGTGTGAGAGGTGGAGCAGGTATAAAAGGATCAGGTATAAAAGCCCCGGTGGTGCCACTGTACAAGGAGCGGGAATGGCAGGTGCACTGACACCACTAGGGCTTTCCCTCTAATAATAATAATAATACGGCCACATCGCCGACCCCATCGACTAGCCAATGAGCGCGTTACAGTGAGCGCCAATGAAGGCGGTGGCGCTGGAAGTTGGAAGGAGCTGCCCGAGAGCGCAAGTTGTCCGGGGCTCGTCCTGTTGTTGCTGTAACCAGGGACTCGCTCCAATAAGGGAGAGGCGGGAGAGGAGCCGTACAGTCCGCACATTCCGGCTGATCCGCATCTCCCCGCACATCCATGTGACTGACAGGCGTCTGCCTCGTTCCCCCGGCAACTTGGGAGCCGCTTCTCCGCAAAGCCGTTTAGGGACCCCTCGTATCCGGACTCCGGCGTTCCAGCTCCACCATGGCGGCTCAGCAGCAGCAGCAAAGCCGGATCCAGGCATACCTGGAAAAGAACAAGATCGGACCTCTCTTTGAGGTGAGGCGCTGCGGCTCGGGCGAACACAGACAGACTGATGTCGGGCGAGGAAAGAGCGATCGGTGCCTGGCGTGGCGCGGGTTTCTCTTATGGGATTGGCAGCTGTGAGTCTGCGCCAGTGTCTGCTCGGGCTTTATCGAGGGTCTGACTGGCAGTGGGAGTCACATTCCTTTATATTCTCTGAGGGGAACGGGATACTGGGGGGACTGAGTGGCGGCCCCACGGGGAACCAGTGATTGGCACGAGCCAGAGAGGAGCTGCGGCTGCCACACTCTCTCCCATACTCAGCGGGCACGTACCATCTCATTATTAGGGGTTTACTAGGGGTTTGGCACGGACCCCAGCATCATGTGTTGTTGTATACAGGAATTCCTGGGAGTGAGGGGCAAGGTGCTGTGGTAAAGTATAGAGGGCGGGGCATCAGTTTCCTGGCGCAACGGGCTCCTGCGTGCGTCAGGCAAATGCTCACTCCGAAGCGTCCCGTGTGTTGCCATGGTGAGAGGCAGCAGCGCCCCGCCGAGCAGCGTCTATTCCCACAGTTCCTGCAGCGCCTCTAGCGGCTGAACGTGGTAGCGCGCTGTCACTTGCGCTGATTCTCCAACTGCAACTTGATGATCCTGTGTGTGTGTGTGTGTGTGAGACTGCCACCCGCACAAACTCACTAGGCATTCTGGGTCCTTGTATTTAATTTTAATACTTATATTTATTTACAGGAGAAGGAAATTCCCTGGGTGCAAAAACCCTCCCTCCCCTGTGTTGCCCCTCCTCCCCCCTGGCCTACCTGTCCCGCTGGGCAAATGCCCCTAACTTGTTACTCACCCCTCTACGCAGGTCCTGTCCAAGGAGTTCACAGGCGCCATCTTCTACCAAGCGGTCTTCTTCCTGCTTTGACCGGCGTTTTTGGCTCATGCACAGTAGGAGCATTTCACTGGTATGGACCTACTGCGCATGCGCCAAAAGTCACAAAGTTTTCCGATTTCATTTCGTCACTTTTGGCGCATGCGCAGTAGATCTGTACCGGTGAAATGCTCCTACTGTGCATGCGCCAAAAACACCGGTCAAAGCAGGAAGAAGCCAAAGGTTTTCTGGTGGGCCCCAGGCATCCCAGTCCGACTCTGCATTGCTATTAGTGACGTTTACCAGGAGGTCTGTGCAAATCTATGTGCACAGTTTGTGTAGGAACAAATGTATTACTGCTTGTCTCCTGGTGATATGCTCACACACACAAGGGGCACAGGTGGAATCAGAGCCTGGTGGCTGCGCTATTAGTAACTGCAAGAGATCTCCATTGCTATGGAACATGGGCAGGATTGTGCCACATGCAGTGCAGGGCATTCAGTGTCGGAATGGGACACTATGGGCCCACCAAAAATACCTTAGAACCTTAGTTTTTAAAACCTTAGTTTTTAGACCAGGGGCCCACTCTTAGTACTATTTTATTCCTCTCCTCACTCAACCTCCATTCTCCTGGTCTCTTTTTTTTACATAGGATAATCTATTATTCCACCTATTTAGCCACTTTGTTTTCATAGAAATAGGGAATGGCCATGAAATAGGCCAAATGTTTAGCAGCATGAGGGCCCACTGACACCTGGGCCCACCAGGAATTTTCCTGGTATCCCGGTGGGCCAGTCCGACACTGATGGCATTAACTATAATCTCATGAAGTCTCCAGTGACTCCAGTTTTTGTGCCATGTTTTTTCCCGGGGACATACTGTATGTGTAATGTCACCTTTGGTAACAGCACTTGGGTTGCGATGGCAATATATCCAGCAAGACCAGTATTGGCTCTTACCACAGAAGCAGAAAATGCTTTTTTTAAACGTAGGTGCAGGGAGTTGCACAGCCATGCTTACAAGCAAAGTGTGCAGAGCCCAGCAGCTGACAGGTACAGGGAGTTGTTGAATCCAGTGACTCCAATTTTTGTGCCATGTTTTTTCCCGGGGACATACTGTATGTGTAATGTCCCATTTGGTAACAGCACTTGGGTTGTGATGGCAATATATCCAGCAAGACCAGTATTGGCTCTTACCATGGAAGCAGAAAATGCTTTGCTTAAACGTAGGTGCAGGGAGTTGCACAGCCATGCTTACAAGCAAAGTGTGCAGAGCCCAGCAGCTGACAGGTACAGGGAGTTGTTGAATCTTGAGTGAGACTTTTGTGCATTGGATTACGTGTTGACTGACTCCCTGAATTACGTGTTGACTCCCTGCCATAAAGCAAGGCAAGACTGTTGCTTTCATAGACGGTCAGTCACCCCAGTGCCAGAAAATACACTTGACTGTTTTTAATAATACACACTTGTTTCCAGTAAGTAATGAAACTATTATAAATCAAACTAGAAACAGACTGTATATATAGATTTTGCAACATTAGCTCTCTGTTTGTGTCTGTTTGTTACATATAGGGCTGGATCAGTGATATAAGCTCTGTGTTTGTGTTTAATAGGTCAGGATCAGTGAATAGTGGATGCATGTGTCTCTCTGCCCCCTTGCTTGTACATGCAGTGCAGTGTTTACGTACACAGACCTCTTGCACTGTAACAAACTGTTCCATTTAGTACCGTGAGTTCTAGATGTAAACTTTGATTTATTCCCTTCTTCTCTGCTGTGCAAAGATAATTAATGACTTTGTAACAAGGACTAGTACTGGCTGAGCTTTACTTCAATCAAATTCCATTAGGTTTTTCACCGAAATGTATGTCTTGTGATTACTAAACAGAAGCACCTGGCAGGGTTTGCTGAAACAGAATAAAGCCTGGCAGCCAGGCCATCTAATGCTGGAAAGCAATCTATATTTATACATATAATAATGTATAGACTGCTGGAATTGTACAGAGGAATAGAACTCAGGGTAGTGCAAAGTTCCTAAATAGTGCTTTAAAGTGGTTGTTCAACTTTGAGTTAACTTTTAGGGTACAAATACCTGGACGATTTCCCTGTGATTGTGCTGGATCCGACACAATGGTCCAAAACGCAGGCATCAAGTCGGATGCGACGGAAAACAAGGTAAGCAACAGCAAAGTCGATGGTGTCGAAGCATTCGTGTTACGCGACACAACTGTTGGATGCAGACGCTGCATGCTGCGTCTGCATCCAACAATCGTGTCACGTCGGATGAACTCTTCAACACCATCCAACATTTGTATTTTTTTACCTTGTTTTCCGTCGCCTCTGACTTGACACCTGCGTTTTGGCACAACGCGTCGGGTCCGTCACAATCGCAGGGAAATCGTCCATGTAATTGTACCCTTAGTATGATGTAGAGAGTGATATTCTCAGACAATTTGCAATTGGTTTTCATTGGTTTATTATTGTTTGTGGATTTTGAATTAGTTAGCGTTTTATTCAACAGTTTCGCAATTTCAGCAGTTTGGTTGCTAGGGTCCAACACCTAGCAACCATGCATGAGTTGAATAAGAGACTGGAATATGAATAGGAGAGGCCTGAATAGAAAGATGAGTAATAAAAAGTATAAATAATAATACATTTGTTGTAACCTTACAGAGCATTTGTTTTTTTAAGAAGGGATCAATGACCCCATTTGAAAGCTGGAAAGAGTCAAAAGAAAAGGGCATATCATTAAAAAAACTATGAAAATAAATAATGAAGACCAATTGAAAAGCTGCTTAGAATTTGCCCCTTTCCTCAGTGACTCTGGATTCTGATATGCCAAAGATATGAGTGTTCTTACAATATTAAAATGAATTGCACAGATGGCAATATATATAAGAAGAAATCGCTTTCCATTTGCAACTTGCACAGAACTAATACTTCATTAATGGAAGTCACAGTTCTCAAATTCCAATAACATAGTAACATAGTAAGTAAGGTTGAAAAAAGACACACAACCATCAAGTTCAGCCTTTTAGGTTTTTTTTAATCTGCCTAACTGCTAGTTGATCCAGAGGAAGGCAAAAAAACCCATCTGACGCCTCTCCAATTTGCCTCAGAGGGGGAAAAATTCCTTCCTGACTTCAAAATGGCAATGGGACTAGTCCCTGGATCAACTTGTACTATGAGCTATCTCCTATAACCCTGTATTCCCTCACTTGTTAAAAAGTCACCCAACCCCTTCTTAAATCTATCTAATGTATCAGCCTGTACAACTGATTTGGGGAGAGAATTCCACATCTTCACGGCTCTCACTGTAAAAAACCCCTTCCGAATATTTAGGCGGAACCTCTTTTCTTCTAATCGGAATGGGTGACCTTGTGTCAGCTGGAAAGACCTACTGACAAATAAAGCATTAGAGAGATTATTATATGATTCCCTTATATATTTATACATAGTTATCATATCTCCCCTTAAGCGCCTCTTCTCCAGCGTGAACATCCCTAATTTGGCCAGTCTTTCCTCATAGCTAAGATTTTCCATACATTTTACCAGCTTAGTTGCCCTTCTCTGTACCCTCTCTAATACAATAGTGTCCTGTGATGGAGACCAAAACGGAACGGCATATTCTAGAAGGGGCCTTACAAGTGCTCTATACAGTGGAAGAATGACCCCCTCCTCCCGTGATTCTATGCCCCTTTTAATACAGGTCAAGACCTTATTTGCCCTTGATGCTGTTGACTGGCATTGCTTGCTACAGCCAAGTTTATCATCTACAAGGCGTGGAAGTATACAATCATGTTCACAGAATGGAGAAATCCTAATGGCAAACACAGAGCAGATGGCAATTTAGCATCTACAAAGAGAAATTAAATGATGCTGAATTATTCCAGAGGAAGTGGCAGTCAGCAAGTTATGCAGTCAGGCAGTGAGATCAGATACCGGCAGGCTGTATAGCCGACTAGCAAAAAAGGGGCACTAATGGAAGTGGGAAAACTGAAAGGAAATGAAACATAGGACAGGGGAAAAATACACGGACTTGGCCTTCCAACAGACGTAATAAGTACTTCTTCATTAAAGGAATAGGATCAATGAAATTGATATAAATAGATATTTATACATTTATTAAAAGAGAAGGAAAGTCATCTTGCACTTGGGGGTGCCAAATGTTAGGCACCCCGAGTGATTGTATTTACTTACCTGAAACCCCAGGCCGGTGCTCCTATCAGCAGAAAACTGCACCGGCCCGGGGTTATACCAGTGAGCACCACGCAGGTGCAGTTTTCTGCTAATAGCAGCACCGGCCTGGGGTTTCAGGTAAGTAAATACAATCACTTGGGGTGCCTAACATTTGGCACCCCCAAGTGCAAGACAACTTTCCTTCTCCTTGAAAGGGTAAAAGTAGAGCTTGTTGTCATTACCCACGGGGGAATATCAAAGCTTTCTATTCTTTTATATATTATTAAAAAAAGAGGGAACTGTACACCTGTTTCTAACTTGCCACTGATGGTGCTACCTCCAAGTAGATACCTGCCAGAGATAATGGCAACCTAATATTGTCTGTGCGTATTGGGTTCAAGTTAATTAGTGTAAAAAGGGAAAAGAAATACAAAAACAACAAAAGACCCAGTTGTTGCTTTCTTTTCTTTTCCCTTTTTACACCTATTGTTTTGTATAGCATTGTTAGGGGCATATTTATATAAGGGTGAAAACAGAGAAAACTAGTAGACTTAAGGAATGAAGATCCAAATTAAAGGTGAACTATACCCCCTGAACAATGTAGGTCTCTATAAAAATTATATTGCAAGAAACAGCTCATATGTAAAACCCTGCTTCATGTCAATAAACCATTTTCATATTAATATACTTTTTTAGTAGTATGTGCCACTTATAAATGGAAAATTTCCATTTAAAAAAATAAGGGCCATCCCCTGGGATCCTAGAATTCACGGTGCACACAAACAAAACAAACCAACCAACATGTTAGGTCACATGAGCCAATTAATTAGCAAAGTTCTGTCTTTAGCTTCCACACTTTTAGCTGCAGAATTTCTGGTCAGGTGATTTCTGAGGCAGAACAGAGACCATCATGAAATGCTGGTTCAAGGCAAGAGATGTAAAAGTTCAATATTTACTTACATATACAGTATATATACCAGTTTGGTAACATTATTTAATATGCCACTTAATTTGATATCAACTATCTGTTGCTTTAGTGTTAATTTTGGTGGTATAGTTTTCCTTTAAGGAAAAACGTGTTATCCGGAAAACCTCAGGTCCAGAGCATTCTGGATAACCAATCCCATACCTGTACAGAGAATCATTGATTCGTGGATTATTTTTTCCACAATGTCAACAAAAAATGTATTATTATTTCAAAGTACACTGATACATAATGCATGGCAGAAGAATTAAAGGGGACCTACAGCACTATCAAAGAATCACTCTGAGCATGTAAACTCATCATGGTCTTTGAATGATTTGAACAAATTTAAAAATCTAATTCCAAAATACTTCTTTGCGATCTGCCGTACTGTACACTTTCCTTAACCTTAGCCATTTGTAGTTGTCATGTCTAGCTAAATGTAAGAAGACATTGAGGCAGAGTAGTGACAGCCTGCTGCAGGGCTTTGTCTCTGCCTGACATTGTGGATGTACTCTATTTAATAATGCCAATAATCCTATTGAGCAATTGAAGGCGGCACATTGATCCACTATGTTCTTTGTTTATAACGGTGTCATGGGAAGGGCGGAATTTAGAATTGGTTGTGAACTGTGTATCTGTGAATCATGCCTACATTGTTTTATCCATAAACACAATAAATAAACACAAAGAAATGTGAATTAGCCTTTGGTAGATGTCATATGGGGGTGGGGGGTATTTACTGTCAATTGAATGCGATGACATGTGACATACATGTGGGATTCGCTGTGGGAGGTGGCAATCAGCTGGCAATGTCTCTAGTGATATCCTCATTTTGATTGGGTACACACTTCCAAGAGTAATCACAAGGTACTAACCGCTAGGAATGCACCGAATCCACTATTTTGGATTCGGCCGAACCCCCGAATCCTTTGCGAGAGATTCGGCTGAATACTGAACCGAATCCTAATTTGTATATGCAAATTAGGGGTAGGAAGGGGAAAACATTTTTTAGTTCCTTGTTTTGTGACAAAAAGTCACGCAATTTCCCTCCCAACCCTAATTTGCATATGTTAATTAGGATTCGGTTCGGCTGGGCAGAAGGATTCGGCCTAATCCTGCTGAAAAAGGCTGAATCCTTGCCGTATCCCGAACCGAATCCTGGATTCGGTGCATCCCTACTAACCACAACATCACAACAGTCTGTATCTAATCAGTGACTAGCAGGTAACATTGGAAGGTTCAGACTGATATGTTGTTGCGCTGTGCCTTACCCTATAGAAGCTTATTGTTCACATTTGTAGGCAACTATTTAAAAATGTCTCAAAAATTATTCTATTAATTACAGTGGTTGCAATCCTGACAACCAGTGCATTTTGTATAGCATGATGCTTAGCACCTTTCAGCACTGGGGTCCTGAGCTTGAAAGGACCCCCCTGGGTACTATCTGCAAAAGAGTTTTTAATTTCTCCCTGTGTTTCTACGTGGTATTCATCCCTCACAAAAACATACAGGCAGCTTAATTGGCATTTGATGAAATTGACCCGAATGTGTGTGAATGTGATAGGGACCTTAGCCTGTAAACTCCACTGGTGCAGGACTGATGTCAGCACTATATAAATAACTGATAATAAAAAAGAAGTCATTGACATTTATTGGTATTAAATTCAGACAGAAAACTGAATTCCTTTGGTTCTGTTCTCTCAGAGAAATAGAGTAACCATGGTATATCCAGCTGTGCTTCTTGATTTACCTGTAGCTCACAGAGGGTCCTTATAAAGCCTGCATGCTGGGGAGGAGGCTGAGGTCTGGGTTATTGGAATGGTCCATCAGAACGGTAAGAAATCTGTGCTTGAAGCAGTCTAGACCATGCATTGGTAATCTGTGATGGTGTCATTGCTCTACGCATCTCATCATCCCTCAAACTGCCCCAAACCATAACAGTGAGGATATTTATAATCATTTACACATGCTTCTGGAATGCATTATATTTTATAGATATTTTTTATATATCTAAATAAACTTAGGGCATTGTATGAAGCAGGCTGCAAATAAAATAACATGGCTGCGAACTTTACATACATATTTACATGTGAATAGAAAGATTGTATGGGAATAAAAATGTTGGTTAAAGCATAAGTGAAATGTTTACCAATTTAGATTTCTTCAGTCTAAGGACTGTTATATTACCTCCCATGAACAGCAGCCCTTCACAGTGGAAGTTATAGCTACAACCATTTCAACACCATTTAAATTCTGGCATTGGCTTTTGTACTTTAAATCCACACTGGCAAGTTGCACTCTTAGCTGCTGCCCATTTCTTCATTGTAAATATTCTGACTTGCTTCAAAAATGATTAAAAGGGACTTAAATGCTTTAGAAATATATCCATTCTCTACAAATAATTTTTTTTCATAATGCTGATTTAAAGGAGAACTAAAGCTTAACTAAAGAAGTTGGCTAGAAATGGTGTACATTATGTTTTGCTCATCTTTACCAGCCCAAGGCGACTACAACCCGTTAGCATTAAATATCTCTGCTCCCAAAGATACAGCTATAGCTCCCCATCTTCATTTTCTGCTGATTCACTGCACATGCTCTGTGCTGCTGTCACTTACTTAGTTCAAGTGAAGCCCATTTACTTAGTTCAAGTGAAGGAATAGAGGAAAAATAGTTAGAATTTCGAATGTTTTTTTTGGCTACTTCGACCATTGAATGGGCTACTTCGTCCTTCGACTACGACCTTCGACTTCGAATTGAACGATTCGAACTAAAAATCGTTCAACTATTCAACCATTCAATAGTCGAAGTACTGTCTCTTTAAAAAATTCTTCGACCCCCTAGTTCGCCACCTAAAACCTACCGAGGCCAATGTTAGCCTATAGGGAAGGTCCCATAGGCTTCATAACAATTTTCTGATCGAAGGAATATCCTAATCGTTTGATTCGAAGGATTAATCGTTCGATCGTAGGAATAGCGCAAAATCCTTCGACTTCGATATTAATACAGATAATTACTACATGGCAGCACAGAAACCAGTGCAACTAGCATCAGAATTTAATAATCTTCCCTGTAGCATCAGTTTATATTACAGACAAACCTCATTTTTTGCTGGATAATTAGTGACGACCCCTAAGCTTAGCTTCTCAACAGCTGCTCAGAGCCCACTGAGCATGTGAGTGTCACAGACACTTTTTTCAACATGGTGACCCCCTGTGATCTTGGATCATTGCTGCTGTTGAGAAGCTAAAACTTTAGGCTGATGCAATAAGTTAATTATATAAAATATGGCATTTTTAACCATATTCATTTTTAGGGTTTAGTTCTGCTTTACAGACTGACAGTTGCAGTCTTCCCTCCAATCAGCCTGTGATTGGAGGGTACATTTGCAGCACCACCCTTGCCTTGATTGCTCCCTTCAGAGCATTATAAACACTTCTGCTTTATTACTTGCTACAATATGGCCGTCTGGGTTGTACACGATATCTGTGCCACGGCCCTGTCAGCATTTGTATAACAATAATTTATTATGGAATGCTTTTGTCTTTTGGTTTAGGTGCATGAGCTGGCTTAAGGTGGCCATACATGCTATAATTATGATCTTTCCCACTTCCATTGGTCGTACTAACGTTTAAAGCTGAATTTTAAGATATGCAAGTGTAGCGCTATAGTAAACTGACTTGTGCTAGGGCAGTTTAAGCTACTTTCCTTGGTGGGCTGAGACCACCGATGAGCTCTCTTTCTCAGGGGTAAGCCCTCGCAACGGGGTGGAGGCAAGGGTGTAGTGTAACTATAACCTGGTGCAATAGCACAATGATGGGAGCCAGTAGTTCTTTAACAGTTGACCAAAGAACAGTATTTATTTAACAATAGCACATACTGTAGATCATTTAGCAAATTGATCCACAATGGAGTATAGAACATACTCAGCAGAATAAAGGAAGCATATACTCACAGCACGTATAGGCTGAATCCCCACAGGCTAGGGAATATACAGCAGAGAGTAAGTTGACAGCATGTGATGGGATTGCCCAGTTTTCAGGATATCTTCCAGTGGCAGACTAGGGGAACTCCTGACATCCCTATCTCAACACTTAGTTCCTTACTCTGTGTCAGTAATACCCTGGGATCTTAATCCCTCTAATCTCCTCGGCGGAGCCTTGAGCTGCTCAACTAATTAACCTCTCTATCACTCCTAGAGCGATCTATAAAACGAGTATAGCTGTCTAATTACTAGGGCCAAGGCGCCTAGGGTCAGCACTACCCATTCCCTTCTAGCCTGCTTGGTTGGGCTAACGCAATGGACCCAGAGCACATGGTTCCTAAACCTTTTATACTCTGGCACAGTGCCATCTGGTGTATACTGTGTGAACTGCAGGGGTTACATAAGCACAAGGTCCCCATAAGGACCCACTGAGGTGTCCATATTACTAGGGATGTGCCTGTCTGTAAAGTGTAAGGGTGTCTAAGATTTTCACATCCCTACACAAGTAAAAACAAAAATAATTCTTTAGCTCTATATGACTATTCAGTGTTAATGTTATGATGTTCGGGCCCCTTCAATCAAGATTTTCAGTCCTGTCCGATCGAGTAGGCTAAAATCCCACGCTTTTTACCGATATCAGTCGCCTTGTCTCCCACCTCACACACACTGAATATCTTTCGTAAAAATAATATTGGTGCATCTATGGCCACCTTTACTCACGATATAATAGTGGTCAGTGATTACAATCAGTGAGATCAGTGCTATATTGGTCATTAAGATGTGCTGCGACATAACCTGCTGCTTGGCCCAGGTAGCGAATGGGTCAGTGGCCATCTTTATATCTATTATTATAACTGATCAGAGTGTTGTCATGGATGCAGTCGTCACAGCGACATACATAAATATACACACAAAATAGGGCATACTTTGAATAAAGAAATGCAACACTGCGTTCCCGTTTATAAATAACTAGTCTTTTTTGTGTCCTGTGTATAACAGCGCAAGGTGTTTTTAATGATGAATGAAATCCTACAGTAGAAATGAGAGTGTATAACCTTGAGAGGACTACAAGATTACATAAAGGCTCATTTACTAAAGAAATGCAAAGTTTTCCTTGTTATTTACCCACAATGCAGTTTGCTTTATCAGAATAACGGAATCCATCTTCATCAGGTGCAAAACACTGAGCTAGATACAATTATAGAAAGGCCATCTCCTATAGACCTAATTTTCCTCTAATAATAAAACCGTACATGTTCCTTGTACAGGTACGGGACCTGTTATCAGAGTGCTGGAGACCTTGGGTTTTCCAGATAACAGATCTTTCCGTAATTTGGATCTTCATACCCAATAAGGTGGTTTTGCTTCCAATAATGAATACTTATATCTAAGTTGGGATCAAGTACAAGGTACTGTTTTATTATTACAGAGCAAAAGGAAATCGTTTATAAAAAATTTGGATTATTTGAATAAAATGAAGTCTATGGGAGACTGTCCTTCCATAATTCGGAGCTTTCTGGATAACGGGTTTCTGGATAACGGATACCATACCTGTACTTGATCCCAACTGAGAGATAATTAATCCTTACTGAAGGCAAAACCAGCTTATTGAGTTTAATTAATGTTTGTTTGATTTTTTAGCAGGCTTTTGTACTCCACATTGTTGAAAGACATATTGTCCAGAAAGCCCAGGTTCTAAACATTCTGGATAACAGGTCCCATACCTGTACTTGCCTACCAACTTCATGTGATTCAATAAAACCAATATTCAAAGTGTCTGTAGACTCAAGGTAAAGGAAGTCTTGAACGTGAAGAAGATTTGAGCCGGTTGAATGAGAAAAATTAGACACAAGTATTATGTGTACAGTTTTTTGGTGGCATCTCTGTCCCTGACTGCACCTAAGTGTGAAATGCAGGAAAAGGAACCCAGTGAACTTACAATTATTTATACTTATACTTATTTCAAATAGGAAAATAATGGAGAACATTGGAAGAAGTTGGAAGGATAACTCCTTTTAGTTGACTTTCTTTCATCTATATGGGCAAGATAGGTGACTGTTACATACTGTACCTCTCAACATGTGAATTCTTAAAAGCTCCGAACTGTAAAGACTTATTACATTTTGCCTTCTCACTTATACACCGAGGCTATGGCTTGAAACCCATGCAGGAAATAGACACGCCTCCTCTTAATGAATGTCTACCGAGTTTTGCCAGAGAGCACAGAAATGTCTGAAGCTCGTACTTGGTAATCCTTTTAAATACATATATATACACTGTGAGTGAAATGATTCCAAGACGAGCATAACATCAGTTATTCCTAGTGTCACTGATATTACATTACAGATAGGCGGGCAGAGCCAATGGGACTGGGTGCTAGATGAAAAAATCGTAGATTGTCAAGTGATTTATATTCAGAGAAAGGCATGCATTTGAAAAGAAGAGATTACTGTCAGGAAAAAGTACTGAGTTTTATATAGACATAGCAGAGTGAATACCCAGCAGAATTCATTTAACTAAAAGACTCGAGAAATGCGGCAGATTTAATAACTTCGTTTGTGATGAAATACGGCAGACGTTTGGCGTTTGTCACTCACTGGGAACAACTGCGCACTGTGCTATGGTAGGTTCAAGCAAAAGTTAAGATGTTCATAAAATAAGGAAGACATATGCTTGCAAGCCTGGAAACTATTATGCCATTGAGAAGAGAGAAATGATGAACAACTGATACCCCATAGATGAAATAAGAGATCAGTAGTTATCAATAAGAAACTGTTCCAAGCTTGGAATCATGGTAAAATGCATTATTCGCTAATTACTTGTAATTTTATACTTACATGGTGGTACCGGGGTCCTGGTCTTTAGTACCTGGGCCATCTGTACCACTGATCCCTACCAAACTCATGTTTCCAGTAAAAGAAAATGAAAAGTAAAGGCATGGCTATGGAACCAAACCTTTCATTGGGTAAAACACAAATGGGGGAATATAATAAATGTCCATAATGGAAAATATTCGCACAGTTGAAATTCACAATGGGGAATTACAATTCACAATGTAATAACAGTTTAAGGAAGAATATTACATTGCAAAATGGAAATTTTTATTCTTATTTGTGCCCTATACCCTTTGTCAAGTGCCCAAATGGATATTGTTAAGGAAGCAGCCTTGGGCGTTGGTGTCCTGTCACAGTTCACACATTGCTTGAGGGAGGAACTCCACGGACGATTTTGGAGCGATCCGACGCGATGCACAAAGACGCAGGTGTCAAATCGGATGCAACAGAAATAAGGTAAATTAATGCATTATCAGATGGTGTTGCAGCATTGATCCAACGCGACATGACTGTCGGATGCAGATGCTGCACGCTGCGTCTGCATCCAACAGTCGTGTTGCGTCGGATCAACAATGCAACTTCATCCAACATTTCCATTACTTAGCTTATTTCGGTCGCATGGAAATCGTCCGTGAAGTCCTACAGCTCTTTGAAGTCGTTCCTTGATTTCTCATTTAGGGCTTAATACAAGCATTGCTGTTTGTGGAGATGTGACTGGTACTGCTTCATTCTGTTTGTAATGTTTACTAAAATCTGTTAAGGTGGCCATAGACTCCAAGATCCGCTCGTTTGGCGACATCGCCAACAGAGCGGATCTTTCCCCGATATGCCACTAATGTCAGGGCTATATCGGGGGTAATCTGAACATTCAGCCGTATGGTTGGATCGGATTACGATACGCCAAGGGGCTCCAATGCGTCGGTCGGGTAAAAATCAAACCTTCCCTATCGATATCGTGGCCAGATATCGATCGGGAAGACCCGTCGGAAGCCCCCATACACGGGCAGATAAGCTGTCAAATTGGTCTAAACGACCGATATCTACCCGTGTTGGGCCACCTTTACACTGGTTTTAATGCAAGCATTCACTTGGACTGACAGACCTATGTTGGGTGAATGGTATAATTCCTTTCTGTTACTTTTCCTCTTCTGTATTAGGTTGGCCACCTAATTCAGTTTTCTTTAGTCTGAATCTGTCAGCACCTGTGAACCATGTATGTAATTAGCTAGTTTGTGTTAAAACCCTTACTTGTATTTTGTGTTACATTTTAATGTGTAAGGTAAATGCTACAGTGTACATATATGTATAGGAAATGTAATGCATTTGTGTTAGGTATATTGTTGTGAAGGATTTTAAAATACAGCTTAATGGCAAGTGTAGCTTTAAAGTTAAAATGTTTACTATACCAGTGATCCAGCTGGGCGTGGTGGTTTGCACCTCTTAAAGGAGAACCAAACCATTAATTATAAAACCCTACCCCCCTATCCTACATAGACCCCCCCTGCTCCCCCCAAGCCTAGCTGTTTGGTAAATGCCCCTAACACTTTACTTGCCTCTCTTTGCAGATTCAGCACAGCGTAGCTCACAGGCGCCATCTTCTTCTCTTTGGTCTTCTTCGGGAAGTAAGTGCCATATCGGCACAGACACAGTTGGAGTAGTCTTCGGGTTTTTGACAACTGCGCCAAATATGACGTAAATTGCAGAAGAGCCGTAAGAAGACCCGAAGATTACAGAAGAGCCTAAAGATGGCGCTTGTGAGCTCCACTGTGCTGAATCTGCAAAGAGAGCCAAGTAAAGCGTAAGGGGCATTTACCAAAGGTAACAGCTAGGCTGGAGTGGGAGCAGGGAGGGGGGGTTTAAGTAGGGTAGGGGTTTTCATAATTAAGGGGTTGGTTCTCCTTTAAGAGAAAGGCCTGCAGCACTTCCTGGAAGTTAAAGGGAATGCTGCAGTGGATGATGGGAGTTCTGACTACTATAAAAGGCTGGAGTGATGTGCAAGCAGGGGAAGTCATTTGTAAAGTACATGTTGGAAGTGCTGGTTCTAAGAAAAGGCAAAATTATAAATTGTATACAAAGACAATAATACGATAGATATATAAAAAAAATTATTTTCCGGTGTCAGTATCTCTTTAAGGGAGGTAAGTATCCTGATAGAAAAGCAATTTGTGTCCATATGTATTTTCAAGTTTGCTCTTGGTTGGAACAAGTCCCAGAGCAAACACATTTCTTAGGACCTATGGTTGGACTGGCCTATGGGAATGGGTCTACGGTGATTGTCAGGTTATCTGGTTATCCCTAGGAGACCCAGACAGCCATTGTTAGGATCCATTATTTATTCTTCTACAACCCATTATTCATAATATTCAGCTGCTTCCGAATTACAGAATAGCCTACATATGACATCCTTATGAGCCTTCTCTATTCTACAGAGAAAAATGTTGCAATGTCTCGGCAGGGCAAAGGGAACCAACACCTATAAAAGTGATTGTATTTCTTCCAGAAAAACTCAATAAATCCACTTAAGTAGATATATGCTTTATCATAAAATACACTGTTTTGTCACACATGATTTGCCTGCTATTTCAATTTGCAGAAATTGGAAAACACTACCCAACTGAAAATATCAATATTTCATAGTGCTGAAGTGCTTTTTTATGTTCCATGTAATATGAATTAAAATCCCCTGCCTTTGGGGAAATAATCAGCCTGGATAAAATACTGTAAACTTATTTTCCTGTTTTTCATTACAGAAGATGATTTAATCACTAGTCAGCTCAAAGTTTAAATCTTATTTCTTCAAGTCGTAGGATATTGCTGGTATGCTATGTATAACAAACTGTAGGAATTATTTATGTGTACTTTCCTTACCGACGGTTTCTATCTGCCGCTGCAGTCCTTAAATTTACATGTTATTTTTAATGAATTCTTCATGCCAGGAAAGTGTAGAGAAAACAAGCATTTTAGTTTTTAGTCAGCTATTACCTAGGTCAGCGCTGGCCAACTCAGAGTGGGCCAGTTATTCTAGGGTCGGTCGGGTTATATTAAACTGATTTCAAGAAATGTGTGGAGTGCTTTAGCAGATATAATAAACCCTCGAACAGCTTGAGGCATGCAGCTGGCAAGCTCTGACGTAGGCACTTTTAAATGTTTTAAAGCATAGTATTTATGCGACATGCATGTTTTTTCATTGGTTTGATAAATGTTGGGTTGGTGGGCGGTTAGGATAGTGGCTGTAGGGACATCCGCATAGTTGAGGAACTGGAACTGAGTGATTTCAGTACCTGGGCCAGACAAAGTGGATCAAGCTGTATTTTTCACAGGGACCTCATTCACAATTTACTAGCATCATGTTGTCATGCTGATATTCCTAATGAAAAAGTATAGTCCCTAACACAAGCATGCAAAATGTTCTGGGGTGCCAGATATGGGTTCTGACTGGCTTTTAGTAGCACCTATGTGGACAGGCAGCTTAAAGGAAGCTCTATTTGGCAGTACATGTAATTTTTATGCAACTAAAGCTTGATTTTGAGCTAGAAAATAAAATATAAGCACCTGCTTTGAGGCCACTGCGAGCAATAGCCAAGAGGTTTGTGGGCAACATGATGCGTGCGAACCACTGATTGGGGATCACTGTCTTATACGTAGAGTACAAGATTATAACTTATTATGTACAGTGAACACTTTTGCTTTAGGCATAGAGGAAATAGAAATTACTTTCACTTTACATTCAGCACTTACTAGATATCACGGCTCTCCCCACATTTCCCCTCCCTCCTCACCATTTCCTCAGAGACTCCTCACCTGAGTCTCTGACGAAGTGTTCTATCACGAAACGCGTCAGACCTCAGACGCTATGTATGATTAATACGATGTTTAAATAAAGTGAATGATTTTACTTTTGTACTGGAGAGGTTTAAGCCAGTAATCAGTGCCGGAGCTTTTCCTTCGATATCTGTGGATATAAATATATAGGGCCCACTTTTAGCTGATATCAATGTTACAGACCCATAAAAAAAAATCATTGATATGCTTAGAGGGTTATTTATGAAAATCCAATTTTTTTCTGATTATTTTATTTAAAAAGTCTGACCAAACTAGAATCCACGATTTTACCTCATCTGACCTTAGTTTTTTCCAAATCTGGTTTTATTCAGGCTTTTTCCCCAAAAGTCCAAATTTTTGGGATTTTTGACAAATAGTCCGATTTTCATGCTAATTCCAGCACAGAAACTTCCAGATAGGATAGAGACCTCTACCGTACAACCTCGGCAGGTCTGAGATGGCGGATTTTTGGATTCTGACTTTTTGCATCCTTGGGGTATAATAAATCTCGAAAAATTCAAGTTTTTTTCCCCACTAAAAAGTGGATTTTATAGTAAAGAAATCTACTTTTTCAAGTATTTAGCATTTGTACTTTAATAAATAACCCCCTTACTATACTATCATGTAAGTCCACCTGAACTCTTGGAGGAATTAGAGAGCCCCGTATTCTGTTAAGATGTTGTTAAGAAACGGGGTTATTTACTATAGTCTGATTTTTTTCTGGTTTTAAAGGGGAAAAAAAACAATACTCCATCTCAAACTTGCCGAAATCATGTAGAAGTCAATGGCAGACGTCCTATTTACATTTGGAAGATATCCTGATCTGCACTGGGTTTTGTACAATAATCTGAATAATTTGTGTTTTTTGGACGATAATCTGAAAAATGTCAGTTTTCAGGTGTCAAATCCAAAAAAAAAAAACATACGGTTCGTATTTTTTCTACTTAATTTATTACTAAATACAGTAAAAATGTGGATGGGAGTTTGGTAGAAGTGGTTTTAGGAAATAATGAGACATTTTCAGATTTTAGTAAACCACTCCCTTGGCCTTATGCTAACCAACCTTATAGTGGGCTGTGGGCTATTTTGACACATACTGGCCAAATACCATTGTTACATTCATTTGTTCTGATGTCTCAAACAGGCAGATTTGCACTAAAGTGAAAAGGAGCTATGACTCGTGGTTAGGCCTGAAATAGTCTGCAGATTTCAGCAGGTTGATTTGGCCCCATGTGGAGCCCTAGCCCAAAACTGCCCAATCTGCCCAATTTTCCTGGGAATTTATGGCCAGAAAAATAAAACGTTATTCTAAATACTAAAATATTCTGCTTTGTTATGAGTACAGTCAGAAATGTACTGGTTTCACAATAAACATGATTTTGCTGGAAACAATATACTTAAAGATTCTAACATGACTACTTGCCAATAAATCATGTGCATTAATAGGCTACATTAATCACACGTCCAGTTTTGAGGGAAACTTTAATTAGCTTCAGCTAAGAAAACTATGTTAATTTGTGACTTTTACATCTGGAGCATAATTACATTCTGGGCTGCTTTTGTAATCAATTGTAAACTGCGGAAATTCACCAAAATGCATTAAAGTCTATGGGCGGAATTTTTACGTGAAACGTGGTGAAAATTTTCTCTCATCACTATTCTTAACCTGTTTCTTTCTAGCACCAAGGGACTGCTGCTGCATTAATAATGTGGACCCATCCTATCCACCTAGATGGCATTTAAGTAGTAAAATACCAGCCAAGGTCGGGGTCATCCAATCTCCACTAAATCCACCCCCTTTATATCACAACTCTGCCCTTTTTACATTATGAATCCCGCCTGGCCCCATTGAGCAGCATATTTTCCCTGCTACTATTATTGCTCTAGAAAAAAGGTAGCAGCCTTAACCACCATAGAAGTCCTGAGCATTCTGGATAACAGGTCCCAAACCTGTACCTGCTTCCCTACAAGGTTGCCTCTTTCACAGACCCGTCTCAGGCACATTGTCTCTCAGGTCCCATGGGAGCAATCCCCTTTTACAGGCAATAGCAGCTTGAATTGATCTTCAAACTTTGTAAAGTAAATTGACATGCTCACTAAATTATACCCAGACTGGCAATGAGGGGGGGGGGGCTACCACTGTGCAAATTTGTTTGTCTCAGATTTTGGTAGCTATTGTTACAGACTTTTTGCCTAACTGAGCTCACTGTACAGTGTATCAGTATCTGTACTGTACATACCCCATTGTGCATGTTATAGCATTTTTGCCACATTAAGCCCAGTTAGAAATATTCCGATACTGTCCTAACATATAGAAGGCAAAGGGGCAGACGTAAATATGAGATGCCTATTGCATTCAAAAAACTGGGAAATGTTCTCCATCACACCTTGCAAAAGTGCAGAATAAAAGTTAAAGATAAAAACAGGATAATTCATATAACATTTATTGGAACAGAAATTATTATTCTATATTACTTTTTAACCCCATTCCAAGGTTTCCTAATTTTTGAATACAAAAAGATCATAGTATTTATAAGTATGCATACGTGTAAGCGACGGAGCACTGGGGACGCGCAGCTCCCCATGAAGCGGCTGGATGGCATGCTGCCCCTAATATTTTGCCGCCCTAGGCACGGGGCTTTATGGCCTCGCCACAAATCCTGGCCTGCCTATTGCAACCTCCTTTGGCTTCGGGAGGAGCCCTCCGCTACTCAGATGCCACCAGGAATTAACGTGAGAGAACCAAGGGGGAAGCTCTGGGCAGACAAGGGAACCGTAACGTATACAGGAGAAACGGGGAACAGATAATGCAGACGTGGAACAGGCAGGGACAGTACCAGTCAGACAGTGCAGTACAGGATCAGGAACCAGAAGCGTCAGGATAAACAGGCCAGATCAATACAAGTCAGACAGTGTGGTACAGAATCAGGAGCCAGGAGCGTAATCAGGATAAAAAGGCCATGGTCTAACTTGCTGGGAACACGGTACAGAATAGGAATCCAGAAGCATGGTCAAACAAGCAAGGGTCAGTTCAGGCAATGATACAGCAAAAGGTCCAAATAGGCAAAGGTCAGGAACGAAAGATCAGACAGGAATCACACCCGGGAACTATCAGGAAATAGACCTACGTTGGACTATGAGTCAGTGCAGTGCAGGGGGTTTTATAGCCAGACTAATGGCTTGCACAGATCACCAGTAATGCAGACAACACAGGAACACCAGGTTCAACTCCAGGCAGGTTATCACAGTGAGAGGTGAATGAAACTTGAAACAGTATTGTCAAATGATTGCTTAAAACAGTAGTGACACTTTTCTAATTATACAGGAAAATGTCACCATGCCTTTGATGGGCTACCTGAAGATCTCATGATTTTATGTGCCTCCTTGCAGCCCCATTAGTAAACCTCTAAATAAATTATTGAGATTGCTTTCTCAAAACCTGGTGTTAGGCTTGGGGTTTCCGGAGCAAACTCCCTATAAGCTGAGGAAAAAAATTAAAAAGTATCTGATCATATCAAGACTAACGCCTGTCTAAGCTCAACTTCAGGTCCTAAGGCCAATGTCGGCTCCTCAGCAGAGGTATGATTGCAAAGATTTAATTAGCAAGTCACTGAAATGGATAAAGCATCTTTAAAGATTAAGGCTGGGGGAGCAGCAACATTCCATATTACTTGTACTATCTATGGAACAACTGTAAATGTTGCAATCCAGGCTGATTTCTTGCATCATATACAGTTTTAAAGGTGCTTGCCATACATTATTTGTATACCTCAGCCTGTACTCATGTCATACATACACATGCAATGGGTCTAACACGTACCATATGAAACATAAGTGACTCGTATAATTTTTGTATAATAAAAAAATAATACTATAGTATTATGGGGTTCCCTGATCCTCCTTGCGCTAGCTGTACATCAAATTCACATGTATGCAGCTCAGCACTAGAAGGTCCATGCAGGTGAAAATGCCTATATTAACATAGCCTTTATGGTCTCCACACATCCTGCTCTCCAGGTGGGGAAAAAATAGCAGGCCATAACTGGGAAAGTGGGACACCAGGAAAGAGGTGCTTAAATCATGGCGACTTCTGATAACTACGAGGTAGTTGACATATCTGTTTAAGTGTGTTTGACTTTGAACTATGTGCGTGGTCAATATAAGATATCTCAACCTCTCTATTTAGCCTTCCTCATGAGATATGATAACCCTCCTTACACTACTAAGTTGAACAGCACCCTCAATTTATTTTAATGTAAGAATCTCTAAATATAGTCATATTAGCTTTCTCCAGATCTCACACAGTAACAGGGACATCTCTCGATGCTAGAATTTTACACCCGAAACCTAAAGGTGGCCATACACAGAGAGATCTGCTCGTTTGGCGATGTCGCCAAACAAGCGGATCTCTCTGCGATAGATATAGGGCTATATCGGGCTGATCCGATCGTGGGCCCTGGGGCCCAACGTAACGGGAGGTCGAATGGCAGGACCACATCAACGAACAGATGCGGCCGCGATCTGACGGGATTTTTAGTCCCATCCGATTGACATCTGGCCGACTTTCGGCTATATATCAATCGGGGAAGCCCACCGGAAGGCCCCATACACGGGCCAATAAGCTGCCGACTCAGACTGTCGGCAGCTTTTATCGCCCGTGTATGGCCACCTTAACTTACCACTGACAATGTGTAGCATTGTCACCTGAAGTCCTCCAATATCGTCCAAAGCAGCTGAGCAGGGGGCATTGCAGAGACCAGTCCATGGGTTGGACATGGGGGCATAAAAGGTGCAGCCACTATGACCTGGATCACTTTGGATCCACGTTGGCATCTCTATAAAAATAATTGTAAAATTTAGAAATAAACATGTAAATAACTCTATGAATGGGTTAGTGCAGGCCGAGAGAGCAGTCTGGCAGTGATCTGAATCACCCGGCAGGCTAAGCGAAGTGCTCATGATTCTTTCCAACGGAAGGATTTGTTCAATTTCTGTTTGATTTCCTTTGGGTGCAGCAAGTTTTTCACTATCCGTGTCAGCTTCTATCAACGAATGTAAATTCTCCGGTGTAAACTGTGAGCAGACAGATGTTATTGAAGCCCATTATGTAGGAACGAGGGGTTTAGTCATAAAATATTTGCCCTGTTCTGCCGTACTTTGTTGGTGTAGAAGAAAATGTGCTTTTGTAACCCCTAAGCATTTTTAGCAAGAGATCTTATTATATTGTTACATGCATTCAGTCTGAAACTGCTTTTTTTATTTGGCAAGGAGAAGGAAAAAATGTTTTTTTATACATTAAGGTGTGGAATCTCCAAAAATTTGGATTTGGATGAAATTCAACTTATACAGATGCTTTGTCCCCTATATTCACGTGTCCACGGTCATTTGCAGTACAGGTTTGGATCAAGTACAAAGTACTGTTTTATTATTACAGGGAAAAGGAAATCAGTTTTAAAAATGTGGATTATTTGGTTAATTAAAAGCTGGCCATACACGTTGAGATCCGCTCATCTGGTGACATTGCCAATGTATCGTTCCCCGATATGCCCACCAATGGCAGGGCTGTATCGGGGCAAATCCGAACAGTCAGCCCTAGGGCCGAACGATCGGATTACAACGAGGAGCAATGGACTCCGATGGTTCGGTCAGGGGAAAAATGAAATCTTCCTGATCGATATCGTGGCCAGATATCGATCGGGAAGGCCCATCGGAAGCCCCCATACACTGGCAGATAAACTGCCGAATTGGTCCAAAGGACGATAGCAGCTTTATCTGCCCGTGTATGGCCACCGGTGGCATTAAGTCAGCAGATGATGCTTACAATCCCTATATTTTAATATAACTTCGTTTATACACCCCCTACCAAGTATACCCTGAATAAAAATAGTAGCATAGAAAGGAAGTGCTTTCCTCAAGCTGAATCATACTTTATGTATTTCAGTAGCCTCATCCAGCTGTAGTAATGCTTTCAACTTCTATTAATCTGGATCAAAAAGTACAGCGTATCATTTCTATATTTTCTATAGGACTTTATCATACTTTCAACTGGTACAGTATGTGGCTTTGACAAAGAATATGTTTGTATAATGAAACGTATATCAGTATAATTAAATATTTGGTTCTTTCTGTAGGAATTGATGACAAAGCTGATAACAGAGACCCCGGAGCAGCCAATTCCTTTTCTGATTCATCATCTCCAGTCCAAGCTAGGAAATGTGGGTCAGCTACAGAGGACTCTGTCTGGTTCAGCCGCTCTGTGGGCAGAGAGTGAATCAGCAGGTAAATACAGTTTTTACTATTATCCCAATCTGCCTGTGCATGGTACAGATGGGCTAATTTCTAATATTGTATATGTTGACATCCATTGCTGTTTAGAAAAAGATTAGGTAGCGACAAGCTAAATTAACCCACAGGGCCTAGGCTTTGTCATCTTAATGAACTATTCACGAGAAGGGCTATTAACAGTTCAGCCTTATCCATGAACTCAAATTCAATTTTAAGAGCTAGCTGCTTATTCGGATTAATCACACTTGCATTTCCCATTACATTGCTAAAAAGTGTTGCTATATAATGGTGGGTAGGATTAATGGCAGGTCTAGGAGGTCTACGCTGGCAGGTAAAATAATGAAAGAACATTATGTACAAACAGCAGGCTTTGCCCTCTTACTTAATGTTAGGGATGCACAATATCCACTTTTTAAGGATTCAGCTAATATATGCAAATTAGAGTAAGGAAGGTTAAAAAAACTACATCTGCAGCGCATGGGAAAAAATGCTATTTGTGTGATACAAAGTCGAGTGATTTTAAGAATTTTGATTTATTTTAACCAGGCACTTTGATTCGGCCGCATCCAGCTGAACCGATTCCTGGTTTTGGTGCATCCCTACTGGAGTGTATTTCTTATTTAATAAACCTTTACTTGCATATTTATTGTGTTACACTTATTCCTAATGGAATTAAAGTCATGAAGAGATGAAATCTATGTATTGCTTCTCCCTTCCTCTGGAAGTAAGGGTGACCCTAAAGCTCAACTATTTTCTTATTCTTCATATGTCTTTGACATGGAGTAAAACATAAAGTGATCATTTCCAACATTATAGAATGTAGTGTTCTTTTAACAGCCTGTTCATACGGGGCACATTTCTTTGGACGTTATTATAATCTGCTTATTAAATCTGCAGTCAATAAAAAAGGAGTTTGGAACAAATCCATTTAATTCACTTTTTAATCATATTGGCTGATGTAATGACGCACTAAACAAAGGGAAACCTAAACCGTAGGTTTAAGTGCAAGGTTTATTCACTAGTTGATTGTGTGATACTTTGTAAGTGTTCAGCATGTCTAAATGCATAAATGCAATATTCCTATACTCCAGACTCTCAGTCAGTGACATGAGACAAGGTAGATGTATGTCTAGCACCACTCTCATATTTCTTGTCCAGCATTGCTTTGCGAAGATAATGTTTAGCCTTGCCTATAGTACTAATACAATGCTCCATCTGATCAGATTTGCTTTAAATTGTTCCCTGAATGTCGAAATGTTCTCGAACATGTTTCACAGATCATTTTCATGTATGTCGGTAATCCCACTGGCAGTGCTGCATTATATATATATATATATATTGTTGTTGTAGTAAAGATGGGTGGGGTAATATACAAATGCACCTGCAAGTGCTGGGGCTCTAAAATTGACACAATGGAGACACATATTGACACAGTTACTAATGTCCAAAAATGCTCCAGTACCTAATTATGTTGGCCAATGCATCACACTTGTGATGAATGATGCACCTCTGCACTTTTTGATGCTGGAGTAGCTGGGGTGCTACTGACAGGTTCAGGGTGGTGGTAGCTGCAGGTTTCCCACAGCGGGTTCCATAAAAAGGTGCACCTGAACCCTGACCATGGAAAATTACCACAAATGTATGTTTCCTGTTGGCAGACTGATACAGGTAACCCGTTATCCAGAAAGTTCCAAATTACGCAAAGACTGTCTCCCATAGGCTCCATTTTAGCCATATAATCTAAATTTTAAAAAATGATTTCCTTTTTCTCTGTAATAATAAAACAGTTCCTTTTACTTGAGCCAAACTAAGTTATAATTAATCCTTATCGAAAGCAAGCCAATTTATTGGGTTTATTTAATGTTTACATGATTTTCTAGTAGACTTAAGACTATAAAGATCCAAATTACAGAAACTTCTGTTATCCGGAGAACCTGAGGTCCTGAGCATTCTGGATAACAGGTCTCATACCTGTACATCGTTAATACAGTTCACAAGTTTCTCACTCTCAGGAGTACTTGTTATGTGTAGTCTAGCCTTCTGCCCAGCCATAGCCACTATAACTTACCTACACAACTAGCTACACCATGAAGAAAACAACATCATTAAAGGAATTATGGAGATGCAAGATATATCAGGAAGCCCAAGACTTGTGTCTTGTGTTTATTTTATCAAGATATATAGGGGGAAATGTACTAAATAGTGAATTTTCACCACGGAAGACTCCACGACACTTTGTGCAACTTCGTGAAACATTAATTTGCAGTGAATACGCTTATTCATCAAAATGCAAAGTTACATCTCGGCAGACGAGCGCCAGCGAAAATTCGTCAACGCAAGCATTTCTAAGCAAACTTTCAATAGCGTTAATTTCTTTCTAGCTAAACTTTGTTAACCTACTTGCGCTTAGGTCAATTTAAATAGGGTGGGTACATATAGGTCAAATGTGTCTTTATTAGAGATGTTGGTGAAATAGCTTGAAGTGGCCACTTATTATTAAAAATGTCCAAGGAAGCAAAATAATGACAATAGAGGTCCTCTATTGTCCTAGACATGAGCCCACCCTAAAAGAAATGTGGCATGACCTTCAAATGGTTAAAAAAATATATTTATTTAACAGTTACAACTTTTAAACATAATCCCACTTTAAAATATTAAAAAAATGCCAGTATTTTGACTTTTTTAATGACTTTTCGGCATACAGGATATGATGTCACTGACATAAGATTGAGGAGGATGTCACAGGTATAACCTGGCGAAAAGGGTAAAATAATGGAAAATTTTCACTTTTTGAATTTTGCTTGGCGAAAGGGCGCAAAACTTTAACGCTGACCTCTTTCTCTAGCGAATTGTCATCTACGCATTTTAGTAAATTGTCCCTGCGGATTGTCTTTTTGGCGAATTTTCTCTGGCCACTTCGCCCCATAATATTTCATCTATTTTGCAAACAGTATATAATAATGGAATCATTGTGTATGATAACAACCGGTCCTGGGAGCCCACTGCTATTTGTACCTGTGCTAACATGTAATTTCTTTTTTTCAATGCAGAAAATAAAGGAATAAGACGAGACTTCAGGAGTTATGATAAACCCTGGCAAGTCAATGCAAAGAAGCCCAAAAAGTCAAAGAGTGACCTTGCAGTTTGTAATATTTCCCCAACATCACCCGAGTCCAAATCTTGTAAGTATCTGCAACTGAATTAAGCAGCGTTTTATTTTGTGTACTTTGTCTGTGCAATTGAGCAGTGTGAAATTTTATTTTTTACTTGGTGGACACACGTCATTGTAAAATAAACAACATTTTGTCCAGCTGGGCCCTGTCCTCTGAAGACCTCACCTAGACCTTTCCATGGTGATGTTATCCAAACATAGCAGCCGCTACAACAGGGGTCCTAAACCTTTATTACCCATGATCAACATTCAGATTTAAAAGGAGATGGGGAGCAACATAAGCATGCAAATGTTCCTGGGGATGCGAAATAAGTGCTGTGATTAGCCATTTGATAGCCCCCACGTAAACTGTCAACCTTCAATAGGCTCTGTTTGGCAGTACATCCGGTTTTTATGCACCAAAAACTTGCTTCCAAACCAGGGATTCAAATACAAGCACCTGCTTTGAGACCACTGGAGCAACATCCAAGGGGTTGGAGAGCAACATATTACTCACGAGCCACTGGTTGGGGATCACTGCTCTAAAGTGTTATAGCTCACACAGTATGGCTGTGCCAGGACATGGAAGATAGCTCTGCCTTGTTAAAGGGGAAATCCGGCTTCCAAACCAAAATTTGATAAAGAGGCCCGCATAACACAGAAACCCTTAATATACCCATCACAGTTACCTGTTTCTTCAAAAAGTATGAATAAATGCCATTTTCTATGCTGAAATCCAGCTTTTTAACAGTTCTTCTCTTTCTGCATCATTTCAAATCCTGGCAGGGACTAAATACTGATGTTACAAAACAACTTCTCCACAGCTTACAGACAGCATGCAGGAACTACATAACCCACAATGCATTGCACTGTGACATTCCTTTCCTTATTGAAATCACATGTACAATGAATTGTGGGGTTTGGAGAATGCAGGTTAAAGACAACTGGCTGTTGATACAAAGTAACAGTAGTCAGCCAGCTCAGCAAAGTAGTCAGAAAGATCAGCAGAAGAACGGGCTAGGCTTAGGGAACTGTCAGAAACCATTTAATTATGAAAAGTCTGCATATTTCTAAATTGATATATATTGCAAAGTTGCTTAAAATTATTTTCACTTTTCAAAAAGCTTGTTATGTTTTTGTGGAGTTCCCCTTTAACATAGAGTTTTACTTTCAGTTTCTAGAATCCTGCAAACCAGATTCTTCTACTTGGCTCCTACTTGAAACTTCCTTCCTATGAATTAGTTATGCAGTGGAGATGTTTCCACTGTGATTATTATGTTGCTGGCTTATTCGCTTGATGAAATATTCATAGAACAGAACACAGTGTGAGAACACTGCTAAATACTGGTAAATTTTTCTTCAGTTAAAAGTTTTGTAAAAGTAAGTAAATTGAATTAGCTTAAAAGAAAAAGCAGGTAAGATAAATAGCAGGATATATAGCAGGAAATAGTAAGATATAATAGAAGTGATCGCTAAGTCACTAAGTTTTATTTTTGACACCAAACAATTGCAAATGATTATATTCTCTTACCTCCTACTGCTATTCTAGTACCAAGGTCAATTGAGCACGCTGAATGGGACTGGCGAACGAAACCTGAAAGTCGTGATTTTGATGAGTTAAACCACATCCTTCAAGAAAGTAAAAAGCTGGGCAAAGCATTGGAGAATTTGTCTCGCAGTGAGTAAGAAGTCATTATTTTGACTAATCAATATATTCTGTTCATGAGAATTCATGAGCATGTTGATACACAGACATTCTGTCTAATGGAGAAAAAAAAAGCATGAGACTATGGGGTATATTTATCAAAGAGTGACGTTAGAGATCGCCACAGTCCTCCAGAGTGAATTCCACCACTCTCCATTCATTTCTATGAGATTTTTAAAAGAGTATTTATCAATGGGTGAAAAATCCCATAGGAATGAATGGAGAGTGACGGAATTTCAATCTAGGGCAGATTTACTAAAATTGTCGCCGGCGACCACTTCACACCCATCGCTACCCTTCGCCATGTTAACTCACTTAAATGCAGAGTTTGGTTGTAGGCGACGAACGATGGCGACTTTTGGCAATGCGAGCATTTGATAGTGAAGACGCACTAGAGTTCGTTTCTACCTATGGAAACTTCGCTAGGGATCTTGTGCTAAGGTCAATTTGCATAGGGCGGGAAATTTAAAGTTTATGTTAAATGTTGGTGCATATACTTACAAATTACACTTTTAAAAACACAAGTCCAGGGAACCTTAATAAAGACAATAGAGTTATTCTAATGTCCCCCACATCTGCCCACTGTAAAATCAATGTTCCATATGTTTGCAAATGTATGGGAAAACCAGTTACCCAAAAAAAATTTGTAGTCAATCGGGCTGAAAAAAAGGAAAAGATGCCTGTGTTTTTTGAACTTCGGATGCATTTTCGGATATGATGTAAGTGACAGAAGATTGAGGAAGATTTAGCTTCTTTAATGCACTTCGCCTGGTCTGAGGTGGCGAAGGCAACTCTAGCGAAAGAGTTAACGTTCAGTAAAATCCGAATTTTAGTGAATTTGTGGTGAAGCTTTTATTCGCCAGAGCGAAAAGTCGCCTAGTGTGATGACCGCTAGCACCAATCTCTTTCACTAGCAAATTGACGCCGGCATCCATTAGTAAATCAATGATGTCCCTGCGGGTGGAAACGCTGGTGAAAAGTTGATAGCGTTAGCCACCTCGCCCTTTAGTAAATCTGCTCCTAAAAGACTGTGGTGATATCTTTCTTCACTCTTCGATAAATATACCCCTATGTGTGCCAGATACTTTATGATTGTGGATATACACTACTGTACTCTAACTATATTTATTATATGTGATGCGATGCTAGTCGCTTCTCAAATGTTTTATTGCACAACTAGCCAGTCACTATTTAATTAGTATTAGAAAAGGGTGGAAGATTAAAGATGCAGAACATAAGGATGCTTGGGGTTATACTTTTATTGCTGCTGACATATTTAAATCCTGTTTTCCTCACTTATGTCATAAAAAAAGCCTTCCAGGAATGGCTTGCAGTTCTTATGAGGCTTTGGACTTGTTCTCAAGCTGTTGTGAATATAGATACATTAGGAATCATCCCGCTACATTATGTAAATACATGCTAGAAAAAATTGCCATACTGTTATGTAGCTGGTGGTCAGTGAGACTGAGTTGTGGAGATGTACATCCATACTTAGCCCCAGCAAAATCAGCAAATGCATATTCCAATGTTTGCAACTTTATACAGTGTACACTGGTCTCATAAAGGAAGCTCCAATACCAACAGCAAGGCAAGAACTGATGGCTGCGGAAGAGCAGATGGTTAAATTTGTTTCGGGCTGCAGGTTCAGAACATGCTAAAGTTCTTAGTGTAAAGCCTTTGTGACTTACAGTAGACGCATGTAGCTTCTTCTACAGTTAGTCAAAAAAAGATCTATAAACAACACTGCTTTCTCCTAATGGCAATGTTGCTAAATGTTGTTTATGATAAGTACAATGTGTTCGCTGTGGCTTTCTTGGTTTCCTTTTATGGATCACTCTTCAGACTGATACAGAGCTGGCCTTCTGCCTAGTCTGTTGACTAACTGCCAACCTATATCTGTCATAAACTTTTATTTTAATTGTATTTTATCCCTTTATTCGTAGGTATTGCTGTCTCAGAAGATCTAGAACAGGTAACATTACTGAACTCATCTTAAACTCTATGAAACCACTGGCCCTTTTTGTAGGCTACCCAATCACATTGGAATTTATTCTATCAGTCGATCAAAACGAAACCATGTTTCTCATTTCAATATTCAACTCTCACATTATTGCATTTCAATGGTTAGCAAGAGACGAGGTGCTCCAGCACGAGCCCCCAGCTTTAGGGAGCGGCACGGCAAAGGATATGTATATATTTTTTTTTTAACCCCATTACTCTCTCCAAATCTTTTGAAAGCCCTGAAATCAGTGAAATAACTAAAGAAATCCATTATGTATTTTTTTTTATTTAGGACACAAGGGCCTTTAACTCATCCTTATTAAAGCCTTGTGTAATTGGAGAATGGGTTGGGCGTGAAGACAATGACCCAGACCCATTGGCTGCTGAAATGATCCAGCCTCCAATCCCAAGAACTAAAGGTGAACAACAGGAGGAAGATGAAGGCAGCTGCAGCCCAGCAGGAAGGTAGGTAGAAGATGTAGTGGTGTGATTTTCCATTTGTTGATATTCATTGCAAGTAATACGTACATCTTTATGTCAGTTTTTTGTTAATACTGTATAAGATGAACAAAGTAATAGCATATACGAATCAATGGTATACATAAGAGGTATAATGTAATAATGTTCTAAAGTATAGTAACCAATATATACCAATGAGCTGGCAACGTTGCAAAATTCTCATTGGTTTTATGGGTTACCAGGCTTGCAGCAAATGTTGCCCCTGTTTTTATATTATCTGTGTTTAATAAAAGATACATAGAAGAAAAACTTGTCTTGTTAAAGGGCATGTAAAGTCTAAAATAGAACAAGGCTAGATATGCTGTATTTTGTATACTAAATATAAACATGAACTTACAGCACCACAAGCCTAATCAAACAAATCATTTATGCTTTCAAAGTTGGCTACAGGGGGTCACCATCTTGTAACTTTGTTGAATATCTTTGCAAGACTAAGACTGTGCACATGCTCAGTGTGGTCTGGGCTGCTTAGGGATCATCATAAACAAAGCTGCTTGAGTTCTGCATGGCTGGGAAGTAAGGCGGGGGCTCCCCCTGCTGTTCATAAGTATGATTGTTTCCCTGCTCAGCAGTTAGGGACCATCTGACAATTCCTATCCACAGCAGTAAATGAAGGGAAAAGTTCACTGCAAACAGTCAGGTTTCTTATAAAAATGGTACACATTTTTAAATTAAAGTATATTGGAGATATTTGGAGGTTTCTTTTTCATTAAAAAAGAAAAAGTAAAAATGGGATTTAATTTTTTTGCCTTTACATGTCCTGTCAGTATACAGCTTCTACAAATAGATTTTACATTAGTGAGGAGTTATGGAATATTACAATTAAATCATGTTTTATGACATTATTAAGCAACTAACACAAGAGTTGATTGTAACACAAAAGTGATATTTGTTTAACATCATAGCCATTTTGTATAACAGCTGTATCCTGCTTATAGGAAATATATTTATATTTATATATGAGAAGAATTTAAAAAATTTTTAAAAATGTATATTTGTATTAATTTATTATGCATTATGGCCTTTTTGTGAAAATATTTTGTAGCCTGATTTCCAAATGGTAAATTCCATTTAAAGCACTGACTGTTTTGTCCGACGTATAAGGGCAGAGAAACACGGTCAGATTCGGGGAGATTGGTCGCCCGATGACAAATCTCCTCTTCTTTGGGGCAACTAATCTCCCCGAATTGCCTTCCCCTGCCTTTCCACTGGCGGGATGGCACTCGGAGCGATTCGTTTTCCTAAGTCGCCTGAAGTTGCCCCACAAGGAAACTTCGGGCGAGTTTGGAAAACAAAGCGTTTCGAGTCCCATCCCGCTGGCGATTTACATTCTAGCCGGCAGGAAGGCAGTTTAGGGAGATTAGTTGCCCTGAAGAAGAGGAGATTTGTTGCCAGGCAACTAATCTCCCCAAATCTCTCTGCCCTTAAATGTTCCCTGCATTTGTCTGACACCCTGTGCGCAAGACTTACATCCTAAGAAAACAATGAGAAAGTCGTCCTGAGGATTTCTGGATAAGGTTTTTTTTTTATAATGTCTACTTAAAATTATTTAAAGGGGTGTTCGCCTTCAAACACTTTTTTCAGTTCAGTTGGTTTCAGATTGTTCACCGGAAATAAAGACTTTTTTAAATTACTTTCTATTTTCTATTTGTGACCGTTTTTCTATTATTGAAGTGTAAAGTAAGTTTCATATTTCATTGTCTAAAGCAGCTCTGGGGGGGGGGGGTCGCCGACTCTAACTGTTCTAAATTGATACATTTACTGTAGTTGATACATTTGTTATCTTTGTCCCTGCTCAGCAGAATCAGTACAGTACAGAATCTGCTCCTGGATCACAGAGCTGTCAGACTGAAACACTAGAGACACAAACATTAAACTTTCATTTTGGGAAAACGATAAAAAAATGGAATTAAAAAAAGTATTTCTTTAGGACAAGGCCAGACCTGGCGTTTTTGCAGCGTTTTTACGTTGCGTTTTTAAAAAAGAACAGCCAGGCGTAAATACGTCACTGAAACCACATGCGACCATCAACATGCGTTTTTCAGCACGTAGCACTTCTCATTGTTCTCATTGAGAATTTGGACGCCATATTTAAAATTTTAAATGTGCAGATCCTATAGAGTCTATTGATCTGGTAGTTTCCTGACGTATTGGCGTTTCTGCTTAAAAACGCCAATACTGGTGTCCTGTGGCGGATTTCAGCTTGCAAGCGCCCTTTGTGAATTGCCATAGTGCGTTTTCGATTAGTTTCAGTGGTAGTGCAGTTTATGCGTATTTACGCCTGGCTGTTCTTTTTTAAAAACGCAACGTAAAAACGCCATGTCTGGCCTTGCCCTTAGGGTGAACAATCTGAAAACAATTTAACTGGAAAAAGTGTTTGTAAGGTGAAAAACCCCTTTAAACGATAAATAAACTCAACATGAATGTTTTGCCACTAATATGGATTCATGCAGCTTACTTGGCATCAATTATAAACTAGAGATGCACCGAATCCAAGATTCGGTTCGGGATTCGGCCAGGATTCGGACTTTTTCAGCAGGATTCGGATTCGGCCGAATCCTTGTGCCCAGCCGAACAGAATCTGAATCCTAATTTGCATATGCAGGGAAATCGCGTGACTGTCAGAAAACCAGGAAGTAAAACATTTTTTCCCTTCCCATCCCTAATTTGCATATGGTTCGGATTCGGTTCGGTATTTGGCCGAATCTTTCACGAAGGATTCGGGGGTTCGGCTGAATCCAAAATAGTGGATTTGGTGCATCCCTATTATAAACTACTGTTTTGTTATTACAGAGAAAAGGGAAATCACTTATAAAAACAATAATAATATGTGTACTGTGGGAGATGGCCTTCGTGTAATTCAGAGCTTTCTGAATGTCAGGTTTCCGGATAAGCGATCCCATACTTCCCGTACAATTTTACAACAAGTTACACACATCTCACATAATAGAAGCATAGATCGATGAACACAATTTACAACTCCAGATAGGGTAGTAGAGATAAAAGAGGATGCTGTTATTAAGGCTTTGCAAAATACATATTGTCAGTTTTTTACAGACGCAAACAAATATATTGCTGTCATTAAGAGGAAGCTCGATCTGGTCCGGCTACCTTAAATAATATAAAGGAAGGTGTGCAGATTTTGCATCCAGCTTAATTACAACTGGGCACCAGAAGACAGTCTTCACCTATCTGCTTTAATCAAAAGCTGTTTTGAAGATATAATGGGGAATTTCTTATAACAACCCCCGTTAATTCTGCCAGGGTGAGAAGACTTAGCACAGCCTGAAAGACAAAACAAATTACCAAAATATCATGAAATATTTATAATGCATCTCATTAGCAACTGATCATACTAATTTATGAAATGCGGCTGTATTATGCAGTTCTTAGTTTGTATCCATGCGTTCTGATTTTAAACTGTAGATGATTGTTTATTTTTCTAAGGGCATCCAGCTGCATTTTTTTCATTAATCCTGTGAATTCAATGAATGAATCTAATAACTGTGCCTTAATGTACTCGCAGCGCTTTTGGTACTGTTAAAGGATATTGATGACACGTTCAGAAGACTAAAGTACATGTGAATATTTAAAATACATACCTCCATACTGGAGAAGCTTTATTTAATGAGAGGTATTTAACTGGGGCCGGATTTAAAGTTGCTACGCCTCTAGGCAGCCCCTCTGCTCGCACCTGACCTCCCTCCCTGCTCGCACGTTCAGCTTACTTCCCACCGCGTCTCTATTGCTTCTGGGCCAGCACCATAACTGCCTTTGGGGAAGGGCAGGAGATTTAAAACACTGTTTAAAATTCCCACCCAGTTCTCTGTGGGGATGTGGCCAGCAGGGGCGATGCCACCCCCCAATGTTTGCTGCCCTAGGCCCGGGTCTTTGTGGCCTGTCCACAACTCATGGCCTGTATTTAACCACGACTGAAGCTCAGCTCACAGTGTTGGCTAAAGTAAAATGTGCAGCAGCCCTTAAAGGGAAAATATTTTTGACATGAGGTCATTTAGTTAGGCTTAGTTATAGTGATTGGCGAATCTGACCTGTTTTGCCGAAAATTTACGAAAATTTGAAAATTGGCCCCTCTATGGGCGACAATTTATTTTGACACCCAACCAATTTTTTCACCCATTAGAATCTATTGGTATCATTTAAACTGTGAAACTACTTTATTTATTAAAGGTGCATATATTCCCTAATGGCACAAACAGAACAAGTCCCTGTTGATACCTGCTGTCTATGCATTAGGGCACCATCAGCGTCTCATACACTGTAGTAGAAGTGGAGCAGCATTGTCTTTGTGATAAATAGCCTCATATTGTGGTTGATGTATTTTATATTTCTAAAATGACCATAGTTGTATGTCATACCAGACAAAATGGATGATAATTCGCTACACCAAGTGGTGCTTAGAGCTTAGAGGCCAGGCACCCCTGAGGTCTTTCGAAGTGAGGGCTTTATATACACTATTGTTTCATCTGTTTTTATCTATATATTCTGCCTATAGAATTCCTCACTGATGATGAGTATGTCTCTAGACAGTGCTTGAGTTTTCACCTCCAGCCCTCCACATGGACTGTCATTAAGCTGCGGAAGCCTAATATGATTATTATATCCCGTCTTGTGGTGGAACATTGAAACACGAGAGTCGGATTTGTCTTTGTAGTAAGAAAGAGAGGCTAAGATTTACCTTTGTAATTAAATTTCATAGCTAAATGTTACTTATCTTCAGGCAAATGTCTCTGTAGCTGAAACCTGATTTTTTTTATTATTCCTTTTTCATACTGGATACCTTCTCTGAAATTTACATATTTATTAATGTCAACATATTGGCAGAGCCTGTAAATATATAGGAAATCTCTAGGAGGAACATCTCTTGGCACTGACTGCTCAGGCTAGTGGTGAATATCGAAAACAATTACAATTAATGATATCAGTATGCAGCACAGGCACAATGAAATTTGCTATGAAAATACAAAAGGAGCTGCACAATATAAAAACATCCAGTATATGCACAAGTCATTCTGTAGATGCAGCCCCATAGGGAACAATGGCTGTATCTGCCGTCTGTCAACATCTTATCAACAAAAAATAGAAATGGCAGATGTAAACGGTCTGTGTATAAGACCATAGGACCCTTACATCTAAACTGGGGACTGGGTGGGAGATTCTGACAGTTGTTCGAATCTCCCTCCTTCCCAGTCCCATGTGCCGGCAAACAGCACCAGCAGTAGCAGTGAGAAGTAGGTGAGAGAGGTGCACGTGTGCGAGAAAGTGGGTGATGTAAAGGGGGTGCAAGTGGGGGAGTGTGTGGGTGGGGGTGTAAACTGCCTAGAGGTGCACCAGATTTAAATCTGGCCCTTAGTGCAGCTGACTGTGGGGAAATTTGTTGTGACTGCAACTGCTCTTACAGCCATAAATGATTCCTCATAGCTTGTATAGCCTAAATCAGATGGGGTTTAGTTCTACTTTAACAAAAATGACAATGTACTGTATACTCAGTTCAGTGTTATTGCGATTTCATCAGATTGGTGAAACATCATTTAAGTACACAGCTGAACAAAAGGTGGAAAGCATATGAAAGGAAATAACAATGATCATGCTGTTTTCTTTATATCTTTTCTTTTCTTTATATTTCCCAGAATTTGTGCTAAAGATTTCCTAGAATGCTATTTATTTCTTAAAGCTTTTACTGCCTGTCCATAGGTTTAGATCCCACAAAGCAGAGGGTTCCTATTGATGAGGTTTAAAGGGCATGTAAAGTCTAAACTAGAATATGGCTAGAAATGCTGTATTTTGTATACTAAATATAAACATGAACTTACTGCACCACAAGCCTAATCAAACAAATATTTTATGCTTTCAAAGTTGGCTACAGGGGGTCACCATCTTGTAACTTTGTTAAACATCTTTGCAAGACTAAAACTGTGCACATGCTCAGTGTGGTCTGGGCTGCTTACGGATCGTCATAAACAAAGCTGCTTGAGTTCTGCATGGCTGGGAAGTAAGGCGGGGGCTCCCTCTGCTGTTTATAAGTATGATTGTTTCCCTGCTCAGCAGTTAGGGACCATCTGACAATACCTATCCACAGCAGTAAACAAAGGGAGAATTTCACTGCATACAGTCAGGTTTCTTATAAAACGGTACACATTTTTTAATTAAAGTATATTGGAGGTTTCTTTTACATTAAAGAAAGTAAAAATGGGATTTTATTTTTTTGCCTTTACGTGTCCTTTAAGAATGCCAACACAGCAGGCCATTTTCAAAGGTGTGTTTTGGCCATTCCTTTTTATGCCCTGACCACACACCCATTACACTACTGGCCACTCCCCTAATATTGCTTAGAGCATTGTCCAAAGCTGCCTCTATTGGAGTTATTTACAGTTGGTTTGGGGTCTTTTTATTGACACATAATGCTGGTGCATTATTATAAATAATATTATTATGGGGAGTTGGCTATTACTGCTAAGTGTCACACATGGAATCATGGTATGGCAAAATTAGAATATTGCTACTGCCTTCATCATGCCTTTATATAGCACCTATAAATTTGTCCGGGCCCAGGAATTGATAGCAGCCCATACCATTTACAGGTTTAGAGCAATATGTAAACGACAAAAAAAAATATCTCATTGGTTGTTACTACATAACACTCACAAAATAATGAGCTGTTTCCATTATGTTCAGGGGGATGTCAGTATGGTCCTAAGCATGCATGTAGGATGAAGAATGAGTTATATAATATATACTCAATGTGTTGTACAGGCATGGGATCCGTTATCCCAAAACCAATTATCCAGAAAGCTCCAAACTATACAGCAGGCCGTCTCCCGTAGACTCCATTTGAGCAACATAATCATTTTACTTTGTTATAATAAAAGAGTACCTTGTACTTAAAGGAAAACTATACCCCCCAAACAATATAGGTCTCTATTAAAAGATACTGAGTAAAACAGCTCATGTGTAAAACCCTGCTTCATGTAAATGAACCATTATCATAATAATATACTTTTTTAGAAGAATGTGCCATTGGGTAATCATAAATAGAAAATTGCCATTTTAAAAAATAAGGGCCGCCCCCTGAGATCGTAAGTTTCACTGTGCTCACATACAAACCACATGTAAGGTCACATGAGCCAATTAACAGACAGAGTTCTGCCTTTTGCTTCCTCACTTCTTCCTGTTACAGTTAGTGTTGTAGTATTTCTGGTCAGGTGATCTCTGAGACAGCACAGATAGAGTCACGAAATGGTGGCTCAAGGCAAGAGATGTAAAAGGGCAATATTTATTGCCAATTTATTTTACCAGTTTGGTAAGATTCTTTAATATGTCATTCAATTTGATATAAACTATCTGTTGCTTAAGTATTCATTTTGGGGGTATAGTTTTCCTTTAAGGTATGAAGATCTACATTATAGAAAGACCCATTATCTGGAAAACCCTAGATCCCAAGCATTCTGGATAATCGCTCCCATACCTGTATCAGGTAATACAATACAGTCTCCCATCAATATCTATGTACTAATCCGCAAATAATGTCATTATGTTTAGCAAATTCCACCTGACAAGCATGCACTAGATTATCTTAAACAAGCAACTTCATTAACTTGATAAATAGACGCCATTGCTCGGTTCCACTTGACGCACCGTTAATTTCATCACACTGCTGCCACAGGGAACGTTCTGCATGGCAGCTCACTAAATTGCTATATTTATTCCTTGTCAATTATGGCACATCCAGTGATATGAGCAATACCCATTCATCACCAGGCGTTCCGTAATTAATGGGACCAAAGCTGTATAATTTAGACCATATTGAAACATGTCATTTTACTTGTTTGATGCATTGTGGAAGCAGTGACTTTTGACAGTTTACTTGCATTATAATAATAAAAAATAACTGTTCTATGTTGCTGTTGCTCTCTTGAAACTATTAAGAATAATAAACTAGTAGACTAGTAGCCAGAGTGACATATTGTGAACTAATCTTCTGTTGTCCCGCTTGGCTATGGGTTTAGGGATCACCTGCTTCCAGCCTGGTTCAGTGGGAACTATAAAGCCTCATTCAACTCATTCTTTATTCTATTGTAGTCAAATGATGATATTGATGAAATGTAATGCTAAACATCACCATTGGTTTGGCACTGATTCTGTGGCCATATTTGGCCACAAATATGAGAAGTCAGCCTGTGCAGTGAAGCCACTGATTCTGTCTTTAATGTTAACATCTCTGAACAGCTGAATCGCTATCTTTAAACTTTTGGGTGAATGACTGGATAACTGGTTAGAGCCTTCCAGTGTGTTTGGACAATTTTTAAGGAGTTTACTGTATGTAATCATCTGGCAGTCAGATAAAGCAGTTTATATTTTTTATTCAAATGGAATCAGACAGCAAGTGTGCTCTGAGTATTCTCAGGCTGACACCAGTTTAAAAGAAATGGTTTAAACTGGCTGACAGTTTTGACCTGTTTGTAGTCAAAATAATAGGACTTCCCCATGGTCTACAGGGCTTGAAGGAGCTGTAACTCTCTGAATGTATTCTGTAAGTTTGTTCCCTACCTACCCTATCCACTGGAAAGGAAATAGGATAACTTGTGAATTTAAAGGAACAGTCACACCAAACAATGAAAGTGTTTTAAAGGAATGACAATATAATGTACTGTTGCCCTGCACTGGTAAAACTGGTGGGTTTTCTTCAGAAACTCTACTATAGTTCATATAAACAAGCTGCTGTGTAGCCATGGGGGCAGCCATTCAAGCACAAGATACTCAGTAGATAACAGATATGCTCTGAAGAATCCTGTTGTATGCTACAGAGCTTATCTGTTATCTGCTGTCTATATTAGATATAGTATATATGTGACTAAAAATAAAGGCTACCTTATCAGTATCCTGTGCACTTTCTCCTTTTTCAGCTTTGAATGGCTGCCCCCATGGTTACACTGCAGCTTGTTTATATAAACTATAGTCGTGTATCTAAAAAGCAAACACACCAGTTTTACCAGTGCAGAGTAACAGTACATTATGCTGTCATTCCTTTAAAACACATTAATTTTTTTTGGTGTTACTGTTCCTTTAAAGATAAGTAATAAAATATACCAAAGTCAAAGTTCATTGTGAGTTTGAGTTGATGTGACCCTTTACCTTCCCCGTAGCTGCAAAGTCGACTCATGTAACAGAATTGAAGTTGCTATGTTTTAGTCCATGATGCAGTCCGATGACTTGTGCTGTAATATTTTTGAAGCAGCAGCAAGAAGAATGTGGTACTACACAGTGTTTCCCTGTGTCCTAGACACTTTGCCCTTACTTCCCTCCGTGTTACATTAAGAAATGATGTACCTGAACCTCGTGGCCATGGGGAGAGGAGATTGCTTTCTGCTGGCAGCCAGCATGTAGCGTTATGGAATTGTTCAATCCTATATGAGTTGTTTCATTTAATTGCGTTGTCCCGGGTGAGTTACTCATAATTATTTATTTCTGCAGTTTGAAGATGGAGCCAAAGAACAAAGGTCTGAAGCAGCAGCAACAGCAGCACAAGAAACTACTGGCAGCAATGCTCTCGCAAGACTCGTTCGACTCCGTGCACAGCACTCCTGCCTCGGTCACAGAAGAAGACATTGATAATGAAGATGATGCAATGGAACTGCTTGGTAATTGATAAGGTCCCTTACTTATTTATGGTGTGACCAGGGAATTCAGCAAGAGATCCTCATGTTAAGCTGCTTGGATAATGTCCCCAAAGTCCAACACGGGGTCAGGTGTTCTGTAATTCTTGTAGCAGAAGCCTGTAACTTAAGGTAGCCTTGCCTCTTCCAACCAAAGCGATACATAGTTTGGGCCTTGAGTTGTAAGGAAAATTATTTCCTTCAAAAGGCCACTTACATAATAATATATAATAACTTGTATAATAATCTAATTATAAGCAACTTTTTAATTGCCCTTCATTTTCTCATTTTTATATTTTTTTAATTATTTGCCTTCTTTCTCTGACTCTTTTCAGCTTTTAAATGGGGGTCAGTGGCCTCATCTAAAAAACAAATTCTCTATAGGGCAACAAATTTATTGTTATTCCTCATCTTTCTATTAAGGCCCTCTACTATTGATACTGCAGTCTCAGAGCTCCTATAATTTACTGTTGGTCTGGACCCAGCTCTTTGTATCTGTTCTCATAGCCCTTTTGTAGCATACAAACCCTTCAGAAAAAAGTAGGTGTGTCCTGATGAACAAGCGGTGTGGTCTAATGATATTAGGGTGTGGCCAGATTGAAACACGCTCTGTACTGATATAGCCACAATACAAACAAGTCCCTAAAGGGGGTTATTTATCCACATTCGTATTTTTGTTGCCATGATTTTTTCGTTCTATAAATTATGAATGTGAATAATGATTTGTAAAAAAACACGAATGTTCTATATTTATTAAGGAAAAATATGAAAAGCTAGGTCATGTTGAAGTCCATGGGAGCTGTCCTAGCCAAAATGTATATTTATTCGATTCAAGTTTTTTTAGTTTTTTTTTTGAGCTTGTAAACTCACTAAAACATTAACAATTGTTATTCATTTGCATTTTTTTTTATTCTGATGTTTTAATAAACGAGGTAACATTTGTGTTTTTTTTTAATTGTGAGTTTATTCAGAGTAGAAAAAATCTCTAAAATTTTGATAAATAGGCCACCCAGAGTGCTTTCAAAAAGGTCAGTATGGAGTAAACATGGACCTGTGTGTTATGATAATGTGTTATGATAATACTCATTACCAGCAGCCGTAACGCTGCAGATCCTCTAATTCACAGATAAGTAACAATGTCATTGCTTGCTATTTATATTTCGGAGGGTTTTCATGGCTATTGATTCAATACTTAAATATTTAATATGTTTATTGATTTCATATCAAGCAGCTAGCGGCAGCTTGTTACGCACAGCTATTTTCAGTGATTGATTCATTGATGCTAATCACAATAGCTTGTTGGCAGGCGACCTGCTGATTTGTTCCTGTTTAAAGGAATGAGGAGGAACCCGATAAACTGCGTGGTAGTTCCAGCAAACCTTAATCCCAAAGGCTGCTTCTCCAGTTCAATCCCTGTATCATTAACCGCCTTTGTGTAATCAGTCTCTAGTCTTCCTACTTTTGTGATTGACACAAGGTGCTGTGAGCCACCCTTTCACTTTCTGGTATTATATTTATTCTACCTGCTGGATTTGTTTAGCTTTTGTCCTTATAATTGGATAAATGAAACCCATTTTGCTGAAGATGTAACAAAAACAAACAAGACATCTAATGCTGCTATAGCTGTTTAATTCAAGAGTAACACAAGGTGTCGTGCACCAGTAATAGGAGACTAACTAAAATATTTACACTTTCTGTAAAGGTAGATGCTTTCTGCTTAATCTGCAGAATACTTCTGAAGTCATCCGCCGGGCCATATATTTACCCCTAACAATGTTTCCTAATTAATATAGAACGTATGTTGCAATTTCTTTAAGGCATTGTATATTGAAAATAAAATCTGTATAGCAGATGGATGAAAGTAGATTTGCTCCCTCTTGTGAAGGAACAGTGCATTGCAGTAAAACTTTGCTTTATGTGTATGCAGCATAGGAAATCATAAATGATGAGGAAAGATTAAGGATAGAGACACACGGGCAGATTCGGGGAGATTAGATGCTCAGCGACAAATCTCCTCTTCTTTGGGGCGACTAATCTCCTGAACTGCCTTCCTGCCGGCTAGAATGAAAATCGCCAGCGGGATGCCTCTCGGAGCTCTTCATTTTCCGAAGTCGCCCGAACTTCGTGCGACATCGGAAATGAAGCAATCCGAGTGCCATGCCACCGGCGATTTTCATTCTAGCCGGCGGGAAGGAAGGGAAGGAATTTCGGGGAGATTAGTCGTCCCAAAGAGGAGGAGATTTGTCGCCGGGCATCTAATCTCCCCGAATCTGCCCGTGTGTCTCTGCCCTTAGAGCGACCCAATCATAAGGCTATTACTTGATGGTGCATATGATATTACAGCAATAAACTGCATTAATGATAAGGTTACTTTCTCATTAAGTGAAGTTTTTCCTTTAAAGGGGTTTTTCACTATTAAATTAACATTTAGGGGCTATTAATCAAATTCCAAAATGTTCTCACTATTTACTAAAAACCACTCAACAACCAAATCTGCACAAACTTCCCCCCCCCATTTATCAATAAATTTTCACAAAAAATTCTTGTGTGGTAAAAAACTTGATAAAATCGTGGAAAAATTCTAATCATAGGATTTTTTTCAGATTTTCATGTGAAAACCACTACCACTAAGGTGCGTCTGTTTTGACGCCGAAAACCCGGAATAGTTGCGGTAAAAATGTGTTTTTGGTTTTTTTTTCGATTTATTAGGCCTTGAATCTGTTCCAAGTCCAAATCTGAAAATACTCCATCTAAAACCTGCTGAATTCATGAAAAAGTCAATGGCAGATGTCCCCTTAACCATTTGAAGATGTTTTAACCCTCAGGAAATGCTCTGAGTTTTCAGGGTTTCAAAAAATTCGGGTTTTTCACATGACAATCTCAAAAAGTCTTGGTTTTTCTCAGTCCGATTTTTTTGTGTTTTTTATTGGTAAAATAAGGGCAAATCATGGATTCTAGTTTGGTCAGACTTTTTTTATTTAAAAAAATCAGAAAATTTGGGATTTTGATAAAGAACCCCCTAAATGTATGAAACCCAGAGCAGATCAGAATATCTGTCATCTGGATATCTGCCATTGACTCCTACATGATCTTGGCAGGTCAGAGTTGGAATACTTTTTTATTAGGATTTTTAACCATCCGAGTTTAATAAATCTTGAAAAAATCTAGTTTTTTTCATCCGAAAAAATGGTATTTTAGACTTTAATAGATAAACCCCTAGGTATAATTTGCAGTTGGTTTTCTTTTTTTTTATTATTTGTGGGGGTTGAATTATTTAGCTTTTTATTCTCCAGCTGTCCAGTTTGCAATTTCATTAATCTGGTTGCTAGGGTCTGAATTACCCTAACAACCATGCATTGATTTGCATAAGAGATTGGAATATGAATAGGAGAGGCCTGAATATAAAGATGATTAATAAAAAGTAGCAATAACAATACATTTGTAGCCTTACAGAGCATTTGTTTTTTTTGGAAAGCTAGAAAGAGTAAGAGGCAAGGTATTGGACCTGTTATCCAGAATGTTCTGGACCTGGAGTTTTCCGAATAACAGATCTTTCTGTAATTTGGATCTTCAAAGTTGTCTACTAGAAAATCATGTAAACATTAAATAAACCCAATAGGCTGGTTTTGCTTCCAATAAGGATTAAGTTTGGATCAAGTATAAGCTACTGTTTTATTATTACGGAGAAAAAAAAAATCATTTTAAAAAATGTGGATTATTTGGATGGAGTCTCCTAATTCGGAGCTTACTGTATATCGTGTTTCTGGATAACAGATCCTAAACCTGTATTAAAAAAAAAAAACGATGAAAAATAAAAAATGAAGACCACTTGAAAAGTTGCTTAGATTTCGCCGTTCTATAACATACTAAAAGTTAACTTAAAGGTAAACCACCCTTTTAAAGCCATGTGGGATTTTTATTAAAAATATTCCCCAGCCAGTAGCCCTGGTGGCACCGGTAAGCTTTGCTGCATGCTTTGGCAGCTGTTGTTGTGTCTGTCTAGGCAGGGTTGACTCTTTCTTGTAGTGGACTCAAGGCTTTCAGTAGCTGTTTGTAACTCCATTGTAAGTACAGCGTTCCTCTGCTGAATACTGGGTGCTCTAATAAAACTTTGCACATATGGTGCTGGCCTTAGATGAGAAAGTAAATCTTCTCTTTCTGCCTTGTATTACTGGCACAATGTATATGTATCTAGTGTATGTATCTCACTGACACTTGATTTGATCTGTGCTCCATAAGAAATCATTTGGCATAGTCTGCACTGTGTGCTTGCTGCTATCTACTAATTGAATGTCACCCAGTAACACTGACAATCATTTATCAAAATCAGAATTTTATTAAAAAAAGTCCGACCAAACTAGAATCCACAATTTGAGATTATTTATTATTAAAAAAAGAGTGATATAATCGGATCAGGGGAAAACATGATAATCGTGAATCAGAATAGTACGATTTTTTCAGATTTTTTTCCCCCCAATTGCTCCATTTTTTTCTGACTTTTTCCCAAGAAGTCAGAATTTTTCAGCTTTTTGCTTGAATAGCCCATAATAGTCGGATTCCCATTGACTTATATACAACCTCGGCAGGTGTGAGATGCCGAGTTTTCAAAATTCTGACTTTTTGCAGCATTGGCCTTTAATAAATCCAGAAAAAGCCATGTGGGATTTTTATTAAAAATATTTCCCAGCCTATAGCCCTGGTGGCACCGGTCAACTTTGCTGCATGCTTTGGCAGCTGTTGTTGTGTCTGTCTAGGCACGGTTGTCTCTTTCTTGTAGTGGACTCAAGGCTTTCAGTAGCTGTTTGTAACTCCATTGTAAGTACAGCGTTCCTCTGCTGAATACTGGGTGCTCTAATAAAACTTTGCCCATATGGTGCTGGCCTTAGATGAGAAAGTAAATCTTCTCTTTCTGCCTTGTATTACTGGCACAATTCATATGTATCTTGTGTATGTATCTCACTGACACTTGATTTGATCTGTGCTCCATAAGAAATAATTTGGCATAGTCTGCACTATGTGCTTGCTGCTATCCACTATTCTTGTGCTTTTAAATGGTTAGAGATGCACCCGTGGTTTCTGGTTGTAGTTCAACAAGAGCCTACACTCCGGTTCCTAGTGAGTCTGGCAGGCGGTCATGCTTACAAGAGGTAAGTTTGTAAAGGGCATTGATAGTGATAAGCGTTCCTGTTCAAACTTCTAATCTTCTTGCATCTTTACTGGGTAAAATCAAGCAACATGTGTGGAAGTGTTTATACAATTTTAATAAATAAATAAAAGTACACTCACAAACTCACAATAAAATCACTTTAAAAACAATGCAGCACATTCGTGTCTTATTCCGAGTTCTTTAGCGTCTTTGGCAGTTCAACGCACTTTCCTGGGACCTCTGGCTGTTGCCTTGCTGCCTGCCATACAGTTTAGCATTTCTAGGTAATGCTAAATTCAGGGATTCTTCCCCATTCTGCCTTTAATCTGTTGCAGACAAAGTCAGAGCTTAGTTTCATTGCTGGCCTCAGATTGTTCTGCTGATAAAACCAAAAGGGACCATGGCTGATTCACAATTCACTAATTGGATTTAAATATAAACTAGGTAATGCTAAAGTGTATGGCAACGAGCAAGGCAGCAGCCAGAGGTCCGAGGAAAGTGCGTTGAACTGCCAAAGACGTTAAAGAACTCAGAATAAGACACGAATACGCTGCATTGTTTTTAAAGTGATTTTATTGTGAGTTTGTGAGTGTAATTTTATTTATTTATTAAAATTGTATAAACACTTCCACACATGTTGCTTAATTTTACCCACTAAAGATGCGAGAAGATTAGAAGTTTGAACAGGAACGCTTATCGCTATCAATGCCCTTTACAAACTAACCTCTTGTAAGCATGACGCCTGCCAGACTCATTAGGAACCGGAGTGTAGGATCTTGTTGAACTACAACCAAAAACCACGGGTGCATCTCTAATTTTCTAATCTCTGTTTTCTGTTTTTTTCCCCTGATTGACTTATGGTCTTTGAGTCCTACAGCAATCTATTTGTGGAAAGTGTCTGGTTAAGGGTGGAGGAGAGCCCTTTCTTTGATTGCCGGATTGGGGAGACACCGTTCGTTTCAGAGGATAAATCATAAAGCTCGTGCTCTGTGTGGCTATATTTCTGTTGCTATTGTTAAAGCGATACTGTCATGGGAAAATACATTTTTTTCAAAATGAATCAGTTAATAGTGCTGCTCCAGCAGAATTCTGCACTGAAATCCATTTCTCAAAAGAGCAAACAGATTTTTTTATATTCAATTTTGAAATCTGACATGGGGCTAGACGTTTTGTCAATTTCCCAGCTGCTCCCAGTCATGTGACTTGTGCCTGCACCTTAGGAGAGAAATGCTTTCTGGCAGGCTGCTGTTTTTCCTTCTCAATGTAACTGAATGCGTCTCAGTGAGACATGGGTTTTTACTATTGTGTGCTGTTCTTAGATCTGCCAGGCAGCTGTTATCTTGTGTTGTGTGAAGTTTATCAGAGCACAAGTCACATGACTTGGGGCAGCTGGGAAGTTGACAATATGTCTAGCCCCATGTCAGATTTCAAAATTGAATATAACAAAATCTGTTTGCTCTTTTGAGAAATTGATTTCAGTGCAGAATTCTGCTGGAGCAGCACTATTAACTGATTCATTTTGAAATTTTTTTTTTCCCCATGACAGTATCCCTTTAAGCTGTATTGTTTATCTTTCTATACCTCTCCTAAACATCTTCCATTCCAACTATTGCCTGGTTGTTGGGGTAACTGCAATCTTAGAAACCAGAGTGCCGCTGAAATTATTAACTGAAGAGGAGCAAAACACAAAATAAAGAAAAAACCCATAAAAGATGAAAAAATTAAGTTCTTAAAATACTATTATTGCTACATACTAATTAAATCTGAACTACCCCATTAATAATCCCTTTAATAATATAAAAAACATATTGGAGTAATTCTTTAACAGCACAAATCCTCACCTCCCATTCAGTCTAATGGTTCAAGCCACATGGTCGTCTTTCATCAACACTGCCCTTACTGCCCAAGAAACACTGGCAAGGTTGAGATTTGCCAGCTGTCTATACACAATTACAATTAAATGGTATGACTTTTACAGTTCTTCCCAACAGTCAATTCCAGTCTAAAGCTGGCCAAAGATGCAAAGATCCGATCGTACAAATCATCGTATAATCGGACTTTCCCATCTCCCGACCCGCCACTAACCTTTCAGATCAAAGTCTTACCATTCAGATCAAATAAAGTAGTAAAAGAACAGATCAGCAATGTTCTGCCCCTGACAGCAATCGTAAGATATCTATGTCCAACCAAAGCTAGTGACAGTCTCCCACTGAAAATCATACGATCGGCAATACACGCAGAGATATTATCGGCAGCCGACAGAAATTTTCTAACCTGTCCGATCAACCAAAAGACCGATCTCCGCCAGACGAAAAATGTCGGGACTCTCCACACACGGTCCGAAAATCGTACCAATCCTCGATTCGTATGATCAGATCTTTGCGTCTATGGCCAGCTTAAAGGAGAGGTCTATTTATTATACTGTGTACAAAGTGAAGTGAAACATTCCCTGTGATGTTTTTCATAGCAACCAATCAGAGCTTTGCTTTTGTTCTTGAACTGTAAAAATTTAATTTTCAGCATGATAAATATATCCCATAACTGAACTGTTGTTCAGCAGCGTTCTAGTTTGTAATCTCAGCAGCTATCCTGTTGCTAAGGTCCAATTTACCCTAGCAACAGGCCATAGTTTGAGCGAGAGACCAAAAGATGAATAGGAAAAGGGCTAAAAAGAAAGATAAGGAATGCAAAATAATGATAACATTGTAGCCTCACAGAGCAATCTTTTTTTGTCGGCTTGGGTCAGTGACCCCCCCCCATCTCATTTGAAAGCTGGAAAGTGGAAGAAGAATGTAAATAATTAAATAGACACAAAATCAAAAATAATAGGACATTCTATAATATACTAAAAGTAAATTAAGACATAAACTAACCCTTTAACTTATTATATTGTGTGACACATTAAGGGGCAATTTTTTCCAATATACTGTTACTACACATTTTTAATGGTTTTAAAGTTATTTGGTATTGAAATTAGGGTCTGTCTGTCCCTTTATCTTTACTGCACTGCTGGTTCTGACTGTCAAACAATATAGCCAAAAACAACTGGCCTCCAGCCACACTCTAGTTCCCAAAACGCTATGCATCCTTTTTTCAGCTGTCAGCTGTGAATTAGTTGACTTCTGCTACGTTGTTTCAAGACTCAGAACCAGCAGTGCAAAGAAAAGTGGGACAAACGTATACTACTTCAGTAGCAATGACACATCCCTAAACTACTAAATGTGTTTCGTGAATGTATAGTGGAAAGTTGCTATTTACTAAAGGCTCGTGTCTGAGGGAAGACTTGCAATTTCAAATAAAACGTATTTTAAACAAGAAGAAAAGCCGTATTACCTTTGTCGCTCAGTGACCTGAAATGTAGAGATGTTCCACTAGAGGGCACTGTAGTCTTTTCTCAGTTTGGAAGCAGTTCATGGAAATCAATAGCAGCCTAGTTCGATTAACTGAAAATATTATAAATATATTTAAATCTATTTCTTGGTTTGGAAATTATAAATTGACCAAAATGCAGTATGGAATATTTCCATATGGATTTTCAATATGAAGAAGAACCTAAGGGGTTAAAAGTTGCATTCAGTGTTCCAATGTGTGTGGGCTGAATACAATGGAGCGAGCAGGAGGTGGGTCACCCAATAGCATCCAGTGGTATCAGGGTTCTTCCTATCATTCTAATATGCAAGTGTGTGATTCTGCAAATGGTAAATAGATTAAGAATTTCAGGGATTCTTCCCCATTCTGCCTTTAATCTGTTGCAGACAAAGTCAGGGCTTAGTGTCATCGCTGGCCTCAGATTGTTCTGCTAATAAAACCAGAAGGGACCATGGCTGATTCACAATTCACTAATTGGATTTAACTATAAAATAATTATGGACGGTGCTGTATAAAAAGCCTTTCATTATGGGCATTTGAAAAAGTGACTTTGAGCCTGATGCGTTAGGGAACAAAAAAAGATTCCCAACTAGGGATTTCTAGCAACACTAAATTCTAGTTTTAAGATTTTTTATTTCTGGAAATGATATTAGTACTAGCTGGGAAGGGAAAGAACAGGGAGAAGTAAGGGGTACAGAGGTATGAAAGAGTCGATACATCAGGACTGGAAAAAGTCAGAGAATTGCAGGAATTCATTGTTGGGAATTTCAAATGAAATATTTAAAATAAATATTTAAAATTAGGGATGCACCGAATCCAGGATTCGGTTCGGGATTCGGCCAGGATTCGGCCTTTTTCAGCAGGATTCGGATTCGGCCGAATCCTTCTGCCCGGCCGAACCGAATCCGAATCCTAATTTGCATATGCAAATTAGGGGCAGGGAGGGAAAATGCGTGACTTTTTGTCAGAAAACAAGGAAGTAAAAAATGTTTTCCCCTTCCCACCCCTAATTTGCATATGCAAATTAGGGTTCGGATTCGGTTCGGTATTCGGCCGAATCCAAAAAAGTGGATTCGGGGGTTCGGCCGAATCCAAAAAAGTGGATTCGGTGCATCCCTATTTAAAATAATAATAGAAAAGGTGAAAAATAGAAAGAGGGACAAAAAGATCTGCCGCCCATAGAGTGGCGAAAATGTTTTGCCCATGCTCATTTTATGGTCACACCCCCTAATTACCATTTCTGGTTTGCAAAATTTGGCAGGTTATGAAAAGTTTGAACACATTTCTGGATGTTTTATTAATGAAGGTGATATTGCCATTATGCTGTGCATCTCAGCTTCCCCATGTGACTTGCTTGTCTTAAAAAGTTATAATTGTAAATTTACTTATCCTAAAGTGTTACATATGGATCAAAGTGCAGCTGCTGAGTATTCTGGGCTCTCTGCCAAAAAGCCTAAGAAATTGTGTTGTGCAGAAGATCAAAGAGGAACTCTGAACTTTTTAATAAAAGCTTGGACTGCAGGCTGAGGCTGTCAAAATCGGCACTGTCCCGCAGAAAACGTTGGGAGTTATTAGTTTATAGGGGTCTTAGTTAATGATATTCTGTACATTAAGGACTTTACTGTTGGTAGGTTGGAGGGGAAAGGCATTTACAATTCATTCTAGTCATTAAAGAACATTATTATCATTAGGGTTCTGATTTGTGGGGTCCAAAATATAACATAAAAAACCTGGTACAAAGCAACAACCCTCTAGCATAAATATACCCAAGCCCATCCCCATCCTTACAATACCCTCCTCCTCCCCTGCAATCAGTTCCTGGCAGACAGTACTGTACTTGCGCCATTTGGTGCAGGGTTGTCAGAACTCCGGTGCCTAGGACAGCACCAAACTGAAATACGTCCTGGAATTGCAGAACGCAGAATTTTTTGTTTAACCCTTTGAGTGCCAGTAGACATAGGAGCACTGTTACCAAAGAGTGAATTTAGAGCTTCCAACAGTCAGCCTGAATGAAATTCCCCTGCTCTCTGTTCTTTTCTATGGATTTTTTACATTATACATTGAATAAATACACACTTATAAATCCCATAAAACTGAATTTTCACTTTGGCAGACGGTTGCAAGCTATAAATGTGCACCATAGAATTTACAGTGCTGATGTAAAAGTACAATAGTGCCATTACCATAGGTTCCCTTTTGATCTCCGCCACCCTATGAGTTTGTTGGCAATACCAGGTGCAGACAGTGAGCCCAAGCACTTATTAAATAGGACTTGGTTTTGCTGGATAAGGGTACCAACATTTGGTGCACAATTCGTTAAACACACCGAATCCACTATTTTGGATTCAGCCGAACCCCTGAATCATTCTCCGATACTTGATTTCCCTCCCTGCCCCTAATTTGCATATACAAATTAGGATTCGGTTCGACCAGGCAGAAGGTTTTGGCCGAATCGAATCCTGCTGAAAAAGGCCGAATCTTGGCTGAATACCGAACCGAATCCTGGATTCGGTGCATCCCTAATGCAGAAGCATGTATTTTTACAGTGAGAGCTGTGAAGATGTGGAATTCTCTCCCTGAATCAGTTGTACAGGCTGATACATTAGATAGCTTTAAGAAGGGGTTGGATGGTGTTTAACAAGTGAGGGAATACAGGGTTATGGGAGATATCTCATAGTACAAGTTGATCCAGGGACTAGTCCGATTGCCATTTTGGAGTCAGGAAGGAATTTTTCCCCCTCTAAGGCAAATTGGAGAGGCTTCAGGTGGGTTTTTTTGCCTTCCTCTGGATCAACTGGCAGATAGGTAATTAATAAAAAAAAAAAAAAGGTTGAACTCGATGGACATGTGTCTTTTTTCAACCTTACTTACTATGTTACTATGTTACAAAGACAGGGTTTTTTTAGTTACAAAATTATGATCATAAGGGGCATGTTTACTAACATTGGAGCTAATGGCGGGGGAGGACTAAGCCCTATGATTGAAACCAATGCCCAGGTCGGGAGACCTTATTTTTCAGGTAATGCTCTTATGCCGGGAGGCTTTAGCATTTGATATTATGACCAGAGGTAAATAGTTAGGGACCGCCATATGGGTTTTACCTTGACGTGGTATGGTGGCTTTTCAATCTTATGATCATAATTTTGTAACTAAAAAAAACATGTCTTTGTAAATACATGCATGTGCATAGGTTACTTATATGACAGGGGACCAGGGAATGTGCATTGATCAATTTTCTTCTTTTTCTCTATGTTGGCAACGGCCTATCCTTGAGTAAAAGTACTGATCAGTAATGCAGTAGCCAAGCAGCACCCATACTTCATCTCATCTCGCTAATGTGTCGGAGTTTCTGGGTTGCCTTTCTTCTGCTGTCAGACTCTATTTACCACAGGAAACCTTAGCCCCCAAATTTGCATCTTTATTACCTACAGCAAGGCATATATTTACTAATCATTGTGTAAATGCTCTTCCTTATGTGTGCTTGTTTCCATACACCATGGAAGAAAGCCGTCTGCGGAGACAAACAAGAAAAACATTACATTATAAATTATATGAGGCCAGCAGCAAACACAAATGGGCCCGAAGGATCAGTGCGTGCGAGAAAAGGCGACAAAGCGTAAAGAATAGCAGTGTTCTCTCCTTTCTTTCACTGTGGTGCAAATGGTAGGTAATGGAATTGTCAGGTTTTAAAGAAGTCTCTCGGCCTTTTATAATGAATCAGAGTCTGTCAAAAAGCCAGGTCATTTCAATTGATCGAGCAGCATGGGAAAATGGACTTGCCAAAAGATTTCTTTTTTAGCAGCGCTGAGAAGTAGGCACTCAGGATGCATGGTGGTAGGTTACCAAGGTGATGTGGTTAGGGGACTTTCATATAGCAGCGGAGGGCACGGGGCCAGGGGATATCTTATATACTGGGAAAAGAAGACTTCACAGAGACTTTGCTTTGGAAGTGTTGAAACTGGAGGAATAATAAATATTTATACAATTTTAGCCTTAGGTGTTGTAAAATACTCCCTGATTTCATTTAATAATCATAATTACAAGTGCCTTGCTTCCTACAAGGGCTCCAGGAACCCACAGCTCTCTTACCCCCATATGTAATAAAAGGCACTAAAGTTTGACCAGGAACAGTAACCCATAGCAACTAATAAAATGTTTGCTTTTAAACAGGGGACCAGTAAATGTTACCTGCTGATTGGTTACTGGCTGCTCCTTTGTGCCTTTTATTACATAACCTTGTTATGCCATAATCTGTAATGCAGTGAAACTGGATTATTACTATTATTGTATAGCTACTGGGTTTTGTGCAATTTACCCACAATGCAGCATTTTCCCCCACAACTTCAGCATAATGATGGCGCTTGGTGTGATTGTGCCGGATACGGTAAAAGGTGTGCAACTGCATTTTAATGTTTTAGGGGCACTTTTCTCAAAAGTAAGATAAGAACTCACCACAGAAAAACCTGAGTATTTCTGTGGTGAGTTCTAGGGGCGATTTATTAAACTACAAATAATAAATTTGAATTTGAATTTTCGTCTTTTTTTTGGGTCAAAACTCACAAGTTTGAATTTTAAAACATCAATTTGAATTTGAATGTGGGATTTATCACACCTCGACCCTGGAAACAGTTCTAATTCGAATATTCGCCACTTAAAGGGCATGTAAAGGCAAAAAAATAAAATCCCATTTTTACTATCTTTAATGAAAAAGAAACCTATCTCAAATATACTTTAATTAAAAAATGTGTACCGTTTTTATAATAAACCTGACTGTATGCAGTGAAATTCTCCCTTCATTTACTGCTGTGGATAGGAATTGTCAGACGGTCCCTAACTGCTGAGCAGGGAAACAATCATACTTATGAACAGCAGGGGGAGCCCCCGCCTTACTTCCCAGCCATGCAGAACTCAAGTAGCTTTGTTTATGATGATCCCTAAGCAGCCCAGACCACACTGAGCATGTGCACAGTCTTAGTCTTGCAAAGATGTTTAACAAAGTTACAAGATGGTGACCCCCTGTAGCCAACTTTGAAAGCATAAAATATTTGTTTGATTAGGCTTGTGGTGCAGTAAGTTCAGGTTTATATTTAGTATACAAAATACAGCATTTCTTATTCTATTTTAGACTTTACATGCCCTTTAAAACCTGCCGAGTTCATTTACAAGTCAATGGCAGAGGTCAATCGAACCATTTGAAGATGTTATTTGCCTTCCTGACGTTCAAGTTTTTTTTTCAGAGGAAAACTCTGTATTCGATCCCCTAGTTCGCCACCTAAAACCTACCGAAGTCAATGTTAGCCTATGGGGAAGGTCCCCATAGGCTTTGCAATGTTTTTTTGGATGAAGAAAAATCGTTCGATGGATTAAAATCCTTCGAATCGAACGATTCGAAGGATTTAATCGTTCAATCGAACGAATTGCGGTAAATCCTTCGACTTTGATATTCGAAGTCAAAGGATTTCCATTCGGCAGTCGAATATCGACGGTTAATTAACCCTTAATATTCGACCATAAGTAAATTTGCCCCCAAGTGTGAAAGAGTGCCTGTCTGACCACCTCCCCTCCAACACTGTGCCAAGGCATCTTGGTATATCTTACTAAGTTTCTCTGTAGTGTAGTACCATTGTTTTATAAATGCTTTCCTTTTCACTTTTCCTCCCACATGGCTATTTTAAAGAGCATAAATGTTTGATATTAATACTTTTTGGGGGAGCCCAGTTATGCATAGTCTTCTCCTCCTAATTAACATGCAAGTTTTGTCATTTTTTTAAAAAAAAATTCAGAGGACCTTGATGATCTTCGCATGGAAGGAGTAACCAGCCTGATGCCATCTGGAAGTAAATTCAGCCAAGGAAGAAGTACATACACTACAGAGCCTCAAGCAAAAGTCACATTAAACATCTGCTCAAGGTGTGCAAGGTAAAACGTGTGGATAAGCAAATGCAAACCAGCAATCATATAAACAATATATTTTTGGTTATTTCTAGTTCAAGAGGAATGAGTTTGGTTAGTAACAACAAGCAATTGAAACTTTTAACTAGGTGTTGGTGCATGTAGGGCTCTAGTCTGTCCTGACATGGAGAATGTTTGGAAGTATTAACGACCTTGGCTGTAAAAAACTTGCTAAACCACAGTTGGGCTAAAGATACAACCAAAGTATCACTATTTAATTGAGTGACACAGGGGGCATGGGAATATGTAACTATAACAAAAGAATTTGCTTTAAAAACAAAAGAGCAATCAAAAATGCATTCCCTTAGGCTGATGGATCTTCTCAGCTGGGTAAAAAGTGCTGAAAATTGTCCCTTTGCCGTGAATGGCAAATGCCTTCATGTGCCCTTACTGGAAATCTAGGAAAAGCTTCAATTAGCATTTTGTGGGCTGAAAAAACACTAGTACTGGTGAATTCAATATAGAGATTTTCTGCCCTTTCTAGCTGGGTAAAAAGCCCAATTTTTGCCACCAGATTCTGCTCTATTTAGCTTAAAGTGGACCTGTCAGCCAGACATAAAAAGCTGTATAATAAAAGTCTAAAGGCAATCACATACTGTATGTTACATAAGTGTTAGTTGTTTTGAAATGTGTTTAAGGCTAGGACTTCCTGATGCGAGAGGAACCACTATGCGACAAAACGCATGCGATGTGTCGGATGTTCTAAAGAAACAGGGAGTGAAGGAGAAATCACAGGTAAGAACTACATTTATCCGACTGTCGGATGGAAATGCAGCGCGTTGTGTTTTCATCCGACAGTCGAATAAATGTAGTTCTTACCTGCGATTTCTGATGCCCCCTCCCAACCTTGTGTAGTCAGATAAATGTAGTTCTAACCTGCGATTTCTGATGCTGATGCCCCTTCCCCCCAACCTTGTGCAAGGGGGCAGAAGTTCTGACCAGACCTGCTGACTGTAATCTAATAGTCTTAGATTAGTATCAGTGTTTTTGATGTTTAATATGTGCTTATTGAATTGCCAATAGTAAACCGATTCCAATTATAGCACATTGATTATATGCGATATATGAGATACCATAGTATTGGATAAGAAAAATGTAATTGTGGAAAACCTTGTAATCTCATTAGTGCAATTATAGATTGGACTAACATATCTTAACGTATTAATGTTTCATTCCATTGTCAATCATCAAAATCACTGTAAATTAGTAATGACTGTAGCTTGCAAATTTATTAGATTTATATTTGGGGTTTCACCCCCTTTAAATAACTAATAGAACCCATGGCATTTCTGGCTTTAAATTTGCACCATTTTGTGGCCTTGGGAATAGGGATCTAGTCTGAATCTTGTGCTTTTGCAGTGATAACATTTTTGCTTAAAATACATGAATATTACTTTGGCAGCTGAAGTCTAATTACATGCTGATGTAAACTCACTGCTTGACTGCTCTACCTAGGATTATAGAATAATACTAGAGAGGTACATTTCCTGAAGAAAATGTGAGTGGTGCTTGCCGTGGCAAAACTCAGGCCCCCCATATATGTTGGGTGTCTTGCCCAGTCGCCCCTGGTGCCTAGAGAGTACACAAAGTCGGTAGAATCCGGATTAAACCGGTGAAATTTAAAGCCAACCAAATTTTACCATTGAAATCAATCCAAACAAACTGGCTATTTTTGGCTCCGCCCACTTTTAAAAATTTGCAACCCAGTCACCAAATGGACCAAGTTTGAGCACTCTTACATTAACAGTGTAAGAATGACAGGAATTTAAATATTCCCATTGAATAGCGTTAGGTAAAATTTGATTGGCTGTCTTAAGCTCCGCCCATTTTTCTGAATTTTAACCCCAGTTACCTAGTCATGGTCAGTGCCAAGTTTGGGGCCTCCGGTTTTAAAACTGTGAGAACGGCGGTAATCAAAAATTTTACATTGAAGTCAATAGGTGAAAACGGATTGGCTGTTTATGGCTCCACCCACTTTTCCTAAATTTTGACCGCAGTCACCCAGTGAGTAATTGAGCCAAGTTTGGTACACCTAGCATTTAAACCGTGATAATAGCAGCAGTTTATCATTTTTCATTAAGGTCAAAGGCTGAAATCTGATTGGCTGTTGTTGCCCCGCCCCTTTTTTCCTAATTGTGAACCACAGTCACTCAGTGACTAACATACCAAAGTTTGGGAATGCTGTCATTTAATGTGTAAAAATGGCAGCATTTCTATTTTTTCTATTGAAAATCAATGAATGAAATTTGATTGGTTGTTGGTGGCTCTGCCCACTTTTTCTAAACTTGAAGTGGAAACCCCCAGCGACCACATTTGTGATATTCAAGGTCCCTGACATCAATACTGAGAGAATGGCAGCCTTCTTAATTTTTCCCATTAAAACCAATCAAAGAAATCTGATTGGTTGGTTTTGGCTCCACCCACTTTTCTTAATTTTAATCCCAGTCCCCCAGTGACCAACTGTGCCAACTTTGAGGACCCTGCCATTAACCGTCTAAGAGCGGCAGCAGTTTAAAATTTTCCTATTTAATTGAATGGCTGAAATTTGATTGGCTGTTGTAGACTCCGCCCACTTTTTGTAAATTTTGGCCGCAGTCACCCAGTGACCCACGGTGCCAAGTTTGGGAGCTCTGGCTTTATTACTGTGAGAATTACAGCTGTTTACATTTTCTCATTCAAGTCAATAGGGAAAATCTGATTGGTTGTTTGCGGCTCCGCTCACTTTTTTGGGTCCCCAAAATAGGACAGAAAAGTCACAACACCCCATTCCCGAATAAGCTGAACGGTTTGACACCTCATTCATGGGTCTGCGACAAACTAATTATTCGATAAATTCCCCATTATAAGTCAATGGGGCAAATTTGGGGACCTCTCCTGCCCCGGGGGTAAAACTTATACCCTCGTGTGGGGTATCATCTGACACAGGTCGCAAACCTCTTCAAATGTGGTAAATTTAACGTTTCTACAAGATTCCCTCTCTGCGCTAGAATCCGTCAAAAGTTGGCCTCAATGTTAATCTATGGGACTTTTCGAGGTGGTTAATTGCCCCCGCAAGGGGCAATTAACCACCCACCCCTTAGAAAAGTCATACCACCCCATTCCCGATTAAGCCGCACGATTTGACACCTCATTCATGGGTCTAGGACAAACGGTGCGGGACTAGTTACGCGCCAAACTTTCATACGGAAGAAGAATAAAAATAAGTTTGCAAGATAACAGTAGTGATGCTTTGCTTCGCAAGCACCACTAATAACACTGCATGGTTGCCTTCCAGTTTATAACTGAACAATACAGAACAAGCTTTACTCAAATAACCCCATGTCACAGAAGACTTTTATCCAGGAACTCATGCAAGGCAGGGTTTATAGAGGGGGAAGCTGTCTGGTAAGTTGCTAATAGAAAATATCACCTGGGACCTAATGGGCTACTGAAAGTAATAAAGTAGTTCAGTTGCAGCACAATTACAAGCAGTCACATCAAGCCCATTAAGCATGCAGATGAAAAAAGAATAGCTAGAAATCACTATGCCAGGAGCTCCAACCCATGCTACCCCAGTATTCAGGATATAATCCACAATATAATAACTTACTATGTGCATAGGTCAATACTTCTCAGACGTATACTTGAGTTTTTAGTTAACCACAGTATTGTTTGCCTGAATTGTGATGTTAACAGACTAATTCTCAACAGTGCCAATAAATAAGTAGCAAGAAATTATACCACGGTTGATGAAAATAATATGACAGATTCATTTAAATGTATACCGTAATATAAATACAAATACTCAAAGAATAGTCAATAGCATTTCTGTGTACTCAATAAGCATCAACCTCATAACTAAAATCTGCAAGTGTTTCGATGTTTAGAAGCCGGATAGGTTACTAATAAGGAATAGGGGTCTTAGCCAGGGCATGGTCTTATGGTTAGAACCTGAAAGCCTATTTTACTTGTTTAATTTTCATAAAGATTTTCATGCCAAAAACTAAAACCTGGCTTTTGGGGGCAGAGTTTCCCTAAACTATTGCTCTAGCCCCATTTGGGACCAAATTGAAGGCATGGGAGACTTAACCTGAAAGCAAAGTAGAGTTGTATTTAGGGTTCATAGTTGTTTCCTCTCCTAGACATTGCTGGAATTCTTGCCACATTGGGTGAGATTTGAGGTGAACGTGTGTTTGCTGCACTAGATATTTTGGAACTTTAGCAGATGACTGATGTGTGTTTTTCCCATACGTAACCTCATTTGTGGTAAGAGGCTCGGATCAAATCTCAGACCACAAAAGGGTTTTCAAGACCAAAATGACTGAAAATGTCTGCAGTCGGAAGAATAGTGTCAAGGTCACGACAAACACAGGAGAAGTAGAACTTGCCTTTCACTATATTATCCCCACTATACTGAACAGATGCTGAATATATAAGTTATAAAAGAATAGAAAAAGTCAAGAGGGTTTATATATATATATATATATATACTTGTTAATTAGGGTTACAGAGAACAGCATCATTCATTTACTCACTTTTTCACATTAGAAGAATAGCTGAGGAGACAAATACAAATCCAGGGCCTCCCTTAGGTAAATTAACTTTCTTTATAGACACAACTTGTCATCAAAGCTCTGCATGAAAAAGGCTTGCTATAAAAAATGATGCGGGTATTTTTTCTTTCTTTACACCCAAAGCCAGTTGTACAAAGGATAATTTATTTACTATTGGATTTCTTGGAGATCTGAGATAAGATCCTTGGAAACCTCAATTCATGTATTTAAAAAAGGGGAAATAACAAACCTTGAATGTGTTGATTGATTATTCCTTAAAGCGGATTAGATTCTGTGCTCAGTGAAGCTTCCTGAAGGCAAATGATGTGGAGTCTGTGCTGAGCAGGTGTACATTAGAGCAGTCAGTGCACCAAGCATAGCCCAGAGAGCAAGCCATACTATGTAATTGCTAATCAGTCATCATCTTTTTCCTAAATGGATGTCATCACAATGAGTGTACTCAGCGCTAACTATCTATGAACATAGAATTACACTGTACAATAGAGTAATTTGTTCACTAAGCCTTTAGATTCCATAGTTATTTGCTCATACACTATATGTTACATGTCGGGAAGTATACATTTTTTTTAAAATATCAGGTTTCTGATTTATTCCATGTGTTAAGATTGTGTGTACTTGATGCGTGCTTGATATCAAAAGTATTGGAGGGGATTCTTTCATGCACAATCAGATATTTTCTTATGTTTCAACTTTAATCCAAAAGCAAAGTTTTACCCCTTGCATCTGCCCCTGCTCCTTTTAGGAGGGCAAATGCCCAGGACCAGTGAAGAAAGTACATAGTTTTTACCTTTCCCAGTTGTCTCTTGTCAGACTTAGACCGGTGCAATTGGGTACCAATTTTGGATTTTACCCTACTGCACATGCAGTGTACTTCACTCTTGTTTATTATATATATATATATATATATATATATATATATATATATATATATATATATATATATATATATATATATATATATATATATATACAGTATATATATATATATATACACAGTATATATATATATATATATACAGTATATATATATATATATATATATATATATATATATATATATATATATATAGATATAGATATATATATATATAGATATAGATATATATATATATATATATAGATATATATATATATATATATATATATATATATAGATATAGATATAGATATAGATATAGATATAGATATAGATATATATATATATATATATATATATATATATATATATATATATATATATATATATATATATATATATATATATATATATATATATATAGATAGATAGATATAGGACGGTGGGGCAGGCTGCACACCTTGAGGAGGTATTAAACAACCTGGGTGCTCTGGTCAAAAAAATAGATAAAGAATGTCCGCTAGTAGTGAGTGCACACTGGGAACCATTCAATAGGTTTATTTAAAACTTCATTTTATTTAAGTTAATTAAAAAACAGGCCGAAATTTCGGTCCCCTTCTAGGACCTTTATCAAGACATATATATATACATACAGGTATGGGATCCATTATCCTGAAACCCGTTATCCAGGAAAGCACCGAATTACGGGAAGTCTTTCTGGCATAGACTTCTTTCAAATTCAAATATTTAAAAATGATTCTTTTTTTTCTCTGTAATAATAAAAGAGTAGCTTGTACTTGATCCACACTAAGATATAATTAATCCTTATGGGAAGAAAAACAAGGATTAATCATATCTTAGTGTGGATCACTAAGCCTATTGGGTTTAGTTAATGTTTAAATTATTTCTTAGAAGACTTACGGTAAGGAGATACAGATAACGGAAAGGTGCGTTATCCGGAAAACCCCAGGTCCTGTGCATTCTGGATAACAGATCCCATACCTGTATATTCAGCAGTGGTATATCATCTAAAAGTTTCACGTAACCTTCTATAAAGCTGTAGTTTAGCCCAAGAGCTGGTAGCTGGAAAGCACTATATATAATGAACTGACATAGAACAGAATATGCTACAAAATTGAAATCAGGGACTGACTCATAATCATTCTCTTGATGCAGCCAAATAACGCATTATTATAATGAGAGATTAACAGCATGAGTCAATTTGTTCTACCAAGAAATTATAAGCAACTTTTTAAAAAATGTGGAAGATCTAAGGCATTGCCACATTTAAAATGAATTTTGTTTGAATATCATTACCTTAGAGGAAATATTATACTGCATTGAATACTATCAATTACATTAAAGATTTCCATACGGTAGGAAAGCACTGTGTCTTTATACGGCCATGAAACTACTTGATGACTGATGTTTTTATTATTTACAAAAGTGCATTTACATTTTTATTTCAAAATGTATTATATATCAGCCATTGTGATAACCCTATAATTGTGTTTATGTCTTAGATTGCAAGGAGAAAACATGGTACAGGGTAAAGAAGAGATAACACAAGAAAGACACTCATCTGAGAAAGCTGGGACAGATGCAGCCGGTAGGTATTTTATAGCCTCTTGTATGTTCATATAAAGTATTGTATTGCTTACTGTCTCTCTCAGGGCTGGAGGCTTTTACAGCTGAAGAATTGCAGTCTGCCATCACTTCTCTGTATTAATGGTAGTGTTCAATTCCACATCACCAGCATTCAGAATTAGTAGTGTGTGTCCTTGTGTGTGCCACATATAGCACTGCATAGACTGACAGTACTTTATGAATAAATAAATGCAATACAATTATATAAGTAGACACAGTGATAGCTAAAGCTGCGTACAAACATGCACAAATAAAAATTTCATATGTCTATTGTGTATATATTGTGCTTTTGGGAGTATTTTTGGTGCCTAGAACTGGCGCTTTTTACTGTGGTTAGGCACAAAACACAGAGGGCAGCAGACTCAGGCCCAGGGGAACCATGTATTCCATACCTGTCATTGACCAGGCTTTTAGTGCAGGGTTCCCCTATTGCATTGTGCTCCTTTTGTTCTCCTGTGAAATCACATGTAATTGGAGGCCATGTATAAGAATGCCCATGCCCCTTATTATATCCATATCATAATGACTTGGATTCAACTTGAGCTTGTGCTTGTTCCTAGCAGCGCATGAAAAAGCTTTTAGCGACTTTTAGGAATTCTGTGAAAAGAATATATTATGTGACCAATTTTTATCAGTGTCTTCCAGGATCATGGCAGAGTCTCCCTTCCTGTCTGACCAATGGTTGCCAAGTGTGGTTAAGTTAAAGTTATTCAGATATCAAATTTTTCCCATTGACTTTAGCCAGTGCTCTGAATCTTTGGTATAGACCTTTTTAGACAGAGAACATCTAGGACAAAGGGCATGGACTCCCCTTAGTAAGAGTTGGCTAACACGAACATACATGTGCACATATCCATTTTTGTTTTATTTGACCAGTACCAGAAGTGCAATGGCACAAAATATCGTAAAAGGCACAAAGTTTGCCCAGGCGCATTAAACTCTACCAGCCAAAAGCTAACTGGTGCTAGTGATGATTAGGTGCAAATCGTGCACCTTGTATTACATAACCCTTAAAGGGATACTGTCATGGGAAAATAATTTTTTTTCAAAATGAATCAGTTAATAATGCTGCTCCAGAATGCTGCACTGAAATCCATTTCTCAAAAGAGCAAACAGATTTTTTTATATTCAATTTTGAAATCTGACATGGGGCTAGACGTATTGTCAATTTCCCAGCTGCCCCAAGTCATGTGACTTGTGCTCTGATAAACTTCAATCACTTTTCACTGCTGTACTGCAAGTTGGAGTGATATCACCCCCTCCCTTCCCCCCCCCAGCAGCCAAACAAAAGAACAATGGGAAGGTAACCAGATAACAGCTCCATAACACAAGATAACAACTGCCTGGTAGATCTAAGAACAACACTCAATAGTAAAAACCCATGTCTCACTGAGACACATTCAGTTACATTGAGAAGACAAAACAGCAGCCTGCCAGAAAGCATTTCTCTCCTAAAGTGCAGGCACAAGTCACATGACCAGGGACAGCTGGGAAATTGACAATATGTCTAGCCCCATGTCAGATTTCAAAATTGAATATAATATAATCTGTTTGCTCTTTTGAGAAATGGATTTCAGTGCAGAATTCTGCTGGAGTAGCACTATTAACTGATGCGTTTTGAAAAAAACATGTTTTCTGATGACAGGATCCCTTTAAAGTTGTCTGTGACAAATGGCTTGTTCAATTAGCAACACATGATGGAGATATATAAAAAGGTGCCAGCCCTTATAAGTAGTAATGGGCGGATTTCTCCCATTTTGCTTCTCCAAAAAGCGGAAAATTGGCAAAATTCGAATGTTGCCGCCTGCGTCAATTCTGCCACCCGCGTCAATTCACATAAATTTTGAAGCCGGTGTTAAAGTCAATGGGCATCCGAATAGTGTTGACGTGCAACGGTTTTGATGCCATTGACTTTTGCGCATCCAAATTTGTCTGCAAATTTCCACAGGAGTTTCATGAATTTATTCGCAGAAGTAAGCTCTGAATTTGCACCTGGCGAATTTATTCGCCCATCACTACTTTGAAGGTTAAACTGCATGGCAAACTGCATTGCATTATTTCAGTGGTTTCTTTATAGTTGTTTTTCAGAAATATATCTGTTATATTACTGTTCTTTTAAACTTACTTTTGCAGACACCCTCACCAGCGCCGTATTTATGTATATGTAGGCACCCCAGGGCTTGTGTCTAGGTTGGCAGGTTTAGGGGGGTGGGCCTCGGGTGCCTATATAATGATTGTATTTTTTTTTTCTAGAAAATAATTTGATTTCACTTGCTGCCGCTAGAAACTTCCTGTGTAGATTAGGAGACAGAGCTGGGGGGGGGGAGTACTTGGCCTGGCATTGGAGCAGTTGAAGTCATATGCTGTGAGTTGTGATGTCACATACATACGCACACCGGAAGCCGAGGGGGGGATTGAAGCCCGGTGCCTATAGTGCATAGGGTGGCTCCAGACAAAAATACAACCAGTTTATAAATTTAGGGACATAGTCTCAAGCAAAGCCACACAAATAGTGCAGGTGCTCAGTGGATGTGCAATAAGTCTATTCATACTTAGAAATCCAATATACTGCAGCACACTGTGACTTGTGTAAAATTTGAAGGTGTACTTTATTTGCCAAATAAAGTACACCTTCAAATTTTACACAAGTCACAGTGTGCTGCAGTATATTGGATTTCTACAATTGAGGTTTGGATCCGTGGCAGGTGTGATCGAATACTGCTAGAAGCACCTGATCTGAAAGGATATATTGTCTGAGGTGAGCACTCCATTTTTGTGTGGTATTCATACTTAGAAGGCAAACGTATACCTTTCATAACACAAGAGTTTTTAAAGCAATTCAGATCATTACCCGTGGGCGTCAGTACCACATATAGCAGTGCCTTCTTTTGTGAAGCAGCACTGCTTGATTCACCCAAGGGAATTAATTGTTCTCTAGCATAGAGCATTCCTGACCAGGCATGGCAGTGTGAATTTTGAAGGGGCGACACAACATAGCCACAGTTTTTGTCTGTAATGCTAAACACCCCAAGTAACCTATTAGCCTGGCAGGAATTCTAAAGACCACAAAGAAGTAAAAGAAAATGCAACGTTTCTGTTGCTATAAAGAACTTGACACACTGTGTAACATATTTGCCTAATTTGTTTTATTTACCCCGAATTGGTGACTCATTGTTCTGTGCATGATGCCCAGCACATTGATTACTGAGTAATTACCATTTAATTATATAAGAATTACTTTCCTAGTGTAAAACATCTTGTTGGCAGAGGTTCTTCAATGGCCCCTGTATGTGAAGGTTTTCCCTCTCCCCTGACATGATATCATTAATAAGTAATTTTTATGATTTGCTTTTTTTTTCCTACACTAGATTTATCACAAAGTGTTATGTCGGGTTAAAGCAGATGAATTCCATTGTTTACTATGGCAGATATCTTATGTGGATGCTCAGCATTTTATCGTGGAACTGATTTGTAAAGAATTGCAGGTCTATGAAATGGATTTATGAGTCAAAACAGTATTTTAAAAGCAATATATTCATAATTCAGAAAAGTTTTTTTTTTTTTTAATCTTTAATTTAACCTTTATTGAAAATAATAGAATCTTTTCGACCTGTCAGCTTTAGACTTGCATTATTTAAAGGGGTGGTTCTCCTTTAAGATAACTTTTAATATGTTATAGTTACCAATTCTAAGCAACTTTTCAATTGTCCTTCATTATTTACTTTTTTTAGTTCTTTAATTATTTGCCTTCTTATTCGTATTTTTTCCAGCTTTTATATGGCCCATCTAAAAACAAATGCTCTGTAAGGCTACACATGTATTGTTACTCCTACTTTAATCATTAATCATTTTTCTATTCAGGCCCTCTTCTTTTCATATTCCAGTATCTTATTCAAATCAGGGTAATTGCTAGGTTAATTTGGACCCTAACAACCACATTGCTGAAACTGCAAACTGGAGAGCTGCAGAATAAAAAACAAAATAATTCAAAAACCCACAAATAATAAAAAACGGAAACAATTGCAAATTGTCTCCGAATATTACTCTCGACCTCAGACTAAAAATTAATTCAAAGGTAAACATTATTTCAAATACAAGTAAATGCCCACCATTCCTTCCTTTTTGTGACTAAAGGCCCCCATACACGGGCCGATAAAAGTTGCCGACAGGCAGAGTTGGCAATTTATTGGCCCATGTGTGGGGCCATCCGACGGGCTTCCCCGATTGATATCTGCCCGAAAGTCGGCCAGATCTCGATTGGGCAGGTTAAAAAATCTCGTTGTATCGTGATCGCGCATATTGGATCCATTATTATCCTATCGTTGAGCCCCAGGGCCCATGATCTTATCAGCCCGATATCGCCAACTTCAATGTGGGCACATCGGGGAGAAATCGCCAAACAAGCGGATCTCTGCGTCTATGGCCACCTTAACTCACTAATATTTTTCCAGCAGTGTGTCCATTATGCAAAGATTAAATTGCTTTGCATATACCACACAAACTTATATTTGCTATAAGAAAAGCCCAATTTTATAAATATATAACAGTAATAAAAACAAGTTGGCAGATTTGCAAACACTGTTTCCCAAAAACTTGAGGGTCTTTAATTTTGATAACAATTTGCACTATATAAAAAATACGTCCAAATGGTTACAGCCCAATATAGAGCTGCCTTTAACATGTTAAGTGGGTGCAAAAGATATTCAGTTGGAAGCACTGTCCAAAGACCTTTGAGTGGTGAAAGCAATCCTTCATCAAGCATTAAACTCCACGTAGGATAGTAAAGGAAAAGAAAAATATTTACCGTGTACCAGTGCGCCAATTTTGTAATTTTTACGAGGTATAAACTTTTCCCTCGTTACTACTGAAACTTCATCTGTATAACTCCAAATTTTGTGTCGGTAATAGCTCAGCGCTTGCTGCACCTGGCATCTAGAAGTTTATGGTACTAGGGAAATTCTGGGTTTAAAAAAATAAAAAGCAAACTTTTGGGGAGGAAATATTTTGTCTGCTGAAGAACTGACATTGCCTTACGTTAGTATATCAAATATGGAGTCTTTGCTTTCTAGAAGTATTTTGGTTCCATACATATGGTGAGGGGTTAATCACTCAAACTGATTTGGACATGCCCTATTATATAAACCGTGTCTTGTGCCAATAGAAATATTTTAGCAATGAAAAAATGTTAATGGAAATGATAAAATTTCATTGAAATTGAGGGCTGCCGTCCTAGTACCTTGAGGACACCGACTATATCAATTTGCAACACTGATAAATTTGGCACCACCGTCACTAAAATGATTCATAGTCCATTAGGATACCAGTTTTTAAACCCATTCAGTGGCAGGCAAGACGTGAAACATGCTACCCAGGTAATCTAAAACCCGCCGTGAGACATATTCCTGCAGTTCTGGCAAGAGACGTGAAGGTTTACATATTTCAAGAGATTAATTAATGCAGAGTAATTACATGAAAATGAAACTGTTATTTTGTGTCTCCATGTAGCAGCCGCATTGCCTGCAGCAGAAACATTGATGGGGGATGATGAAGAATTTGAGAGCGCCTCTCAAGTGACAGGACCTGTGAGTAGAATTGCTTTTGGCTTTACAAATCGCTGGGAAAAAAAATTGACACTGAAATTGCATAGGAAATCCAAGTGACAGAAACATGACTGATAAAATCTCGAGGCAATATAATTTATGTGAAATTGAACCAATTGCTTTTATTGCAGTGAGAATTTTGGTGGTGGCATCTAGGTCAAGTTCCTTGTTCTAGGCCTGTTACAATGTTCTCTTGATAAGAGGGTAGTATACAATAAATAGTGAGACATCAGCCCTGCCATTTTGTTTAGCAAATATTAAGCTGAGGGCCATGGGCATCCGCAGAAAATTTTCCAGGGGGGGTTGGTGCAAGGAAGAAAACATATTACACAAATTACTTGTACCCATATTTTGGTTTCCACACAAACCTATCAACAGGTTTTCTATAAAAATATAAAGTAATAAGTGTTGCACATGTATAGCATTGCCATTCTATTAATGACACAAACTTTTCTACTTTCTTAGCACAATTACTAGCCAGTGATTTGTACAATGTTATTCTCTCTAGAGTTTAAGTTACAGCTGGATACATACAGTGCAAGAATTCTCTGTCAGTTACATGCACACCTTAAAGGAGAACCAAATCCTTTATATTAAAATCCTACCCCCTTCCTGCTCCCCCCCTCCAGCCTAGGTGTTACCCCTGGTAAATGCCCCTAATTTACCTCTCGTTGCAGATTCAGCGCATCGTAGTTCACGGGCGCCATTTTCTTTTCTTCTGTAATCTACGCGTCTTCTTCTGGCACTTGGGCAATTTCCGCCACTTTCGGCGCATGTGCGGTTGTCAAAAACCAAAAGATTGCTCCAAATGTGCATGCACTGATACGGTCCTTATATCGCGAAGAAGACTGAAGAGAAGAAGATGGCACCCGTGAACTCCGATGCACTTAATCTGCACTGAGGGGTAAGTAAAGAGTTAGTTGCATTTACCATTGGTAAAACCTAGGCTGGCTGGTAGTCTATGTAGGGTGGAGGGGTATGGGATTTTAATATAAAGGGTTTGGTTCTCCTTTAAAGCAATAAGTGATTGGTACATAACTGCATAATAGGGGACAGAATTTTTAAATAAATCTGGGAAAACATTATTTAAAATCAGGAAAATGCGCCCCTTGAAATGCATTCTAAATTTATGGGACTACAACAAAAAATTTGTAAAATGTGGGACAACTTAAATTCCAGAAATGTAAAATTGAACTTGCGCTGTATATAAATAAAGCACTTTTTTCCTAACAATTGTTACTTTCAAACCCCTATTTCCATTATTTTATCTTCTGTGTTTATTTCCTCTCCACTACCTTCCTTGTCCTTTTCTCTTACTTTCCATGTAGCTGTGCTTCCCTGATCTTTTTCTATTATATAATTCCTAACATTTCTTTCTATCCTCCTTTGAGCACCCCCCTACTTAACTTTAAGTCGGCTGAACGAGGGGGAGTGGCTGGGAGGATCGGGTAAACTTTATTTATAAGCGATTAATCTGAAAATGAGGAGCTGCAGAAGGGAAGGATCGGTTAGCGATTTTAGCTTTGTCAGGGCTAAATTAGTGAAGAACTGGGGGATTTTTGGGGTGGCTGTGGACCCACTATAAAGTACAAGTCCAGGGGGGGCAAGTGCCCCCCTTGCCCCTATCTGTGGACACCCATGCTGAGGGCTAAAAATCAATGTACTGTACAGTATATCCATACCAAACCCAGTACTTGTATTGTTGTAGGACCTACTGGACTCCAAGGAGACTTCTATTGTACGTAGACATTTTTGACGTGGGTTTTCTATTGTGTATAGTAAATTAGTAATATTGTAAACCTAGAAAAACATATTCTGTATTTAGGGTTCTTACCCAACCCGTATTTGACTGGCCTAGCTGGCAATTCACCAGCTAGGGCCAACCTGCTGGTAAATTTGTAATACCCTACAAATCTCTTCCTTCCCTGACCCTCTTCTCTGCCAATGACCCCATATAAAGAAAAGGCATGTCTCAACCCCCCATTTCCCTATCTGGCATGCCAATTTCCCAGCCCCATCCACTCATTTCACTGCCCAGCCCACCCAATTCTAAAACAACTGGACTTGCTGAGTAATCATTTCTGTGTTTTATAACTGTTACTACTGTACAATGTGTACATCACTAATATGAGGCTATCAAATTATTATACTTATTATATCTAAAGTTGTAACTAGTAATGAAAGTTTGATGTCACATTTCTTGCAAGTAAACCCTCTGTTCATTTGTATGTAAAGCAGGGAATGAATGAAACGCAGTGTCCCTCCTGAAATTTCCATATTTATGGAATACTCTATAAAGTACCCCAAAATGAATACATACAGTAAGCAACAGTTTCCATCATATTAAGTGAAACATTAAATATTCTTACCAAACTGGAATATATATTTAAGTAAATATTGTCATTTTCCATATTTTCCATTGAGCCCTCATTTTATGAAAATCTCTGTGCTGCCTCAGAGATCACCTGACCAGAAATACTGCAGCTCTAACTGTAACAGGAAGAAGTGTGGAAGCAATAGACTTTGTTTGGTCTTTGCTTTGTCTGTTTGGTTCATGTCATCTGACATGTATGGCTTGTTTGTCTGCACTGTGAATTGTAGGATCCCAGGGAGTGGCCCTTATTTCTTAAAGTGGCAGTTGTCAATGTAACCAATGGCACATATTATTATGAAAATGGTGTATTTACATGAATCAGGGTTTTACATATGAGCTGTTTTGTGTAGGGATGCACCGAATCCACTATTTTGGATTCGGCTGAACCCCCGAAACCTTTGTGAAAGAGTCAGCTGAATACCGAACCGAATCCGAATCCTTATTTGCATATGCAAATTAAGGATGGGAAGGGGGAAACATTTTTTACTTCCTTGTTTTGTGAAAAAAAGTCATGCAATTTCCCTCCCGCCCCCAATTTGCATATGCAAATTCAGATTAGGTTCGGCCAGGCAGAAGGATTCGGCAGAAGTAGGTGCCAAAACCAATATTAAAATTCACACCCTGTGAGCCTGACTGCTCACCAGATGCAGCAAAGGAAACAGGCCAAATAAATACATTACATCTGTAAAAAACACACTGTAAATATGCATACTGTATATACACAATATATATATATATATATATATATATATATATATATATATATATATATAGTGTAGATATTTATTTAAAACAATTCTTGCAGGATTGTAAAAGATATGACATTTTTGTATAGTCAAGAGCTCTATGTTTCCCACGCTTCCTCAGGACACTTTTATGCACAGTCCCTATGAAGGTCCCCTGTGGGTCACATGGTAACACTGACATCTGTGCAATTTAGTGTTTAAAAGTTGCACGGATTCATTCTGTCGTCATGCAGCAGTTGGGTGTCAGATGGATGATCCAATATATCTTATGGGGGGGGGCTTCCTTTCCTAGCAGATGAATTGGAGCTCAATCAAATAACTAACAACAAAATCTAACAAAATAACTGCCTTTTGCACAAATTCTGCATGTAGAGAGACATGATGTCTGGTGATTTTAATAGAGTGAGCTCTAATACATCTTCTAGGCAAAAGGAGCCCCCCTATAAGATATATTGGATCATTCATCTGACTCTTAACTCCTGAATGAAGGCAGAATGAAGAGAAACAGATGCTGAGAGAGGAATAGTGAAGATAAACTTGATTATTTCAGAAATGGTACCAAATTTTTAATTGATTGTATTAAGATAGTTTCTTATTTCAGTATGCTGAAGCTTATGTTAAATTTTCATTTTCGCGATCGTTCCCCATGAAATATAAACATTATAAACATAGTTTTAAAAGCATGCATCCTATTAGAAGAATTAAAAGGTGGTAAAAAAATCATAACGATTTATGCGAAATCCAGATTACTATTGAGACCATTTGCAGTATATGCAAATTATTCATTTTAAAACGGGTTTCTCACTGTCTCAACCCAATGTAGCCATGCCCTCCTTTATAACCGAAAATGATCTGCTCCAGTCCTAAGTAAAATAAAACTTTTGGATGCTTATTGTGAAAGTTTTTTAAAAAGTTTTTCAATTTGCCAGCTACCCTGGTATCCGCTGACCTAATGGTATCATTAGTTTGTGCATGTTTTGAAAAACACATGCTTTGTGGCTGTTATTGAGGTGGAATAATGAATTGGGGCTGTTTTTCCATGGTTTCGGTTAGAGCCTTTAGTTCCAGTGAAAACAAACTGTAATGCTACCGTTTAAAATAAGATTCTATTATAGCAGAAAGGAGGGACTGCTTTCTATTAATTGCCTTGATTTCAGGATACTTTTGGTAATAAAATAAATGTATTTAGTTAACATAACGATGAAAATATTGCTCAAACTCCACATTTTTTGTCTACTAAAAACCAGTGGTGTTTGTATAGTCTTGAACTGGATGGACCTATCTCTTTTTCAGTATTTACTGGCAAATCAGCTTGCATTACAGAATTAAATGAGTTGATTGTTTTTTGCACAACTTATTAAAAATGCTAGTGCTTTTACTCTGCTGTTACTAGTAGCTCAATGCAGCAAAAAATGTGACCTTGACTTAAGCTAATTAATGAAAGGATTCCCTAAAAGGTTTAAAGCAAATACTATGTTGGATTATACAAAGAAGCTGCAGAGTGCCATTATAAAGTAGCTAGGTGGCCCCTGCTGCACACATGGGAGCATACAATTATCTGGGAGTTGTTATTAGTACACAGTGTTTGATGTCTGAAGGGATGTCTGGGTTTATACAATATTTAAAGGTGTTCTAACTCAGATAATTTGCGAATGATACCCTAAGTAGTGCCCTCCATAACATAATGGACGTTTTCTCTGGAACAATGCGTTTGATGCCTATAGGACACCCAGCTCACATACAGAGGACAGTGACTGTGGGAACCAGTACTTATAAGACAAGTTTCATTGAATAGTTCAACAGGGTAAGTGGGTTAATGCTAGAACAGGAATGGATGATTAGATCTCCTGGGATTTTCTCATGACTCCCGCTGACCTTAAACAAGTTACTTTCCTTCTGCTGAGCCTCCTGCAATTAAACTATTGTGTTTGAACCAACCAGAGCATGCGCAACATCCACTGAGCAGTTGGAAAATGGCATGTTAAGTTCGGTAACAGTTTAAAAATGTAAATCATTCTAATTTTTTTTAAATAATCTTATTTTTATTGATATTACTATTTATGTTCTTGTTAGGAATCATATTATGTATCTGGAAGCAATGTACAAACTTTCCCAGCTGAAGCACAAACTACAAGAATAGATGCAAATCCCATGTTTTTGACTCGCGTTACATTTCCCCCCAGAATCCCAGTGTCATTGTTGTCTTGTAATGACATTAACATCCAATCAGTTGTGTCTGTAGGCACAACCTACTAAGGTGACGTTAGAATTACCATCAGGTCAAGGCTAATGTTAATTCCAGGGTTCCTTTGTACCAATAATTACCTAAAATTACTAAATTAGGATTTTCTAAATCATACCAGGGAAGTAGAAACAGCCTGAAATGCTGGCTTTCATGTAATTTAGTTCTTAAGAATCTAAAAAGAGGGCAAGGGCTTGAATACTGAGGGTATCGCTCTGAGCTCACAAGGTTTTGCTGTGTCCCAAGAACAATGTCCACAAGTGCTCAGAAAATGTTTTCAGTTACAATAACTATTAATGCGAAATTATAGAGCACCAACATATATTGCAGTGCTGTACAATAGACAAGAGAGTTCATACCAAGCTAGAGCATCCAATCAGAAGGAACCAATGGGCTGTTGTTTTTATAAAGGGTCTTTCTGATTTGATGCCTAGTGTGGGACTTTTGAGATGCTGCCCAATTAGCTTGTTAGTATAGTTGAAGCGTGTTACCATAATATAGTTAGGGTGTATTATTACACACACAAAATTTACTGTGTGGGTAACAATTTGCTATTTCAGTATATGCAGTACATGTTATGCTTGAGGATGATCAGGGCCAAATATTTCATGGCCTACACCCCACTATCCACAAATCATAGTGTGCAGTATTAAATGCCTGACTTTTTTTTTTATAACATAGGGTTATTTATTAAAGACCGTTTTTTTTTCTGGCTGGAAAAAAAACCTAAAAATTTTTGTGATCTATTAAACCGATGATGTTGAGTCCAAATAAATAAGTACTCCAACTCAGACCTGCCGAGTTCATATAGATGTCCCGTTGACATTTTGAAGATATCCTGATCTGTGCTGGGTTTCGTACAATAAGCCAAAAATTTTGTGGTTTCTGGTGTCAAATCCAAAAAAGTCACAGGTTTAGGGCATCAAATCTGAAAAAGTTTCAGTTTTTGCCAACAAATTAAAAAAATGTTTACAATTCTGATTTGTTTCATGCCTTGAGTCTTTTCCCGTACAATAAATTTTTGTGAAAAGTATTGATAAATAGGGGGGAAAAGTCATTGCAGATTTGCTCGCTACAGAAAATAGTGAGAAAATTTAGGATTTTGAAAACTAACCCCCCTTAATCATGTGCCAGTCGCTTTAATAATCTGTCAATCAGCTGAAACTATTTTTAATGGATGCCTAATATGGCTAACAAAGGCTTCACTAAATCATTCTAGGGAAGTAAGAATAGCCTGAAATGTTGGCTTTGATGTAATTCAGGGATGACATTTCAGCCCTTTTTTTTTTAATTTCCATGCTGTAGGTTAAGATGTAATGCAGAGAGCTGACATGATGAAATGTGACATGTTAATCTCAAGAATGCAGATGTATGAGGTGTGACACATGATCCCGCTTAAGTGTCACATCGGAAGCATGGGAATTCTCAACAGAAGGTGTCTAGCTTCAAATGCACATTTAAGAAAAATCTTGGGGTTTCAGCTCACCATTGTCTCCAAGCCCAAAGATGCAATTTAACATTAAAAGTGTGCTCCATAATAGGATGTGGCTTCAGGAAATAAAGGTGTGGGAGGAAATATATTATGGCCAGTTGTGTAACATCTGCTAACCTTGTTCGTATCTGCAGCACAACAGTCGAAAATTACCTAATTCACTAGTAAAGTTAATTTTATGGTAATTGGACATTTAAAGAAGAAGAAGAAGTCTAGAAGGAATTAAAGTGGAGATTATGGTAAACAGTTTGTATCTATGATTTCTATATTTCTATGCCTTTTTACAAAACATTTCTTCTGTAGATAAATGTTCTTATGGCTTAAACAGGGCCTGTCCCTTGGAAACCCAACATTATTAAAGCAGCATTAAATATGCATGTGCTTCACTTGAGCCATAACAATAATTGTGTGTATGACCACCATAGGTTCGATTCCAGACAGGACACTATATGAACTAATATGTATGCTCGTGCTATGCTTCCATAGGTTTCCTATGGTTACACACAGGCAGATTAATTGGACGATCCTGATAAAGCTAACCCTAGTGTGTATGAATGTGATCAGAACCTTAGATTGGACTAATATGAATGATGTACAATGTCTGTCAAGTGCTGCTGAATATGTCACCACTATATAAAATTAATAATGGACCAGCTGAAACCTTTTTTAAGTTTATTTAAAATGCTAGTCATTTGCTTTAGGTACATAATGGAGATGAATATTATACCTTGATGCATACTACTTTATTTATATAGTACATGTATATATGTTAAATTATTCATAAAAGCTGTCTGATTGATCATACTTATGGGCAGAATCTCTCTGGCTGAACTCCTCTGGCATTAAACTCTTGCATTGCAGTTATTGTTGTACTACAACTTCCAACAGACATTCCCTTATCACATCCTTCTATAACTGCATTCCTTAAAGCTTCTGGGATTTGCATCAATGATTCTCAATTTAAAGCAATAGATTCTTGATCTCCTGGGATCCAGACTCAATCTCTGGGAACTGGAGAGTTCATAAAGATACATGTTAATCTGCCCACATGAAACCACCAATTTGCCTAAGATATCCATTTAGACTAACCAATAATTACCTATAATCTGACCTGACTCAAATGAATATTTCCTCTTGTCCAATGGCCTGCAACCAATGATTTCAAGTACTCTGTGTGTATATATATATATATATATATATATATATTAGTTTTCCCGATAAGCGGTGTTTGGATCACCATGTTTTAACTATACTAAAAAATCCATTTTATATTTATTAAAGCCAATAGGAATTAAAAATACTGTTTTATTATTTCAGAGAAAAATGCAAGCATTTTTTTTTTAAATTTGAACTATTTCAGTAAAATGTAGGCTATGGGAGATGACCTTCCCGCAATTCAGAACTTTCTGGATAACTGAATACTGGCACTCACCTGTAGTAGTACAAACACTGCCTGGGTTTGCTCCATAAGTATATATGTTTCAATGTTGCAAAGATTTGCTCTCTGTTTTGGTTGGGTCCCTAGCCTTTGTCAAATATATAGAATATGTATTGTTCTATGTGCTGCTCATTTAGTGTTGAGTGCAAATAATATTTCTATCTTGAGCTGCTTTGAATCAGCCTGGCTCATTTATAAACACTGGGCAAATTTGCACCTGGGCAATAAGAATTTCACTGGCACACAGGAGTTGCGGTAGCAGGGCAAGCCCTTGCAATTTTATTATGAGCTGTGCAACGTTTTGGGGACACGCCCCTTTGTCAAGCATGCTTGACAAAGGGGCGAAGGGGTGAAATTCTTCTTACCTGTATTGTGAGGTGGCCGATTCCTCTATCGCTGGGCACCAGGATAAGAGTTTTTGGGTTTGTGTGGTATTCGGCTTCTCCAAAGCTCCTCTCACCTGGGCAATAACCCATAACAACCAACCATGACTGAACAATGAAAGCAAACATCTGATTGGTTGCCATGGGTTACTGCCCAGTTGCAAAATTGCCCAGTTTTTATAAATGAGCCCCAGTAGTATGTGCAACCAATCCAATGCTATGTGTTTAAACATAAGGGCAATACACAGGCACCCGATTTCTATAGTGGATACATTTAGATCTTAAAGATCTTAAGGTGGCCATACATTACGAGCGGATCTTTTCCCTGATATGCCACTAACGGCAGGGCTATATCAGGGTTAATCTGAACGTTCGGCCCTATGGCTGAACGAACGGATTACGACGAGTGCAATGGGCTCCAACGGGTCGGTCAGGAGAAAAATCAAACCTTCCCGATCAATATCGTGTCCAGATATCGATCGGAAAGACTCGTCGGAAGCCTCCATACACGGGCAGATTAGCTGTCAAATTGGTCTAAACGACCGATATTGATATCTGCCCGAGTATGGCCACCTTTAGACTAGGGATGCACCAAATCCACTTTTTTGGATTCGGCCAAACCCCCGAATCCTTCACGAAGGATTCGGCCGAATACCGAACCGAATCCTAATTTGCATATGCAAATTAGGGGTGGGAAGGGGAAAACATTTTTTACTTCCTTGTTTTCTGACAAAAAGTCACGCAATTTCCCTCCCTGCCCCTAATTTGCATATGCAAATTAGGATTCGGATTCGGTTCGGCCGGGCAGAAGGATTCGGCCGAATCCGAATCCTGCTGAAAAAGGCCGAATCCTGGCCGAATCCCGAACCGAATCCTGGATTCGGTGCATCCCTACTTTAGACCTGATATAGAGATTTTGGAGGCATTTTAAGAATATTGAGGAGGAAGCTCTCATCATCAGGATATAAATAGAGGGCAGAATTGTTGCTGGATCTTATGAAGTGTCTCACAAGAACTAATTTAAAATAAGTTAATTGTGCTCTGGGTTACAATTTCCATGGATGATTTTGTCTGCGGTTTGCAAAGAAGCTAAAGAAGCTAAAGAAGTGTGAGTTTGCGCAGGGTGAAATGATTCACTTGATTGCCTGTACAAGGTATGAAAGTGATCAGAGATCAGAAAGACCTGCAGCCATAGAAATGTACAACAACATTATACAACTTACTAGTTTCTTGTCCCACCACAAAGAAAGCCTCAAAATTAAATAGACCTCCTCCATTCTTTTAAATAATTTTTCTAGGTTAAGTTACTGAACCTCAGCTTCTAGATTCCCCTCTAACTATGGAACATGCACTGTTCATGGCTGTAAATATGTGGCAAAATTGGTAAAATGCAAAAGGTTTTAAAGAAACCTTTATACCCGTGGTTTTCATACTCTTTGCACTTAATAATCCCATTTGCTTCCCAACATTTACAGTAGTTCACCTCCCTTATCTCCTTACAGGGTTATAAATAGATGAAAGTATTGTTGTGTCAGTCACTATCCGTGACAGCAAATAAGGCCTAACTGGATTTAAGACAGGTTCTTTAGGAATATCTAGGAAAGCAAATAAGCATTCATCCCAATACCCATCAGTTAACTCCCCATCCACAGCTGTGGATTCCATTAAGGGGCTTGATGTTGATGTTAGGAATCCTTACTGTACATATCAAAATATCCTAAATATGCTAATGTTTCATTCATATCTATCTCAATGAAATGTTCCTTTTGGCTTCTGAACTCGATTTCATTTAAACTTTGATCATTCTTTTAGACTCTGGCCAATATTTTCTTTAACGGTGTTAAATTGCCTGGATAGGTTGATCGACAGATAGGCATTCAAAAAAAGGGGGAATGCATGACAAATACTAGTGCGCTAGAAGATTTGTATGAGTTTTAGTATGTGTTGATAAATGTGTACTATGGCTATTGATTGGTTTGTCAATTGGGCCGGTTTGAAAATTTGATGTACTGCATCATCCAGTGCATGGAGTATTGATAACTAAGGTATGAAGAAAGAGCCATGGTACCCTGGATTGTACTGTTAATACTGGTATGGGATCCATTATCCGGAAACCCATTATCCAAAAAACTCCAAATTATGGGAAGTTCTCCCATAGACTCCATTGTATCCAAATAATTCATATTTTTAAAAATGATTGCCCTTTCTCTGTAATAATAAAACAGTACCTTGTACTTGATCCAAACTGATATATAATTAATCCAGTTGGAAGTATTTAATATTTAAATACCTTTTTTAGTAGACTTTAGGTGACCTTACATGCAGTGATCCGCTCATTTGGCGACCTCCTTAAATGAGCGTATCTCTCCTTGATATGCCCACCTTGAGGTGGGTGATAGGTTGATCCAATCATGGGCCGTAGGACCCAACGATCGGATCACAACAAAGAGAATACGGGCAATCAGATTGAGGACCACATCAACGAACCTATGTGGTTCTTGATCCAATGGGATATTTAGACCTACCTGATCAACATCTGCCCGACTTTCACCCAGATATCGATCGGGGAAACCCGACGGAGGGCCCCATACAATGCCCAATAATCTGTCAATTTAATCTGTCTGCAGCTAATATCGGTCCGTGTATGCGGACCTGTTGGCATCTTATATTGGTCCGTGTATGTATGCCGACCATTAAGGTATGTTGGTCCAATTTATAGACGGTATTCAGAAAGTCTTGTGCATTTTGGGTAACAGGCCCCATACCTGTAAATATTGCTCTTAGTTTGATTTCGGAATGTTTCTGTCAACATGAGCAGTCACAAGATTTATGATATGTGCCGCAGGTGTCTCTGGTCTCTCCTGAGAGTGTTTGAAGCCAGTGGAGATTATCATCTACCAACTGCTGTGACTCACTTTTCTCTCATGGGTTGGGTTCATAAAAATCTGGTATTGGAGAACAGTCCAAGGGAGTACTGTACATTTTATGAGGTGATGGCTGGTTTATTCTTCAAAAAAACTGGCATGTTTTAGCTGCCTGTGGTTGCATTTGTGTGGGTTTTGTGAGCATATCTGAGGTGAGCTCAAGCTACAAAAAAGTATATTCTAAACCTCCCACTTTATCTAAATAGCAGGGTAGGGCAGTTTGGGATGAGTTGTGGATTTTTTTTTCTAGCCTACAGAAAAAAAGCAACTTAATTTCCTGAATGGGAAAATGTCTGCTAGTAAAATATCTAATAAAAGGTGTTTTCCTTCGCATCCTTTCTGATTAACTATAAGAGCTTGTTACTCAGACTGGCCTAATCTTCCAAATTCTAATTAATTTAAAATGCATGGTTAAAGGAATTGTTCAGTGTAAAAATATAAACTCTGTAAATAGATAGGCTATGCAAAATATAAATGTTTCTAATATAGTTAGTTAGCCATAAATGTAATGTATAAAGGCTGGAGTGACTGGATGTCTAACCTAATAGCCAGAACTCTACTTCCTGCTTTTCAGCTCTCTAACTCTTAGTTAGTCAACAACTGTTCAGTGAGTTTGCAATTGATCCTCAGTATTCAGCTCAGATTCAAACGCAAACAGTTATGACTCATGTGCCCCCCCTTAAGTTACTTGGTTACTTCCTGGTAACCAATCAGTAGAAACCTAGAGAGATGTAAAGCAGGAAGTAGTGTTCTGGCTATTATGTTAGACATCCAGTCACTCCAGCCTTTATACATTACATTTTTGGCTAACTAACTATATAAGAAGCATTTTTATTTTGCACACCAATCTATTTACGCAGTTTTTATTGTTCACACAGAACAATTCCTTTAATTGAAAGAGAAATATCATCTGAGCTAGTAAGTTTGCAGTTTTCTGGAACTATCTACTACTGGGGTAGCAAGCAGCTTAGATGTTTTTATGTGCTTATATGTAAATGTAAGGACCCATAAGTGTAATGGCCCTTATGGCTTGGTTCCCTATTGCTGGGTTAAAACCCATGTAACGTTTGGTACCTTATTTGCATACCCATTTCATTGGCCCTGGGTTGATGACCAATTCCGGCATCACTGTAACAAAGTACTTTGCAGGGGGAGGTCCTTCCTCTTTGGCCTGCCTCAGTTGATCTGGATGGAGGTGTCCATTGAGCCTGGAGTCAACAAGGCCCCAGAAGTGTTAGGCCCTAAACGGACAAGTGAAGTTGGGATACAGGGACACCATTAGAGCCTAATGCTGTACTCAGGTACTTAGCAAACATACGTACATCCATTGTGAACATGATTGTAGCCGTCTCACTGTCTGTGTGAAGGAACTCAAAGTAGCTGAGGATGAAAAGTTAGGAATGAATTCCGAATTTAAAGTACTAGACAGAATAGAAAGCTCTAGGTCTCAGCACATTTAAGTTAACAGAATCAAGGTTTTTTGCTCAAATATTGATCCCACTAAAATAATGTTTAGCCTGCACTTCTTAGACTCATTGAACTAAGCAGCCAAAAAAGATTTTAAAACGTTCAATAAGTGGATTAGTACGTGTTGCTGATGAATCTGTTATGGATATCTAGTTAATAGCCATTTACTTGCTGAAATACCCAATCATTTACTTTCTACAATATTTTATTCTTGTTTAAGTTGCACAGTATTAAAAATCAATTTTTCTTGCCAACCTTCTTAAAAAGTACATTTATTAGATAAAGTTGGTCATGAAATGTTACTGATTTCTGTTTAAACTATTGTTAAAACCATGTTCAACCTGCCAAGGATTAACTTTTCCGTTACTTACAAAATCAATATTGACATAGCTGGACTGATGTGTTTCTAATCCAGATGTGTGTTCTGGAAAGGTATTTTAATGTATTCACCTCCTTGCACCTGCTGAATGTGTGGCAAGAGTTGCAAGAAGTATTTATACCCTGCTGCACTACTATTTTGTTGAATCTTGAATATGAATTTTAGAGGGGTTCAATTTTTCATTTATTTAGATTTATGTTTAGCAGCTCTCCAATTTGGGGGCAGATTCGCTAATGGACGAAGTGGCTAAAGCTAGCGACAATTCGCCAGTGTTACCATCTGCAGGGACATCGCCTAAACACTAACAGGCGCAGGCGTCAATTCGCTAGTGAACGGGACCGGCACTAGCGTTCGTTTGCACTCCCTCGCCAGGCGACTTTTCTCTCTGGCGAATGGTCATTACTCTGCAAATTCAGTAAAGTGGGGCTTCCTAGCAATTTCTGATCGAAGGAAAATCGCTCGATCGATGGATTAAAATCCTTTGACCGAACGATTTTTCCTTCGATCGAACCAATTGTGGTAAATCCTTCGACTTCGATATTCGAAGTCGAAGGATTTAACTTCGATGGTCGAATATCGAAGGTTAATTAACCCTCGATATTCGACCCACAGTAAATGTGCCCCTTAGTGTCTTTTATTGCATAACCCCATATTTGTCTAAAAGCAAAAATGCCATGAAGGTTATTAAAAGATTCCAATATAAAAGGTAAGAACGTAAAAAAACGATGCAGTAAAAAATACGAAAAACTCTATAATCTCTTAAAATTTTATTTTCTCAGATAATTACTAGCAAGAAAGAAATTCTGAAGACCTCTAAAAATCTGAATTGAATGGCCCAGTAGGATCAGTGTAGCTCCCATTGACTTTTATGGGATCTTGACAACTTTTACTTGGCAAGTTTTTGTGGTTGTTTTTGTGGTCTTTATGCGTCTCAAATTTTTCTAGTTTTAGGAAACCCCCCCACGCCATTTTTTTTTTAGAGATTAAATATGGTTTATGGGAAAAAAATTTGAATTTCAGTAAACCGGACGCAACTAACAGAATCCCTTATCTGGAAAGCCCCAGGTCCTGAGTAGTGATGGGCAAATTTGTCGCGTTTTGCTTTCCTGGAAAATGTCTGAATTTCCTGTGAAATTCGCAAAATGGCGAAAATTTCACAAAACACAAATTTCGACCCCTACGTCAATTCTGACGCGAGCGACTTTTCCGACACGCGTCCAAAATTTTTCTGGAGAATTTTCGCGCCAGTTTCACGAATTTATTCGCCGGCGGCAGAACACGCAATTTGCTAGTCCTGAGCATTCTAGATAACAGGTCTCATACCTGTAATACAAACTTTTCAGTGTAGCAACTTTAAAAAAAGCTGCAATTTTAATGGGGATATAAATATATTAGGTAAAATTCTGACACATGGCTGACCTTGCAAGTTGGCAGCAGTCTTGAAGCCATGTTAATAAACTGACCCAGCAGTGAGTGAATGAATGTGTATGGCTGAGCTTCTAAACCTGAGGTGTAACATAGCATCTTACAAAATGGAAAGAAATGTGAAACGGCAGGTGTTCATCTTGATCATAATGCCTATCAAAACCTTAAATAAACTCGGAACATTGAAATTTAACGGTAGAAATGAATAAAGCAGTGTTGGCGGTTGTCGCAGTTCATTAAAGACTCGGTTAAGGGAAACTTCAGTGTTTAGACAAGGACGAGATTTTTGTATACCGACCTATAAATCAACGTCAGAGTTGCAATTTTATTGCTTCTGAAACGCAGACTTGTTTTTGGAAGTTTAATTTCAACTGATTCCAATGAATGGAACTGTGGTGCTGACACGTATTCCATGTATTACTTAGGGTCTAAAACCTTAAACTAACACATTTTGTAAAGTCTGCAGTTCAACATACAAGGTACAGTATATTTTGGACCCGTAACAGCTGAAAAAGAATGTGCCCTCACTTGTGTCTTTCAAAATTAGAAACCTAAAACGGGGAAGGGAAAATATTTTAGAGATGCTGATTCAAGGGGTAGTACTTCCCTTGTTCAATGTATGTTCAAATCTCTCCCTTCACCCATTGCTGTGACCGTTTAGGCAGCAGGAATCCATTATGCAAGGGTATTATCTGTGCACTTTTAATCAAATTATTTATTATTATTTCTAGGACCAAACATGGAGTAGCTTCAGTTTCCCTGTCTCAAGAAATAATAAAACACATAGATTTGTCCTCATTAGGCAATTCCCCAGGCCTATATAAACTAATCACTTCCCCTAAGGCATACCTAATTAGTGGATAGGGAATTAATTCCCCTTCCACCTCAAGTCTTTAACTGGCTTCCTGTAATGGGTGAACTAACCCCTACTTCCTTACACCAGTCCAATACAGAACATCTGCATGAAGATGCTAAAAGAAAGACTAGCAGAGATTGATACAATTTCAGAGGATAGATGGTTACTTGTTATAGTAAGTTGGTGCTTAGTCATGGGCTTAGTCATGAGCCCATGACTAAGCACCCTAAAAGGTGCGAAACGTGTAGGGTGGATGGAGATGCAAATATATTTTTAATTTTTCTACTAATAAAAATATCTTTTAACTGAATATCTCTGGTCCTGTGGATCCGTTTGGGTGCCGGACAGCTCTGCTTCCTTATCTTCTGCTGTACCGCTCCCTAAAGCTGGGGGTCTGGGACCACTTTCACTGTATGGTGAGTTACTTTACATTTAATTCTGGAGCACCTTGTTCTCCTCTACACATTTGAATAGTAAGTTGGTGCCCTGTAATTAGTTAACTGTTTGATTTAGTTCTTGTCTCCCTCCCTCTTTTGTATCCCCTGCATAGTGAATGAGGGCGCACTCAGCACAAAATCTGAGGAGTCTAAGGGCAGATTCTCTAAAGGGCGAAGTGACTAAAGATAGGGAAAATTCGGCAGTGTGATGTCATTTTGGTACTTTGCCGATTCCCAAATGGGTGCAGGCTTAACTTTGCTAGCGAAAGAGACACACGTTTGCGATTATTCGCACTCTATCGCCAGGTGAATTTTCATTCTGGCGAAGGGACGTAACTCAGATGCAGATTTTACTGAACGTTACCTCTTGCGCCAGACTTGCCTTCGCCACCTCAGACCAGGCGAAGTGCAATGGAGTGGATATCAGTTCCTAGAAATCCCAAAAAACACTGGCATCTTTTACTTTTTTCAGGGTGATAGGCTGCAAAAGATCGTAAATTTTTTTTTGGGTAACCGGGTTCCCCCCTAAATTTCCTTACATATGGCACATAAACTATACAGTGGGCACATGTGAAGGGAATTATAACAACTCTGTTTTATTTTATTACACTTGTGTAGTGTAATGTATTGGACACAACTTTGCATTTTAGGGAATTAGCGTTGTCCTGGCGAATTTATGCTTGGCGAAGTGTTGCGATGGCTCTGAAGCCGTCGCTGGCCAATTTTCGCCGCTTAGGGAATTTTCCCCCACATATCATCACTTACTTCTTACAGTGAAAAAGAGGGACATATTGTAAGGAGCACAGACCACCCAAAAACAAATTAGTAAAGTAAATAAGTAAAAGTAATTTTATATATTTTTTTTTTGCAGTATTTTTTTTATCACTACGCTGGTTTATTGGTCTATATTGAGCTAGGGTATACGTTGCCACTTGTTGATCTATTTCTATTGAAAACAAACAAAAATTAGAATTTTAGAACAGAATTGGGAAACAAATGGCCTTGTTATGTAGAATATAAAAAAATTGTCTTAAAGAGGTCATCCTCCTGTACAAAATCACTTATTGTTCATCTTGTTCCAGCGAGACTAGCCAAATGTATTTTCCATTATTGTAAACAGTTCAGATTACAGGCATAAACAATAGTTTCATGGAGCCACTCGAGTTAGTAAATCTGTCTGGGGCAAATTATCATGGCTAAACACTGGTAAACATAAGAGTGTGTATGAAATAATGAAGTCACATGTCAATATAGAGGCATATTGCAGTAATAATGTAATGTACTTCCTTTATTGTTCTATTTAAAAACATCAAACGCTGTGTCTTTCCCTAGCCCTTTGCTGTGTTAAAGGAGAACTAACCCCTAAAAATGAATGTAGCTAAAAATGCCTAAAGTTTCAGCTTGTCAATAGCAGCAATGATCCAGGACTTCAAACTTGTCACAGGGGGTCACCATCTTGGAAAGTGTCTGTGACACTCACATGCTCAGTGGGCTCTGAGCAGCTGTTGAGAAGCTAAGCTTAGGGGTCGTCACTAATTATCCAGCAGAAAATGAGGGTTGTCTGTAATATAAGCTGATGCTACAGGGCTGATTATTAAATTCTGATGCTAATTGCACTGGTTTCTGTGCTGCCATGTAGTAATTATCTGTATTAATTACTAATCAGTCTTATATTGTGACATTTCTATTCTATGTGTACTGTATATTGTGAGTGGGTCCCTAAGCTCAGTAAGTGACAGCAGCACAGAGCATGTGCAGTGAATCAGCAGAAAAGAAGATGGGGAGCTACTGGGGCATCTTTGAGACAGATCTTTACTGCTAAAGGGCTGTGGATGCCTTGGGCTGGTACAGAAGCCCAAAACATAATGTTCAACATTTCTAGCTACTTCTTTAATTAAAATTTAGTTCTCCTTTAAGTGATTTTCTGGTTTAAGCTGAGCCATCCCAATGGCTTTGGGGGAAATGCCAATACTCTGTAGACTGGGTTTAAAAGGACATCAAACTTTTCAGATTTTTGCCGCAAGATCAGCAGCACAAATGTAGAAACCAGAAAAGCCTAGTGCTGGGGTCCAAAACAAGCAACGGTTGTGAGGGTTTGGTAGGGCAGAGGACTAGATCTTTTTAAATAGAACTCCATGGGGAGTGCCTTATGGGGTATTGACAAGGACATGTCACAATCCATTTAAAACACTATGTAATACTAGCACTACACAGTCAAAGACAATGAATTGTGTAATAAGAGAAACCAAGGTGAACACCAGGTGAAGTACCACAGAACAACCGATCTCACATAGTATTTACTGGTCGCCTGTTTAAAAGCAAATAGCTGATTGGGTTATAAGACCTAGTGCAAAGTTGACATTTTTATTACATTAACCCACAAGAATATTTCTATATGGTCTAGCGGGAAAGAATTTGGGGAGGACAGAGAATGCAAATCTGGTATCCACAGGTTATGTGTTTAAGGGTCAGGGCACACAGGCAGGATCAGGGAGATTAGTCACCCGGCAACAATGTAAATCGTAGGCGGGATTGCACTTGGTGCAATTTGTTTTCCGAAATCGCCCGAAGTTGCCTCACGAGGAAACTTCGGACGACTTCGGAAAATGAATTGAGTACATAACATTTACATTGTAGCCGGTGGGAAGACAGGGGAGGCAGTTAGGGGAGATTAGTTACCCTGAAGAAGAGGAGACTAATCTCCCCAAATCTGCCAGTGTGCCCTGACCCTAAAGTAGAAGGAAAGGCATAATCACTAAGGGGGGCCAAATTGTTTGGCATAATAATTGCTTACCTGACAAGTGCTCCTATTAACTGAAATCTGCAGTGGCCTGAGGTAATACTATAGGAGCACCATTTTGCCATCTTCTTCCTCTTTATGGATCCCTGTACGGCTATTGTGTGCATGCACAGTAGAGCAAAAAGTTTGCATTTTCCTTCTAAGTTTGGTTTTACACTCACCTATGCATGTACACAGCACACATTAGTCTTGTGGGGTTCCTGAACAAGAGAAGGAGATGTCCATGTGGAGCTCCTATAGTAGTACTATGGGTCGGTGCAGGTTTCAGCAAACAGAATCACCAATCCTGAGTCTCGGGTAAGAGATTATAATCACTGCGGGGTGCATAACAAATTAACATCCCCAGTGATTATATTGTACTGTTTCCTTTAAATGAATAGTTGCCTGCTCTTCCTTTCCTCTAAGGCGGTCTAACTTTGCCTTTAATGCTGAATTGTCTTTAATGCGTTAACATTAACACCCTGTACTTTGAAAGCTCGTCAAAATGCTTAGCACAGTATACTCTCCTAATCGGAAATAACAGGGCTCCGAAAAATCTTAGCATACAGGGAAAGATGTAATTATTCCTATTTCAATCTTCAACTTGTTTGTAAAAGTCCTTTCTCTCACTTTTTGAACTTCTTTAGCGTCAACCAGTCTGGGAATCTGAGGCCTTGTCTGCCAGAAGTGGAGGATCTCAGAACCAAAAGATCCTAAAAGAAGCTTTAACCGCAAAGGAACTGCAGAGCATGGAAAAGCATCTTGCTGGTATGTGCTAAAAAGACATGTTCTTTATTGTGTCATACAGTAGGTGAATGGGAATATTTCTCTGTCTGACTCAGGAAAGACAGAAAACAACATGAAACCACCAGCTGCATTTAGTCAGGAACGTCCTAATATCATCTCCTTCGTTTGGCAGCGACGCTATCAAGGGTTTAAGGAAAATTATACATTTTAACATTTTTGCTGTTCTTGTCAAATGTTTTATGTTTAACTCTCACAGAGGTTTTTCTTTTTCTCACTAAATTATATTGTAACATGAACCAATTTAGAGCACACTTTAGGGGCTTATTTACTAAACTCCAAAATCAGACTTTTCAAAAATCACGATTTTTTCTGAATTTATTTAACCCCGAGGATGGAAAAGTCAGAATCTGAAAATCCGACCTGTCGAGGTTGCTTACAAGTCAATGGGAAAAGTCCCAATGATTTTTTGATGTGCGCTGGGTTTTGTGCAATACCCCGAAGTTTTCAGAGTTTTCAGGCAAAAAGCATAAGAAATCGGGTGAAAAATCTGAGGACACATCCAAAAAAAATGTGAAAATCAAGCAAGTTTTAGGAAAAATGTAATGGGGTTTTGAACCAGAAAATATTGAGATAAATTTGGACATAAATAAATTAAACCCCATAAACTGTTCGGAATAAATTTTTTGTGGAAATCTTTTCAAGGTAAATATTTGTAATACTTGTTAAATGTACTTTTAAATATTTGTACTTTATAATACTTTTTAAATGTTTTTTCCTCCAGTAATGAGAAATTGAAAGTAAGGGGTAGTGGGTCCTAACCACATTATTTGCATAAATAAAGTGGCATAAATCACATTTCTTTTCATTGTAATGAGCAGTGTGCCTGCATAGCAGGCTGCACCATTCATAATACACATTTGAAGCCTCCTCTGTGATTAATAAACCACATAATATACAATGCATGTTATCTGTAGTATACCTTCTCAATTTTATGGTTGTGTCAACTATCGACCAGTCCGATTTAACTTTAACCAGTAGAGATGTCGCGAACTGTTCGCCGGCGAACTTGTTCGCGCGAACATCGGGTGTTCGCGCTCGCCGGAAGTTCGCGAACGTCGCGCGACGTTCGCCATTTTGGGTTCGCCATTGTTGGCGCTTTTTTTTGCCCTCTCACCCCAGACCAGCAGGTACATGGCAGCCAATCAGGAAGCTCTCCCCTGGACCACTCCCCTTCCCTATAAAAACCGAAGCCCTGCAGCGTTTTTTCACTCTGCCTGTGTGTGCTGAAGAGATAGTGTAGGGAGAGAGCTGCTGCCTGTTAGTGATTTCAGGGACAGTTGAAAGTTTGCTGGCTAGTAATCGTTTTGATACTGCTCTGTTATTGGAGGGACAGAAGTCTGCAGGGGTTTGAGGGACATTTAAGCTTAGGTAGCTTTGCTGGCTAGTAATCTACCTTCTACTGCAGTGCTCTGTATGTAGCTGCAGTGGGCAGCTGTCCTGCTTCTGATCTCATCTGCTGACTGCTGCAATAACAGTAGTCCTTGTAAGGACTGCTTTTATTTATTTTTTTGTTGTTTTACTACTACTACTACTACTACTACTATAAGAGCCCAGTGCTATTAGTCTAGCAGTGTTGGGGAGTGGGACTGGTGTGCTAATCTGCTGCTCCTAGTAGTTCAGCAGCACCAACTTTAATTTTTTTTTTTTAATATTCATTTTTTTTTTATTTTACTTTTTTTTATTTTACTACCGCTGTAGTAGTGTATAAGTTGACCTTTTAGGCATTATTTGCCCTGTAGGCATTATTTGCACAGTGTTTTCTTCAACCCGCCATCTAGCTGTGTGACCTTGTTCACATTCTGTCTAAATATCCATAATATTACCGTCTCCAGAAAAAACACCGGAGTGACTTTTTTCAAGCAGCCATAATATATTTTACGTAATCCGTATCCACCGCTGTAGTAGTGTATACGTTGACCTTGTAGGCATTATTTGCACAGTGTTTTCTTCAACCCGCCATCTAGCTGTGTGACCTTGTTCACATTCTGTCTAAATATCCATAATATTACCGTCTCCAGAAAAAACACCGGAGTCACTTTTTTCAAGCAGCATTCATATATTTTACGTAATCCGTATCCACCGCTGTAGTAGTGTATACGTTGGCCTTGTAGGCATTATTTGCACACTGTTTTCTTCAACCCGCCATCGAGCTGTGTGACCTTGTTCCCATTCTGTCTAAATATCCATAATATTACCGTCTCCAGAAAAAACACCGGAGTCACTTTTTTCAAGCAGCATTCATATATTTTACGTAATCCGTATCCACCGCTGTAGTAGTGTATACGTTGGCCTTGTAGGCATTATTTGCACACTGTTTTCTTCAACCCGCCATCGAGCTGTGTGACCTTGTTCCCATTCTGTCTAAATATCCATAATATTACCGTCTCCAGAAAAAACACCGGAGTCACTTTTTTCAAGCAGCATTCATATATTTTACGTAATCCGTATCCACCGCTGTAGTAGTGTATACGTTGGCCTTGTAGGCATTATTTGCACATGTTTTCTTCAACCCGCCATCGAGCTGTGTGAGCTTGTTCACATTTTGTCTAAATATTGATAATATTATCGTCTCTAGAAAAAACACTTGAGTTACTTTTTTCAAGCAGCATTCATATATTTTACGTAATCCGTATCCACCGCTGTAGTAGTGTATACGTTGACCTTGTAGGCATTATTTGCACACTGTTTTCTTCAACCCGCCATCGAGCTGTGTGACCTTGTTCCCATTCTGTCTAAATATCCATAATATTACCGTCTCCAGAAAAAACACCGGAGTCACTTTTTTCAAGCAGCATTCATATATTTTACGTAATCCGTATCCACCGCTGTAGTAGTGTATACGTTGGCCTTGTAGGCATTATTTGCACACTGTTTTCTTCAACCCGCCATCGAGCTGTGTGAGCTTGTTCACATTTGTCTAAATATTGATAATATTATCGTCTCTAGAAAAACCACTTGAGTTACTTTTTTTCAAGCAGCATTCATATATTTTACGTAATCCGTATCCACCGCTGTAGTAGTGTATACGTTGACCTTGTAGGCATTATTTGCACACTGTTTTCTTCAACCCGCCATCGAGCTGTGTGACCTTGTTCACATTTGTCTAAATATCATAATATTATCGTCTCTAGAAAAAACACTGGGAGTTACTTTTTTTCAAGCAGCATTCATATATTTTACGTAATCCGTATCCACCGCTGTAGTAGTGTATACGTTGACCTTGTAGGCATTATTTGCACACTGTTTTCTTCAACCCGCCATCGAGCTGTGTGAGCTTGTTCACATTTTGTCTAAATATTGATAATATTATCGTCTCTAGAAAAACCACTTGAGTTACTTTTTTTCAAGCAGCATTCATATATTTTACGTAATCCGTATCCACCGCTGTAGTAGTGTATACGTTGACCTTGTAGGCATTATTTGCACACTGTTTTCTTCAACCCGCCATCGAGCTGTGTGACTTGTTCCATTTTGTCTAAATATGATAATATTACGTCTCAGAAAAACCACCTGAGTACTTTTTCAAGCAGCATTCATATATTTTACGTAATCCGTATCCACCGCTGTAGTAGTGTATACGTTGACCTTGTAGGCATTATTTGCACACTGTTTTCTTCAACCCGCCATCGAGCTGTGTGACCTTGTTCACATTTTGTCTAAATATTGATAATATTATCGTCTCAGAAAAACCACTTGAGTTACTTTTTTCAAGCAGCATTCATATATTTTACGTAATCCGTATCCACCGCTGTAGTAGTGTATACGTTGACCTTGTAGGCATTATTTGCACACTGTTTTCTTCAACCCGCCATCGAGCTGTGTGAGCTTGTTCCATTTTGTCTAAATAATCCATATATTATCGTCTCTGAAAAACCACTAGAGTTACTTTTTTCAAGCAGCATTCATATATTTACGTAATCCGTATCCACCGCTGTAGTAGTGTATACGTTGACCTTGTAGGCATTATTTGCACACTGTTTCTTCAACCCGCCATCAGCTGTGTGACTTGTTCACATTTTGTCTAAATATTGATAATATTATCGTCTCTAGAAAAACCACTTGAGTTACTTTTTTTCAAGCAGCATTCATATATTTTACGTAATCCGTATCCACCGCTGTAGTAGTGTATACGTTGACTTTGTAGCATTATTTGCACAGTGTTTTCTTCAACCCGCCATCTAGCTGTGTGTATTATCGTTTCCAGAAAAACCAACTGAGTTTTTGTTGTTGTTGTTGTTTTTTTAAAAATAATGCCAGGCAAAGGCAGGCCGCCACGCAGAGGCCGTGCTAGGGGCCGTGCTGCTATGCAATCCTGTGGCCCTAGCAAATTGCCCAGTTTTAAAAAGCCAATGACCCTGAACTCCCAAAATGCTGAAGAGGTAGTTGACTGGCTTACACAGCACACCCCATCCTCTACCGTTTCTAACTTTACCACAACATCCTCCTCATCCTCCACTGCTATGGCCACCCCACGTAACACTTCCTCCACCACCGGTGCCCCTTCTTCACTGGGGTCAGAGGAGTTATTTTCCAATGAGTTTCTTGAACTGAGTAATGCGCAACCATTATTGCCAGAAGAAGATGAAGGAGATGAGGACCTTACACCAGATTTAATTCTGGCAGAGAACACGATAGAGATGGACATAATGAGTGATGAGGAGGAGGTCCCCGCTGCTGCTTCCTTCTGTGATGTGTCAGAAGAAATTGATGCATCTGAGGAGAATGATGATGAGGAGATTGATGTTTTGTGGGTGCCTAGTAGAAGAGAGCAAGAGGAGGGTAGTTCAGATGGAGAGACGGAGAGTCAGAGAGGCAGTAGGAGAATAAGACTTAGAAGAAGCAGGGAGGACAGCCCGCAGGGATCAGCAGGGCAACAACATGTATCGGCACCTGTGTTCAGCCGGCCAACGCACCCGCCATTGCCGCCAATACCGCCAACTCCGCCAACTTCTACTGTTACCGCCAGATCGCACACTTCCAAAAAGTCAGCAGTGTGGGATTTTTTTAATGTGTGTGCCTCTGACAAAAGCATTGTAATTTGCAATGAGTGCAGTCAGAAACTGAGCCTTGGTAAGCCCAACAGCCACATAGGTACAACTTCTATGCGAAGGCACATGAGCGGCAAGCACAAAGCACTTTGGGAGCAACACCTCAAAGGCAACAGGCAAACTAAAAGCCACACTCCTTCTGGTCCAGCATCTTACTGCTCTACCTCTGCTCTCCTTGACCCGTCTGAACCACCCTCCACTCCGCCTTCCACCTTGACCACCTGTTCCCATTCCCAGTCATCTGCCACCAGCCAAGTTTCTGTGAAGGCCATGTTTGAGCGTAAGAAGCCAATGTCTGACTGTCACCCCCTTGCCCGGCGTCTGACAGCTGGCTTGTCTGCACTCTTAGCCCGCCAGCTTTTACCATACCAGCTGGTGGACTCTGAGGCCTTCCGCAAATTTGTAGCAATTGGGACACCGCAGTGGAAGGTACCCAGCCGCAATTTTTTTTCTAAAAAGGGAATACCACACCTGTACCAACATGTGCAGAGCCAAGTTACCGCATCTCTGTCACTTAGTGTTGGGCCAAAGGTCCATATGACTACTGACGCATGGTCCTCCAAGCATGGTCAGGGCAGGTATGTCACCTACACTGCCCACTGGGTGAACTTGGTAATGGCTGGGAAGCAGGGAATGGGTAGCTCAACAACAACAGTGGAGTTGGTGTCACCGCCACGGATTGCACGCGGTTCTGCCACCACCTCTACTCCTCCATCGCTCTCTACCTCGTCTTCTTCTTCTTCTTACTCTGCTGCTGGGTCCTCCTTCTCCTCCTCCACACCTGTGCACCCCCAGCTCCCCCTAGGCTATTCGACGTGCCAGGTACGCCGTTGTCACGCTGTCTTGGGGATGACGTGCCTGGAAAGCAAAAACCATACCGGATCTGTACTCCTGTCATCTCTGCAGTCACAGGCCGATCGGTGGCTGACCCCACACCAACTGCAGATCGGAAAAGTGGTGTGTGACAATGGAAGCAATCTGTTGGCAGCGTTGAGACTAGGCAATTTAACACATGTGCCCTGCATGGCACATGTGTTAAATTTAATAGTCCAACGTTTTGTCTCCAAGTACCAGGATTCCAGGACGTTCTCACCCAGTCCAGAAAGGTGTCGGCCCATTTCAGACGTTCCTACACAGCCATGGCACGCCTTGCTGACATTCAGCAGCGCTACAACATGCCAGTCAGGCGTTTGATTTCTGACAGCCAGACTCGCTGGAATTCAACGCTCCTTATGTTGGAACGTCTGCTGCAACAACAAAGGGCCGTCAACGAGTACCTTTTTGAACTGGGTGGTAGGACTGGATCTGCACAGCTGGGGATTTTTTTCCCCCGTTACTGGGTGCTTATGCGCGATGCCTGCAGGCTCATGCGACCTTTTGAAGAGGTGACAAATATGGTCAGTCGCACCGAAGGCACCATCAGCGACCTAATACCCTTCGCTTTCTTCCTGGAGCGTGCCGTGCGACGAGTGACAGATGAGGCTGTAGACCAGCGTGACGAGGAGCTGGAAGCGCACGATTTCTGGTCGGAATCACCAGAACGAACCCAGGCACCTGCTGCAACGCAGGGAGAGGTGCCAGAAGTGGAGTCAGAGGAGGAAGGTGGCTTTGTGGAGGAGGAGGAGGAGGACCAACAGGAGCAGGCTTCCCAGGGGGCTAGTGGTGACCTTTTGGGGACCCCTGGTCTTGTACGTGGCTGGGGGGAGGAGACCGTGGATGATGCAGTCCTTGATAATGAGGAAGCGGAGATGGATAGCTCTGCATCCAACCTTGTGAGAATGGGGTCTTTCATGCTGTCATGCCTGTTGAAGGACCCCCGTATCAAGAGGCTTAAGGAGAAGGACCTGTACTGGGTCGCAACGCTACTAGACCCTCGGTACAAGCATAAAGTGTCAGAAATGTTACCAACATACCACAAGTCCGAAAAGATGCGGCATTTACAAACCAGCCTGCAAAACATGTTGTACAATGCTTTTAAGGGTGATGTCACTTCAGGAACTCATCAACATTCCAGGGGCAGAGGTGCCAGTAATCCTGCCACGAGCACACCTGCAAGGACAAAGCCCTTTGGCCAGTCTGTAACGTCAGACATGCAAATGTTTTTCTGTCCAAGGCAGCGCCACAACCCTTCTGGATCCACCCTCAAAGAACGCCTCGACCGGCAGGTAGCGGACTACCTGGCATTAACTGCAGATATCGACACTCTGAGGAGCGATGAACCCCTGGACTACTGGGTGCGCAGGCTTGATCTGTGGCCAGAGCTGTCACAATTTGCCATGAACCTCTTGTCTTGCCCAGCCTCAAGTGTGCTCTCAGAAAGGACCTTCAGTGCAGCAGGAGGGATTGTAACTGAGAAGAGAACTCGCCTAGGTCACAAAAGTGTCGATTACCTGACCTTTATTAAAATGAATGAGGGGTGGATCTCGGAGGGTTACTGCACGCCGGAAGACTTGTTCTGACTTCTATGCAGCTGTCCTTCTCTTCAAGCCTCATGACTCCACACACAGCTGTCCTTTAGCGTCCTCCTCCTCCCTCCGCCACCGTTACAAACTAGGGTGCAAACCCTACTGGTTTAATTTTTTCTGGCCTCTGTGCTTCAGTGGCTGCAACCAAAAAAACTGGGCAAACAATGTCTACAAGGTCAACGTATGGCAAAAAATGACTATTTTCAGCATTTATATGGCATATTTTTTCTGGCAACTGTGCTTCAGTGGCTGCATCCAAAAAAATGCATATTTTCTGCATTTATATGGCATAATTTTTCTGGCCTCTGTGCTTCAGTGGCTGCAACCAAAAAAATGCATATTTTCTGCATTTATATGGCATAATTTTTCTGGCCTCTGTGCTTCAGTGGCTGCAACCAAAAAAATTTATATTTTCAGCATTTATATGGCATAATTTTTCTGGCAACTGTGCTTCAGTGGCTGCGACCAAAAAAATGACTATTTTCAGCATTTATATGGCATATTTTTTCTGGCCTCTGTGCTTCAGTGGCTGCGGCCAAAAAAACTGGGCAAACAATGCCTACAAGGTCAACGACGTTGACCTTGTAGGCATTGTTTGCCCAGTTTTTTTGGCCGCAGCCACTGAAGCACAGAGGCCAGAAAAAATATGCCATATAAATGCTGAAAATAGTCATTTTTTGCCATACGTTGACTCAACGTATATGGCAAAAAATGACTATTTTCAGCATTTATATGGCATATTTTTTCTGGCAACTGTGCTTCAGTGGCTGCGACCAAAAAAATGCATATTTTCTGCATTTATATGGCATAATTTTTCTGGCCTCTGTGCTTCAGTGGCTGCAACCAAAAAAATTTATATTTTCAGCATTTATATGGCATAATTTTTCTGTCAACTGTGCTTCAGTGGCTGCGACCAAAAAAATGCATGTTTTCTGCATTTATATGGCATAATTTTTCTGGCCTCTGTGCTTCAGTGGCTGCAACCAAAAAAGTTTATATTTTCAGCATTTATATGGCATAATTTTTCTGTCAACTGTGCTTCAGTGGCTGCGACCAAAAAAATGCATATTTTCTGCATTTATATGGCATAATTTTTCTGGCCTCTGTGCTTCAGTGGCTGCAACCAAAAAAATTTATATTTTCAGCATTTATATGGCATAATTTTTCTGGCAACTGTGCTTCAGTGGCTGCGTCCAAAAAAACTGGGCAAACAATGTCTACAAGGTCAACGTATGGCGAAAAATGACTATTTTCAGCATTTATATGGCATATTTTTTCTGGCAACTGTGCTTCAGTGGCTGCGTCCAAAAAAACTGGGCAAACAATGCCTACAAGGTCAACGTATGGCAGTTGTTTAAAGAGAACAGCAGATTACTAGCCAGCAAAGCTACCTAAGCTAAAATGTCCCTCAAATCCCTGCAGACTTCTGTCCCTCCAATACAGAGCAGTATCAAGCAGATTACTAGCCAGCAAACTTACTATCATCTGTCCCTGAAATCACTAACAGCTCTCCCCCTACACTATCTCTTCCAAGCACACACAGGCAGATTTTTCAGATACATTTTTGCCTTTGATCCCCCTCTGGCATGCCACTGTCCAGGTCGTTGCACCCTTTAAACAACTTTAAAATCATTTTTCTGGCCAGAAATGTCTTTTCTAGATGTTAAAGTTCGCCTTCCCATTGAAGTCTATGGGGTTCGCGAACCGTTCGCGAACCGCTCGCGTTTTTGCGCAAGTTCGCGAATATGTTCGCGAACTTTTTTTCCGACGTTCGCTACATCCCTATTAACCAGTAAAAATCAAGTAAAACCAGAGCTGTATTTGGAGAGATACAGTAGGACAATGACTGGGCAAATTTGCACCTGTGCAATAATCTATGGAAGCCAATCAAAACTTTGCTTTCATCATTGTAACATTCTACAGTCTACATTTTCATACTTGCAGCTGGCTGAAAAAATAAATCTACTTACTGATTGGTTGATATGGATTACTGCCCAGAGTTGAGTCCCATGATATTCCTATAATATTCAGTGTGCTTGGAATCCTATTGCTCTACAGTTTCACCTCCAGTACTGGCCGGTGGTTAACTCACTCTCATACATCCTCCAATAGGAGACAATGGTTAAAGAGATGGTTCGGCTTTAAGTTAACTTAACTTTTAGGGGCAGATTTATCAAGGGTCGAAGTGAATTCGAGGGAATTTTCTAAGTAAAAAAATGCGAAGTCATTTTTGGATACTTCGACCATCGAATAGGTAAAGTAAATGCCTATGGGGGACCTCCTGTGTGTTTTTTTAAGTAGAAGGATTATTTGGGAAAATCGTTCGATCGTACGTTAAAATCGTTCGATTCGAAGTACGATCGTAGGATCATACTACGATCGGAATACGATCGTACAATGTATAAAATCCTCCGACTTCGAATGTCGGTGGATTCTATTCGATGGTCGAATTTCGAAGTTTGTTCTACTTTGAAGTTACGTCCATTCGTCAGAGTGCAAATTCACCTGGCGTGAGGGAGCAAAGTACCGCTAGAGTCTATCTCCTTCGCTAGCGAAGTTACGCCAGCGATAGTCATTTTGCCCTTTAGTAAATTTGCCCCATTGTGAGCTTTGTGGTCTGCACCAGTGCCTAGAGTATGTAGTGAAATTTCTTACTGAAAAAGTCCTTAATTTTATGTTCTAAAAAATATGCCACCTTTATGTACTATGCTCAGTTAAAATATATTTACTGTCTAATGAAGAATATTTATTATATTGCAAAATGTCAATTTTTGCTCATTAATGCTGCAGAATATGCTGTTTGTGCTTACCTAAAAGTGTTAATAATAATACTAATTGTTTTCCTGAGATTTTTATTTTATGACTTTTATACCTCTACTATTGTCGTAGTAGAGGTATTACATTCACAGATGGATTCATGCGTTTATCCCTTTTCTGTATAAATATGATGAAATTTTATAAAACCCCCATTGACTTTTTTGTGGACTCGTTGTTTATGTTCTTTGTGGACCAGTTTTTAGGAGTCCATTTTTTTTCCTTTTTTTGAGCATAATAAATTAGAATAGATTAATATTAAATCAATTTATATTACAATAAATGTATAAATTAATTTCGTAAACTCAAGTTTTGGGAATTCGAATTAGTGCTTTTTACTACAAAAAAAAAATCTAATTGTGGTGCAAATTCAGATTTGGATGCTGATAAATCTGCCACTACCTGTTCACGTCTTTTTAGAACCAAATATTTGCGACTGGTACTTTGAGTCTGGTACTTGGTAGTGATATTGCTGAGCCGGCATAGCAAATGTACATATATATGTAACTATGTATAGTGTTTTAAGCTAGGCCTAAACTAAGGGTAGACAAAATGCACATGTCTAGTGTGCAGTACGCACGAACCTCTTTTGCCTGCCTGCGAACCCCTTGTTTCTGGCCCTTCTGAAACTCAAGTCTTCAGTGGCGACACATCATCAAGCGAAGGGGAGGATATGTGGTTTCTGGTTATCTCATCACTTATATTATAACTCTTCAAGTGAAGAGTTTTTAGACTTGTCCTAAAAAAACTCTCATATTGGTTTTGTCCTATGAATATTATTATTCATAAAATAAAAAGTGCTATACTGTATGTGTTCAATACGGTAATTATATCTTAGTTGGGATCAAGTACATGCTACTGTTTTATTATTACAGAGAAAACGGTAATCATTTTGAAAGATTTGGAAAAAGTGGAGTCTATGGGAGCTTTCTGAATAACAGGTTTCTGGATAATTGCTCTGTGTGTAGATGAACGGAACCTCTCACCTTCCTATGATGTTTCCTGCCCTGGTTGTGCAGATCTCTCGCAGATCTAGATGGTCGGCACTCGTCAGTACAATGTAGAATATTTAAGAGAATTGCACAACGCCATGTATGTTGCAGGTGGGGAGCTTACCCCTTTTATTTTAAATGATGCACAGGTGGTCACTTTAAAATAAAAGGGGTAAGCTCCCCACCTGCAACATACATGGCGTTGTGCAATTCTCTTAAATATTCTACATTCTGGATAATTGCTCCCATACCTGAAAGTGTGTTGCTGCATGAGCATAAAGAGTTTTTTGCTTATTACCCTTATTCTTCAATACACCGTGCTGGTGCAACTATCCCCCCATACACCTTAGAAAAATGTACCTAATCATTTCACAGCTATTTCAGCCTGTGCCAGAAGGTACACAGCGATCTGTTTCAAAACATTTGGCAGAACCTGCTGTACCTAGTTCCCTGCCTTTGCAATGCCAATCACTAAAAGCTGCTTCTTGAACATTTTTACATTAAGGACTTGAGATTACTGTTTTTTAAGAGCATTAAAGTTTAAATGGCTATTTAAAGAGATAGTAGTTATGTTTTGGTAGCCGAGAATTAGTAGAGTATAACAGTGCTTTATTCGCTGGTTCATGCAGCCATTACACTTCAGCAGTAGCTTGAACTCTAATACTTTTAAGCAGTATAGAAAGTATTATGTACACAGTGTAACTCTTGTGCACAGTGACACCTACAGGCCCTTTGTATAAACACCACAGCAGGATGTCTGACATCGAAAATGTTTAGGCTCTTCTTCTCTATGGTCTTACCATTGTAGTGCTACTTGTTACAGGAGCTAATGGACTCAGAGTAACACTTGAGTTAAAATCCATAGGTAAGGACAATTGAAACTGAATGTCTAAATATGTTTCAAAAATAGGGTTCCGTAGGTAGGTTCCACTGCTTTCAGCCTGTGTATTTTTGCCGGGAAACTAGATCCACTTGATGCCCCTGCTCCATTTATCTGAGCCGCTTCCACTTGCCTGTAGTCACACACAGTGGAGCAGCAGTCAGCCTGAAGGTGCCTCCTTGCATATTTGGGATGACCTCTACTGCTTGTGAGTTCATACAGACTCATATATAGGATCTAATTCAGATCAGTGGAGATGGGGCATGGAGCAAATTTGCTTCTGAAGCTGTGCCTACACTCCCATGTGCCCATGGCATATAGTAGTGTATAGATATATACACAAATATCAGTGTGTCATGTGTCACAAATAGTATCACTAACCGGTTATAACATAACATCTTTATGCAATTGTTCTTCTTTATATAGCCACACTAGTGTATACAAAGCATGAACAGGAACATGGTACAGTAAATATAATTAAGCCATGAGAAAAAAAACTGTGCTAGGAGAACAGTTGGGAAAGTTCCCTGCCTAAAGAGCTTGCAACGTAGAAACAAACATGGAGGGGGTAGCACAAAATATATGTTACAGCTCATTCACAGCCTTGTGTGTTGTGTTGATATAATTTGCCACTTTTTATATAGTTATGAATATGTATACAAATAATTGCTGTTCAAACTGTTTTGCAGTAAAAGTCATTTAATGCAAGGGCTTATTTTTATTTGAATGGGCTACTGCACCTTTAACTGTTCTCTGATCTTTGACCCATTATCCAGAACCTGTTATCCAGAAAGCTCAGAATTACGGAAAGGCCATCTCCCATAGACTTCATTTTATCCAAATAATCCACATTTTGAAAATGTTTTCCTTTTTCTCTGTAATAATAAAACAGTAGTTTATTGGAAGCAAAAACAGCTTAGTGGGTTTGTTTAATGTTTACATGATTTTGATTTTCTAGTAGACTTAAGACAAAGAGGTCCAAATTATGAAAAGATCCGTTATTCGGAATACCCCAGGTCCCGAGCATTGTGGATAAGGATTTTTGCAAGTATTTTAAATGAAGGAGCTAATAATAAATAGACATGTGCTGTGCCACCCTCATAACAAGTACCTACAAGAACCTGATTTACTGACACTGTTAAATGAGATCTGTGTGCCAATGTATTGCTCTTATTGACACATCAAAGATACAATTATATTTACCTTTATACTTAACCATATTGTTTTTTAAATTCCCTCAGTCAAGGGCATGAGCTCCTTTCTTTTAAACATTTTATATTTCAGCAATGGGCAAACTTTATATTTACATCCTGTGATCCGGGTCCCCCATGTATATATCACTGTCTCCCTTACAGGCAAAACAGTGCCTGCAAAGATAGAACAGAGCCCTAGCATGGTTTTTGAATAGGGATGGGTCTTTAAACAGTGGCGTAACTACCGGGGGTGCGATTGGGCCAAGGCCTGCACTCCCTCAGAGCCCCCCGGCAGCTGGCGTGCCACTGGAATCTGGCCAGGAACCGGCCAGGAAATTGAGTACGGAGGGGGGCCCGGCTGCGTATCCCACACCAGAGCCCGCCCCCCTGTAGCTACGTTTCTGTCTTTAAAGCTGAAGAGCTGATTCTCCAGTTCAGAAACTAAACCTTGGGAGCACAAACAACTTGCCTGAAGCAAATATAATTGCCCCTTGCCAGTGGGGTTATATAAATTACAATAACCACCCTTATAATTATAGTACTATAACAAGAAGAAAATAATGGGAACATAAACTAAGGCTATTGTTCCCTAGTTTGGCAGCGTCCCAGTTCTGGAACTAATGCCATAATATGTATAATGTATATTGGACTTTTTAGCCTATATATATAAATTTGAATGTATTAACCAGCCTAATCATGGGTATTGGGGGGTGAGATTTAACAGCATGTAATGAGTACAGATTACAGTTGATTCTTCCATGAAATCAATGAATGGATTATGGGATGGCTTTGTAGTAAGTGATTTCTTTCTAACCGAATCAGTTTAGTATATATGTAAAATAGTTTGTCATGAGGCAGAACTGTAAAAGTTAATAACACAGGCTACGGTATCATGAAAAAAGATTTTAGCACCAAAAACTGATACTTCACAGACCTCTGTTCACTAAGGTCTGAAGATCAGAAGCTGTGGTGAACCTGCTATAAGCCCTGGCTGATTGATCGATAAGAGCCATACCATGTGGGTAAACAAAGGCCCATGGTGGGGGGACTTAGATCAAGCAAGACCCCTCATAGGTGATGTGGAAGTCACAATGTAACGTAACTCAAAAACATTTGTCATCCTAGAATCCATACGTGTTGTACCAATGCTATAAAAAAAGTGGTTATGGATTCAATTCAATATTAGCTTTCAAAGAAATCCAAAATGACTAGGTTTGGTACTTGGTATATCAGGGGCAGGTTGCACAGTATTGATTTTTAGACTCTTTGGAATCAGTAGGAGGAGCCATAATGGATTTATATAATATAATTTGTCCAATATGTTCCTATAATGAGTTATGGTCATTGTATTCTTGGTTCAGTCCCTACTGACAGGAGGTCATATAAAAACTAACGCTGTGTCCTGCTAGGCCACACCCCATTGCATTCCTGAGGGAGGGGGAGTGTCCAGTTACCCGATATCCTGAAATCATTGATGAATAGTTAGTTCTTCTGTCTAAACTTTGAATTTACTTTGGAGTAGTGATGCACAGAATCCACTATTTTAGGATTCAACCGAATCCCAAATCCTTGATAAAAGAATTGGACGAATACCGAACCCGTATCCTTATTTGCATATGAAAATTAGGGGGAAATGGGTGAAAGAGAACCGAACACACAGAAAAATTTTCTACTTCCTTGTTGTGTTACCAAAAGTCACATGATTTATAGGGTTTGGATTTGGTTCAGCCAAGCACTTGTATTTAGGGATGCACCGAATCCAGGATTCGGTTCGGGATTAGGCCAGGATTCGGCCTTTTTCAGCAGGATTCGGATTCGGCCGAATCCTTCTGCCAGGCCGAACCGAATCCGAATACTAATTTGCATATGCAAATTAGGGGCAGGAGGGAAATCGTGTGACTCTTTGTCACAAAACAAGGAAGTAAAAAATGTTTCCCCTTCCCACCCCTAATTTGCATATGCAAATTAGGATTCGGGGGTTCGGCTGAATCCAAAATAGTGGATTCGGTGCATCCCTACTTGTATTAATCAGAATCCTACTGAAAAAGGCAGAATCCTGAACCAAATCCTGGATTCGGTGCAACCCTTACCTACTATAGTGCTTGGTATCTTTCATCGCCTGAAAAGTACAAAAGTGGTGGCAGCAAGTTTGAGTTTTGTGGGTGTTGGTTGGTGTTTTGGGTGCCACAAGTCTGACCTGTGTGTAAGGTGAGGGTGACCCCTGATAGCCACGTGTAGCTGAAAATGCTGGAATCATGACAATGCTGTACAATTCAGATTTTTATGTTGTAGTTTCAGAAAATATATATTTGACAGAACCATCCCAGGCATAGTGGCAAAGAGGAATTCATAAACGTATTCAAGTCCATCTTGTTTTCCTTTGTTGCAGATATTGAAAAGGACGTAGCACTGATAGCTGAAGCAAGCATGTCTCGGAGCCCAAGCAATCAGCCAAGTGGCATAATTACCAATGAACATCATGGAAGCTATCATTCCTCTCAAATGCAGAACCCAAGACCACAAGTGCCAAATCAAACCACAAACAGCTTGCATCTTCATCTTCAAGGGAACAAAACACCACCTCAAGCTGCAAGCAGAACACAGGGTAGCACTCTTGCAAATAGTCGGCCGCAGACTCCAAATTCACAGTCAAGCAAACTTCAGACTCCTCTGATTCCATTAGGTAGGCCTGGGACTCCGAAAAGCTTGTTGTCCCGGCCACACACTCCCAGCAGTCAAGGAAGTAAAGAAGGAAGCATTTCAGGGCAAATGAGTAGATCACTCACTGGTAAAAGTCAAATTGGATGGACAACCAACACGCCATCAGCCATTCCTCCTCAAGCAGGTGCAGACATGTTAGGATTTGCTTCACAAAGAAACAGTGTTACACAAGTAAGAATTGAGTCTTTGTATAGCTGTAATCAAATGTATTGAAGAGTGTGAGTAAATTCAAGTGCACAATACTGATAGAAGAAATGTGTTATTATTAGCCTTTATTTTTATATAGTGCTAACATATTCTGCAGTGCATTACAAAAACTACACAACATTAAATAAACCAATGGAGCTATCTAAGTACCTATCATATGCATTCTAGTCAATTTAATCAGGAGCCAATTAAACTGCCTGTATGGGAGGAAACCCATGTGTACAACACTCACAGAAAGAAGGCAAATAAGTGCAGATAAAGAAGGAAAGCTTTCATTCTGAATCTATTGCCTTGGTCTTGCTTTTATATTGTGGTTATAGAAATAATCTAGATAAGGAAAAAGAATGTAGCACAGTCTTGTTATTTGTGACTGTGCTATCAAAGCACTCTCCCTGTTTATCATTTCATTTTTCAATGGTTTTTATTGTCATTTATGATAAGACATAAGACAATGTTATCATATTAGATCTTAATACATATGTCATATATGTCAATGGATATAAGAGGTCAAGCAGTAATTCTCCCTGTATAACATTTTACGCTTCTCTAAGATGTGATATATAATATGGGTCAGTTACGACCCCATTGGCTTAAGCATATGACTGCTAAGGTTTGAAAGGGCATGCTCCTGTAGTGCTCACTTCTAGAACACTTGCACCTCCAGGATCTCTGCACCGACTATCCAAAATCTGCCACTGGTGCAAAGAGATGTACAAGTTAGGGGTGGATAGGGGTTGGGCTACTATGTGCTATAGCCCTCTTAGATCAGACACTAATTAAAGCTTGTCATACATTAAAAGATCCTCTACTTAAGCGAGGTTGTCAAATGAGCGGATCTTTCACCAATATGCCCACAGGCCATTTTATGGAGGACCACATCAGCGAGCCTATGTGTTCCTCAGTCTGGATTTTTAAACTTTTTCAAAACCATATCCAGACACTTTTTGGGCAGATACCAGTTGGGAAAGCCCATTGGAGGGCCCATACATGGGGCAATAAGCTGCTGTCTTATGGCTGTTTTTACTGGAACGTTTATGGCCACCTTAAAGGGATACTGTCATGGGGAGGAAACATTTTTTCAAAATGAATCAGTTAATAGTGCTGCTCCAGCAGAATTCTGCACTGAAATCCATTTCTCAAAAGAGCAAACAGATTTTTTATATTCAATTTTGAAATCTGACATGGGGCTAGACATATTGTCAATTTCCCAGCTGCCCCAAGTCATGTGACTTGTGCTCTGATAAACTTCAATAATTCTTTACTGCCGTACTGCAAGTTGGAGTGATATCACCCTCCTCCCTTTTCCCCACCAGCAGCCAAACAAAAGAACAATGGGAAGGTAACCAGGTAACAGCTCCCTAACACAAGATGACATATAAATTGAATATATATAAAAAAATCTGTTTGCTCTTTTGAGAAATGGATCTCAGTGCAGAATTCTGCTGGAGCAGCACTATTAACTGATGTGTTTTGAAAAAAACATGTTTCCCGATGACAGAATCCGTTTAACATAGTCAGCAAACAGATTTTTTTATATTGAATTTTGAAATCTGACATGGGGCTGGACATTTTGTCAATTTCCTAGCTGCCCCTGGTTATGTGACCTGTGCCTGGGAGAGAAATGCTTTCTGGCAGGCTGCTGTTTTTCCTTCTCAATGTAACTGAATGTGTCTCAGTGAGACATGGGTTTTTACTATTGAGTGTTGCTCTTAGATCTACCAGGCAGCTGTTATCTTGTGTTAGGGAGCTGTTACCAGGTTACCTTTCCATTGTTCTTTTGTTTGGCTGCTGGGGGGGAAAAGGGAGGGGTGATATCACTCCAACTTGCAGTACAGCAGTAAAGAACGATTGAAGTTTATCAGAGCACAAGTCACATGACTTGGGGCAGCTGGGAAATTGACAATATGTCTAGCCCCATGTCAGATTTCAAAATTGAATATAAAAAAATCTGTTTGCTCTTTTGAGAAATGGATTGCAGTGCAGAATTCTGCTGGAGTAGCACTATTAACTGATGAGTTTTGAAAAAAACATGTTTTCCAATGACAGGATCCGTTTAACACAGTCAGCTCTTTATTTGTCTTTGCGCTTTCTCAGTGTTTTTACCATGTCAAAAAAGAGTATGATTTCAACTCTTAAACAAAAAAGGAATTAGACTTGGAAAATTCATATTTTAAGAACTTAGTTTGTGGTTTTTTATATTTTTTCAAATTGTAGCAAAAACTCTAAATGTACACTGCTGAGGGTCCAATATCACGGTGAAGGAGAAAGCAAGGCAAGAGGAAGGAAAGGAAAGGCAGCATGATGAATAGGCCAAATTGAGCAATGGTTTGTTGAGAATAAAAGCCAATGGCAAGTTTGAAATGAAACGCAGGGTATATAGGGCACAGAAGTGTATTTAGGACAAAAGCCACAAGAGATGCCTAGCAGACTTGTAAGAAGATTTGGAGACTAACAAGTCCCCCCACCTTTTAATACTTGATTTTAATTCTCACTATATGCCAGCTAGTCGTGGGTGCCTGGTAATATTCTGGACTTTCTGCGTCATACTCACTCTGCTTAGGCCAGCTGTCTATGTAAATCATTTTATAGCTTTGTATAAACAGATATACAATGAAATAATCACTTGGTTAAGTACACAGGACAGCAAGCAAAGAAATAATATTACATTCTAAGTAAACATAGTGTAGATGGCTACATTTTTCAGTCTAAAGCAAAATAGATTGTGAGCCCTTTGACAAGCCAAACACTGTACACTGCGACCAATGGATCAATAGCCACCAGACTGTATCAATTAATTTATTCAGAGAACAGTATTAAACACTTTATCAAACCGAGACCATTTCCAGACAATCCCACTGAGCTAAAATATCAAGGGCAGGCAACATTCAATTTTCATTGATAAAATCTTGGGGCATTGCTTTCAGGGCTTGTGTGTTAACTGCTCTGACATTTTAGCACAGCTGGATTGTTTCATTATAAGTGGCGGCTTTCTAAGACCTTTATACTTGGCGTTTCCATTAGTGGAATTATACAGTACTGGGCAGCTTTAAATATCTTACCTAATATAACTGGGTAAGTTTAAATGTAGCTATTTCAGTAGGTGGGTGTTGATATTAGTAGAACATAACACTAATATTTTAATAGAAATAAGGAAAATAATGTGTGTGCCATTACAAATTATATCTGAGGGTTAATAAAGGAGTTGTACAACTTTAAATTTACTTTTAGTATGACGTAGAGAGTGATATTCTGAGACAACTTGCAATTGGTTTTCATTTTTTAGTATTTGTGGTTTTTGAGTTATTTTATTCAGCAGCTCTCCAGTTTGCAATTTCAGCAGTCTGGTTGCTGGGAACCAAATTATCCTAGCAACCATGCATTGGTTTGAATTAGAGACTGGAATATGAATAGGAGAGGCCTGAATAGAAAGATGAGTAATACGTAGCAATAACAATAAATGTGTAGTGTTACAGAACATGTGCTTTTAGATGGGGTCAGTGACCCCCATCTGAAAGCTAGAAAAAGTCAGAAGAAGAAGGCAAATAATTAAAGAAAATATAAAGAAAAAAAGAAGGCCAATTGAAAAGCTGCTTAGAATTAGACTTTCTATATATACTAAGCATACTAAAAGTTAACTTAAAGGTGAAACACCCCATTAGCACATACATGGATTGTTTATTATATTCTGTACTGTATAGACAAGGGAGGTTTTATGTAGCACAATGGATGCTGATCACTTACATGTCACCACCATCACCAAAAAGAGTGAAATGCATTAGGCATTTGCTATGTGGTGGCACAATATACACAGCGAAGAATGGGGAATGTACAATGTATATACCCAGTAACCATTAGTGCCAGCTAACACAAATTGCACATATTCATCTAAATGTGATAACCCAGGTGAAGGATATTCATATCAAAGGCATCTATTTAAATTATATAATATTTAGGACCCCACTTGACTAAGGTTATAGTTTTTTTTAATTATATGCTTTCCTCTTCTGGCTTTAAAATGGGGGTCACTGACCCCAGCAGCCTTAAAACTAGTACTCGGTGAGGCTACAATTGTATTACTATTGTTACTTTTTATTACTTATCTTTGAATGCATGCTCTCTCCTGTTCATAATTCCATCCCTCGTTCAGACCACTGCCTGGTTGTTGACTCTAGAAACCCTGTTAAAATAATAACCCGAAGAGCTGCTGAACAAAAAACGAAATAACTGAATATTAATCTTAGACTGTAAATGTCTACATTATACTGAAAGTTAATTTAAAGATGAGCAACTCGTTGGACTTACAGTAAATGCAGTAAGTGCAGCTCAGCATTGGGTGTTTTAAGGGATTGGGTAACCTTACATTGGGCTCTTTATATTCCTGTGCAAAAGGCAATGGATCAAAAATGTTCAATTATAGTCTTGTGTCCATATAAGGTAAATATAGGTGTAAGCAGAAATACATTTAGAATATTTTCTTCAATTTTGTTCCCATTGCCCTTCTTTTTCCATTGATGACATTTAAATTCCGTTCATCCCTTAGAACGATATGCTCGCACTGCAAGCAGAAAGTGCCTTTTTATTGCATATGATATTTTTATTGAGCAGAAATAAGTCTGTCAATGGTAGAACTGTTTGTTTTCATTTATTAGGAGGAATCATATGAACTCCTTCAAGGTTCTCGGCAGCCATGGACACTCCCCAGTGACACAGACAGTGAAGTCAGAGGGACAGAGAAAGGAAAACGTAAGTCTTGTTTTGTACTTTGTTTTTTATTGGGTTTTGTTACTTTTAAAAAGAAATTATGCAGTAAAGCATTTCTCATTGGGTACATGGAACACTCCTTGCCTATATATTTGCATTTATACATTTCAGTGGAGCCAGTAAGTTTATTGCTTGATGCTATGGCTGCTGATAATTTCAATGTTAGGTAAGTAGGTTTGAGCATCTGCTTTTCAGTATATATTTAAATAGACAGAGACTGTATTTACGAACACAATACACTATGGGGCAGATTTACAAAATTCGAGTGAAGAATTCGAATGTCAAAAACTTCGAATTTCGAAGTATTTTTTGGGTACTTCGACCATCGAATTGGTTAAATTCGAACGATTCGAAGTAAAAATCGTTCGACTATTCGACCATTCGATAATCGAAGTACTGTCTCTTTAAAAAATACTTCGACCACCTACTTCGGTAGATAAAACCTACCGAAGTCAATGTTAGCCTATGGGGAAGGTCCCCATAGGCTTGCCTGTGATTTTTTGATCAAAGGATTTTCCTTCGATCGTTGGATTAAAATCCTTCGAATCGTTCGATTCGAAGGATTTAATCGTTCGATCGAACGAAAAATCCTTCGATCGATCGATCGCAGGATTTGCGCAAAATCGTTCGACTTCAATATTCGAAGTCGAACGATTTTAGTTCCAAGTCGAATATCGAGGGTTAATTAACCCTCGATATTCGACTCTTGATGAATCGGCCCCATAGTCCTGTTACTGTAGGGCAGGGAACCCCAACCGTTTGAACTTGTGAGCAACATTCAGTAAAAGTAAAAGGAGTTGGGGAGCAACACATGCATGAAAAATGTTCTTGGGGTGCCAAATAAGTGCTGTGATTCACGATTTGGTAGCCCATATGTGGATTTTCAACCTACATTGAGGCTCTGTTTGGCAGTACACCTGGTTTTTATTCAACCAACACTTTACTCCAAGCCTGAAATTCAAAAATAAAGCACCTGCTTTGAGGCAACTGGGAGCAACATCCAAGGGGTTGGAGAGCAACATGTTGCTCACGAGCTACTGGTTGGAGATCACTGCTGTAGGATCTTTGAGGAGATACTTTGGCACCGCGTAAATTATGCCCAAGACATTTCCATGGTAATAATATTTTTGTATGGGAATCAGAAGACAAGCAATGATTTGTGTATTTCGCTCACATTACACAATGCAAAAATCTACTGACCCCTCCATACACTCACATAAATTCTATATACCCATACCTATACTAACTATAGAGTTTAGTATCACAATAGCCTTTGATATTATGTCTGTCCAAAAAATCATCCAAGCCACTCTTAAAGGCATTAACTGAATCAGCATCACAACATCACCCGGCAGTGCATTCCACAACCTCACTGTCCTGACTGTGAAGAACCCTCTACGTTGCTTCAAATGAAAGTTCTTTTCTTCTAGTCTGAAGGGGAGGCCTCTAGTACAGTGATCCTCTTTATGGCTTAAAAGGTCCCTGCTATTTGTCTATACAGGTATGGGACCTGTTATCCAGAATGCTCGGGACCTGGGGTTTTCCGGATAACAGATCTTTCCTTAATTTGGGTCTTCATGCCTTAAGTCTACTAGAAATTAATTTAAACATTAAATAAACCCAATAGGCTGGTTTTGCTTCCAATAAGGATTAATTATATCTTAGTTGGGATCAAGTACAAGATACTGTTTTATTATTACAGAGAAAAAGGAAATCATTTGTAGAAATTTGGATTATTTGGATAAAATGGAGTCTATGGGAGACAGCCATTCTGTAATTCGGAGCTTTCTGGATATCGGGTTTCCGGATAAGGGATCCTATACCTGTATAAGGTCCTGTTTGCTTAGTAGAAACAGAATGACACTGCCCGGAATTAGACAACTTGTTATCTACAAAAAAAACCCTAGATCCTTCTCATTTAAGAAAACTCCCAACACACTGCCATTTACCACTACTCTTTATAATCTATACTTCCGCCTTTTCTCAATTTAGGTACAAATACTATATTCCAAGCCAACATTCCTTCATTTAACCAGTAACCTTCTGTATAGCGACTATGTTCCTTGCTTACAAGCAGAATATACTGACATGTATATTTATTAAGCAGCATTTTAAATATGTCCCATGTTTGTTCTGTGTTTAACCCTGTGAAGAGCATTCCCAGAGATGCCCTTATACTGTCAAAGTTTGCACGTCTGAAATGTAGTGTTTCAGTTACTCCCTTATAGGGTTGCTTCTGCAACAGAATCTCAAAGGAGACCATGTTATGATCACTATTCCCTAAATGCTCACCCATGCAAATGCTAGAGATGAGTTCAGTAATATTAGTTATTACAAGATCCAAAAGAGACTGATTCCTAGTTGGTTCTTGAACGAGCTGAAATAAGTTGTCATTCAGCATATTTACAAACCTGCTAGCTTCTTCTGTCTTGGCAACCCCATGTCTGGATATTATGTCATAATAATAACTTGACCGAGTTGTGAAGCCGCTTCTATTCGTAAAAGTAGACTGGGATGCCAGGGGCCCACCAGAAAATTTTAGACTGAGTGCCCACTTTCCAAACTATTATTCCTCCTCTCCTCACTGATCCTCTTCATTCTCTAGTCTTTTATCTCTACATACTATACTATACCCTTCCATTATTAAGACCCTTAATTAAAGAAAGAAATTACCATATAATAAGCCAAATGTTTAGAAGCAAGAGGCCCACTGACACCTGAGCCCACTGGGAGTTTTCCTGGTATCCTGGTGGGCCAGTCCGACACTGTACTCACTTATACAAGGTGGTTTTTATCATTGCCCTTACTATCTTCTTAAAATAGATGTAACACAATAAAAACTTGGCAAAGCTGCCAATTTAGCTGATTTCAACCATCTTGACAAGTTTGTTGCCACAGGGGTAGAAGGCAGTTTTTAAAGGCAATCCTACTATGCAGTTGATTGTCAATCTGTCCAAACTGAATCGGCACCTTGTTGGCTGCATTGGACGAAGTCAATGTAAGATGAATATCGGTAATTTTTTACTGACCTGAAGGAACAGATCCATGCTACTTGTCCATTGCTGCCATCGGCTTGATCTCAAAATATCTGTGCATTTTTTCCTTTAAAAATAAGGTTCATCTCCAACAGTACAGGCTGTCAGGATGATCCCACACTGTTCCAGTTAGACAATAAAAGCACACCAATTGCCAGAACTCAAGCTCAGTGTAATTATTTGATAATGGTACCCACCTGTTACTAAAATGTGAGTTTTGTGTCCATGTCTGTAGTTCAAAGACATACTTGCAGGGAATTAGTCTTGCATCGTTTCTTGCAGCCTTTCTCATGGGCTTGTTCAAGAAGGAGCAAATTCTTTGTTATTTTTCTCTTCAATTGTTGAAAAGCATAAAAAGTGACGCTGCCATCTCTGAATAATACATTCTATGTGTAATTTAGTATCCCACTGGCAAGACTCTTATAATTTATGACTTCAAGATCAGGAATTGCCAAATAAATCTTTGCAAGCCGAGCACCTGTTTTGAGACTTAGTAGTTTCATAAATTACAAGGCAAACCGTGATTGCCGCGAGCTTTTAAATAGCAGATGAAAACCTACAGCTGGAAAAATATGTCATCATATTAAACGATACTTTTCTCAAAAGTATGGGAATTCTATTACAGATTTGTCTAAAGCAATCAGACCACATTTTATTTTTCAACATTTTGCTGTTTTTCATAAATAACCTGATTTTATGTTTATATATAGATGACTGCATAGGCAGGATTAAGTGGAGGCCCCAGTTTCTTAGTAGGGTTCATTTTCTCTATATTCACAATTAAATATACACTTAAGTAATTAATTATATGTTTTAAGCTTAATTGCTTTAACTCTTTTATTGGAAAGGGCAAATTGCTCCATTTTGCCACAGGCTTCCTTGAGTGCTATAAACACCATGAAAACGTGTTAGTGTCTAAGGTGTTAGGTATATTGTATGTAGCTCCAGCAGGTATAGAAATGTTGCACCTTCTCCTTACACTTTTCATTTTGCTTTAGTAAGTTCTGATTATGGGATAATGTCAAACCCATTTTTAAGGCTCAAAACATTCTTTGTGACTATTATCACATTATAAAGAAAAAGCATTCTTGAAATGAGAAGTCTCATATATTGAGCCTGTGGAGACTTGTCTGGAGAGGACCACAACCATGAAAAGACATGGTCTTCAAGATATCTGACCAAGCTTCCACCAGATATTTGTTGGAGAGGCTTTTGATTGGCCCCATGCATGAGCCATTCGTTTTCAATTCGATCAGGAGTGGCTGAATGGGTGGGTAATATCTGGTTGTATATGGCCAGCATTAGTTCCCAATGAGGCAGATCAAGGTAAATATTCGTTGATACTCAAAGCTTATCCAAGAACTCTGAAAGCCTTCTTGGACTGATTACTTTCATTATAATCTGGTCTTGTGCAAATTGTAATTTAGATTCCCTAGTCCCAAGCATTTCATAAAAAAGATTCAGATGAATGTGCAATTAGGATAATAATATAGTACTCTCTCATATTAAAATTACTAATTTGCCTGGGATTTAGTATGTCACCTTTTATGCTAGAGGTCGCTCTCTGTCTGCATTGTTGTGGCCTTTTTTTGTATTGACTTTTACACCTTGTCAAGCCAAAACTGACTTACTACATTATGGCATTAAGGTTTTTTGGAAACTGTAATAATGTCTCTTTTGATAATGCAAGTAAATGTTCTTGTCCAAAATGGTGCTCTGCATGTGAGGTCTGAAAATAGTGTCATTCAAGTGTGATGTTCACGTCTGTTAAAGGAGGGAAGCACAATGCAATCCAGTATTGAACTTTTGTTGTACAGAGCCAAGAAGGGTGGAAGAGCATTTGGGTCTTAAATCATTGCTTGTGATCTAACATAGACTCAAATAAATCAATCACTAACTACATTTTTGTGCCATTTCTTTTCCTCAAAAGTCTAAAATAGAATAAGGCTAGAAATGCTGTATTTTGTATACTAAACATAATCATGAACTTACTGCACCACAAGCCTAATCAAACAAATAATTTATGCTTTCAAAGTTGACCACAGGGGGTCCACCGTCTTGTAACTTTGTTAAACATCTTTGCAAGACCAAGACTGTGCACATGCTCAGTGTGGTCTGGGCTGCTTAGGGATCATCATAAATGATCAAAACAGGGAAACAAACAAAGCTGTTTGAGTTCTGCATGGCTGGGAAGTAAGGCGGGGGCTCCCCCTGCTGTTCATAAGTATGATTGTTTCCCTGCTCAGCAGTTAGGGACCATCTGACAATTCCTATCCACAGCATTAAAGGGCACCTATCACAGCCAAAATCAAACACATATTAACAATCTGACCAGTACAAGCTAAACACGTTTAATCAAACTACATATATAGTTTTTTGAAAAAACTGCAGGTTTTAAAAAAATCCCTTACTTTGTCAAATGGGTTCTTTCACTGAGGGAGGCCATATTGAGACTCTAACAGAGACTCTAATGTGCAAATTTCAGGAGCATGCTCAGATTGTAACACTGCTTTGAGTATTCTACCCAGAATGCCTTGTTTTAGTAAACTCCTCCACTAGAAGTATCCACTAGAAGTGCTGCCACCTGCTAACTTCCAGCAGGTGGCAGCACTACGGTACAGCAGCTAACACACAGGTTTGGCTGATCTGAAAATAGCTTAGAAGGGTTGATAAGCAACAAGGAATTTGAACTGAGCATGTGCGAGATTTCAGAGCTACAGTTGGCTGGGAAGATATAGGTAGGAGGAGCCAGTGAAATCCAAGATGGCTGCCTCAGCTAGAACTGCAGTGGAGATAGGGGAGATCTTGCAGAAGGAATAGTGAGCTGATCATTTACATTATACAAACAATTCTAACTGTTTTAAAAATCGGATTTCTTGAACTTTCACATAGTGTATTTACTTAGTAAATGATTTTGGTCATGATTGGTGCCCTTTAAATGAAGGGAGAATTTCACTGCATACAATCAGGGTTCTGATAAAAACTGTACACCTTTTTTAATTAAAGTATATTGGAGATAGGTTTCTTTTTCATTAAAGAAAGTAAAAATGGGATTTTATTTTTTTGCCTTTAAATGCCCTTTAAGGCTGAATTTGCATCTCTTCCCCCTAAAAATGAATGTGTATTCATTGCCTATGGGAACTGGCATCTTCCACATGAAACCCCAGCACTTCTTACCCAACAAATAGAATCTTGCACAAATGTTAATTGTGGGGGGTGGCAGGGCAGAGTGGGTAGAGGACCACCTTGCCTAGAGGCACACAATTTAGAAATCTGGGCCTGCCAGCTAGGAATAGGCCCAGTATTACAAAATTGCATTGCCAATACATTTTAATACCCCCTCGCTTCCATTACGTGTGTCACTGTTCCACTCACTTTTGCACATCCCCACTCTTCTTAACACACACCACTCGCTTCCCACCTGCCCCCCGGCCACTTCCCTGCATTTCACCGATCACCATATCAACTTTTACATACATAAAATGGTGTTACAATACATTGTAGAGAGTTTTAGGAGGAGATAAGGAAGACAGCAGCCAGCCTGAGACAAATACAGTGTAACTAAGGTAAAACTGCCGTTGGCATCAGTATTATCTTCAAAGCAGCAGGGAGAGCAAGACACAATTTTACAGTGGTGTTGGCCTTTTAGACCAATTTGGCAACATATCTGCATGTGTATTGGGCCCTCCCACAAGCCTTTCCACTCAATATCTGGACAAAAATCAGGCAGATTTGATTTTCCTGTCGGATCGGTCCTCGTCCCGTTGGCGCCTATTCCATAGTCATCTGATTGGATGTCCCTAGTGCTGAACAATTGCATTAGTCTGATGTCCGCTGCCTTTGGTTGGCATATCAGAAAAGATCTGCTTGTTTGCTGACCTTGCCAAACAAGTGTATCTTAAACTGGCCATAGAAGTGCAGATTTACCTTCATATCGGGCGAAGTATCGTTCGGTGCCATTTCCCGACCTGCCACTAACCATTCAGATCAAATAAAGTAGTAAAAGAACAGATCAGACAATGTTCTGCCCCTGACAGCAATCGTACGAAAGTTATGTCCGACAAAAGCTAGTGACAGTCTCCCACTGGAATCGTCAGATCAGCAATACATGCAGAGATATTATTGTTAGCCGACAGAAATCTCCACACATGACCAGAAAATTCTACTAAACGATAATTAAGTAAATACAAAAGGAAAATAAATATAGCAGATGATGGAGGTTTTTCAGGTTAATTAGAAAGATTTCTTTACCCGCAGTATCTTTTCCCTTCGACAGCTTCAGGGTTTCCTTGTGTATTACATCAATTTGTAAACAAATGGCCGCTCATCACACTTATTCAGAAGTGCAAAGAGCAGCCATTGTGCATGGCCACAATTGCACTTGCGTGTCGTAAAGGGTGTATGTGCATAAGTTAGCTTGCACGAAAAAGGTGAAGACTAGCATCCAGTTCAGGACTTGCTAAATGCCAGCATTTTTATAGGATTTGGATTCGGACAAATCCTGAGTGTCTGGACCAACTGAATCCAAAGTTATCAGATGTTTTTTTCAGATGTAAATTAGGATTCAGATTCTGTGCAGAATTCAGCTAAATCCTCAATTTATGGATTCAGAGCTTCCCTAGTAATAACATATATTCATTTTACTCATCTGGAATTATTATCTACATTAACAGTTTCAACGTTTCCTAAATGCGACAGAAAGTATATTGGTGGGAGAAGCATGGTGTGTTTCCTTTGGGTACTTATTCTTCCTAAACATTTCTATATTTTGTGTCTTTCGTTGTAACACAGATTTACATTTTAGACCGATCCCGAAGGAAATGCTCAAAACTAATCAAATTTGGAATCCGAAAACCCGCCAAGGAAATCTTTCAATTATGTGTTAGTAAAATAAACCATAAAGCCATAAAATGCTTAAAAGACAGGATGTTCTCAGTCACTCTGAGTTGTGCAACTGGCGGTGAAACATTTTTTTATGCTTTGTTACATGTGGTATTAATGTTTATATATTTATTACAGCTTTAATTGTAGGTTATTAGGCTTAAAAATACAGACAATGAAAACGTTAATGTTGCTGTTTTTATATGGCTGTTAAATACACAATTACATTATGGTAAAAGAAAAAAAACAAAGGGCAACAATGAATTTAAAGAGAAAATTACAAAATGTGGGAAATCCTCAGGATTTGAAGCATAAAATGGTGTATGTGGAAATGAATAAATGTCCAATGCAGTGACTGGCAATTTTTAAGAACTACAATTCCCAGTATCCTTACATCAAATGAGCTGTTGTAGTGCCAGAGGTTTCAGTTCTGCAACATTGGTAAAAAAGAAGGTGGCCTAACCCGGAATACTTCCAATTTAGATTTAATCCACTCTAGTTTGCCAGAAATAAAATTGAAGCACCTTTATTTTAAACTTTGTAAAAATATTAAGCTCTGTTCTTTAAACAAGGGGTCATTTATAGTGACCTATGTGTGAAAACTGCAACATGCATGGATGTTGTTTGCACTGTGCACACTGTTTTTGGAAGCCTAAGCAGTGCTTCATTCACCCAATGCAAAGCATGCAAACACTGAAGTGTAACATGGAGGGGCTTAATCCATTCTTCTCCGCTCAAAAGGACCACAATGGACCCCTGAAGAAGTCCTGAAAAACTTTTTGTGACCTATGTTGAGCCAGATTGCAGTAGGATAAGGAGTCTAACGGCCACACATCTTGCCACTAAATCAGAGCAGGTAGGCCTGTTGCACCAAATCAAAAAGTGCAAAGTGCAAAATAAGTGCTGGTGACTAGGAGTAAAAGAATCAATAGAGAGGAAATTCATAAAGTGTAATTGTGTGCAGCCCAACCTATCGGCGAGATTTTAAAAAATTCTGTATACTCAATGCCCAACAGGCTTGGGTAAAGATCAGGTGCAGTAAGGTACTTTTGTAAAGTGTGATAGTGCCTTGAACCACAGCTCTCCATGAAATTAATAATCCCCCCCCCCTAGAGTTGCAAACCCTGGGATGTAAAAGGCTCCATAACTGCCAGCCCTTTGGCCAGAGGATCCAGTGGTTTCTCCACTCAAATCAGTGTGGTGTAATAAAACAGAACACTCTGGAGCATATACCCCATAACTGATAAGAACAGATGATATTGAATCATCTTTCAGTGAGTCCTACCCGAAGGCATGGGCTCCGTTGCTCAAGTGTACCAGGCCAGGCCAAAAGAACAGCATGAGCAGATGGGTCCACCTTCACTGAAGCTAGGGTGAGCCCCATCATCCCCGACCCCACCGGGGGTTTAGGGTTGTTGGAGTCCCCTTCGCCTTGCGGCTAGGGGGAGTCCTGTCTAAGGTGGGTTCTGCCAAAGCTTCCCCAGGGCGCAAGTCTTGGCCCAGAGGAGAGGACTATGACACCCATCCAGTGGAAAAAATACACAAAAAAGACTCACAAACACAAAAAGGGTGCTGAAGTGTCAAAGTGCAATGCCATTGAGTGCCTTCGTAAGGCTCCAGCTGGCGGCCGAATACTTCCTGCTCGTCTAATGGCTGGAGCAAAGGAAGTGAAGCAAGATTAAGCAAGAAGTGCATGTGCATAGTGTAAGCCCCAAAAAAAGTGAATCAAGCACCCCTAACAGGAGCACAGGGCCTCTGCTTTCATCAAGCTTAGCTCTGTCTTCACAGAAGATTATAAGAACAGATGATATTGAATCATCCTTCTGAGTCCTACCCGAAAGCATGGGCTCCGTTGCCCTAGTGTCCCAGGCTACCGCCCGCGGACAACATGAACGGATTGGTCCCCCTTTCGTCGAAGCTAGGGAGGGCCCACCATCCCCGCCCCCCGAAGGGGTTTTGGGTCGTTTGGACTCCCGTCTACCCTGGGTTCTGCCAAAGCTTCCCCCAGAGCATGTCATGGCCTGGGGTCCAGCCAAAGGACTATGACCCCATCCAGGGTGCTCAAACCAAACACAAAAAAGGTGCTGGAGTGTGCGGTGCAAGGCCATTGATTGCCTTTAGTAAGGCTCCAGCTGGCAGCCGGAAAAAGAAAAAACTTCCCTCCCGCCTAATGGCCGTGGCAAAGGAAGTGAAGCATGATTAGGCATAGGTGCATGTGCATTGCCCCTGACTCAAAAGCAAATCAGGTGCCTCCCTCATGGGAGCACAGCAACCCAGCTTTCATCAAGCTTCCGCTTGCCAGCCTAGTCCAGAGGACCAAGTGTTTCTCCGTTCTTCACATAGGATCATAAGAACAGATACTCCTCCTTGATCTTACCAGCCAGAGGACCAAGTGTTTCCAAAGGTACTACACTTGAGGCAGAGAAGCGAGTATAAGAACAGATACTACACTTGATCTTAGCCAAAGGCTGAGAAACTTTGCACACTGCATGGAGTATTTGAAAATGCCCCTGTCCTCTGCTCCTTTTCAGATTGCAGCGACCGGTGACATGCCCCTGTTATTTAGCACTGAATACATTAGGGAGGCCCATATGTGTCAGTCCACCTGCCTGCAGCTGAAGGTGCAACCTGCATTGGGGCCCTATTCTTACAGCCTGCCCAAAAGCATGTCTAGCTGCACTTCCTGATGCTGTGCTCTGTATCTCATTTTTCATCTGGCAGCTTACCTTAGGGTGCAAATGCTTCTTAAGTGAGTACTAAGGGACATACATTTAGCCCCTTAGTGATTTAGCATTCCCACACTGGGGTATTGTGACCTCTCAGGTATTAATACATACTCTCTGCATTCTGCTCTGTTATATGAAGGATGAATTTCATATAAACACTCCCCCCAGCATTTACACAAGAAAGTCAAAGCCTGCAAAATAAACTTTTTTTGTTTCAATAGTATAATGCGACCTGGAATCCTGGAGGGTTCTTGTTCCCACACACTTTTAACACCTATATGGTTATACTGTAGCTGACATGCAGAATATTCCCAAATCTCACACTAAACTGTGACATGCTAACCAGTAGGCTTTCCTATCCTTGTTTTTTTTTTAAGATACTAAATACATTTTGTATTGAAGCACAAGTTGCTGCCATTAATTACCTGCTATCAAAGGTCACCAGGTTTCTCAGTGTTATACATTTCAGATCATAAATGTTGTATCCCGGCTGGTGCCACTATTAAAGATAGATAAGAGTGTGAATTTAGGCACTAAGCATGGCTGATTCTTATGAATTTGTTTAAAGGAATGTTACATTTCTGTTCTGCTTGAGATAATATTTTAGATAAATTCTTTATCTGGATGAGGTTTCCATGATGTCATTACATACCACACATGTTTGATTAGGTTTCATGAAGTCTGTTTTTAATTCATTCCTAGTCCTTAAGCCCTCCATGTACACAGGATACAATGGAAAAAGTTGGCAAGTGTTGTTATTGCATTGGCATGCAGCAGGCATCGAATTGTTTTAAATGCTTCTCTAGAAATGTCATAAACTCTCAGCGTTTGTGGCTATACAGCTTGCAACTGTAGGTAAAATATCTGAGCAAGAATCCTTTATAGAACTTTTTTGTAAAAATGTCAAGAATTAGAGAGTGGTTACAGCTCGCTCATTGATAATGATTTTTCAGTTTTAAAGGTAGAGTTGCCACCTTTCCTCACGGATAACTCCAGGCAGGGCCGTGAAGTAACAGGGGTGGGCTGATTATATCAGGGGCGTGGCTATGATTTGGCATTTGGCCAATCACCGCCCATTTTCCTAAGATCCCTAAGCTGTCCAGGTCAAAACTGGACAGGTGGCAACCAGGGTCGGACTGGGACACTGGCTCTTGTGGGCCCCGCCAGCCCAGACCCTCTCCTTGCACAGTAAATCATCTTTCTGCTGCACAGGCCAGATTGGGCTAAATTAGGGTTGCAGGAGGGGGGCCCTGTAACATCAGCTCCAGTGGGCCCCAGGCCCCCCAGTCTGACCATGGTAGCAACCCTATTTAAAGGTGACATATACCTAATTATATAACTTCTTCTGAGAACTTTTGCTATTTACATTATACCATTTTTAGATTTCATGATGTAATCACTTATCTACTCACTGATCCGAAGAGGCAGCAGTCACCTCCGTGCTGCCCACATATCCTGTTGCAATCTCCCCCCTTGTGGCTAATTCCTCAGCCCTCCCTCCTCAGCCCTCAGTACAAACACTCTCCATCCTCAGCCCTTTCTCCTCAGCCCTCCCGCCTCAGACCTCAGCTCCTAAACCAGGCTGATGGCTGTGGAGGGAGAGTGTTTGTACTGTGGGCTGAGGAGGGAGAGTGTTTGTACTGTGGGCTGAGGAGGGAGAGTGTTTGTACTGCGGGCTGAGGAGGGAGGGCTGAGGACCGAGAGCGTTTGTACTGAGGACCGAGGAGGGAGGGCTAACAGGTGATGCCTGAGGAGGGAGGGCTGAGGAGGAAGAGCTGATGACTGAAGGCTGAGGATGGAGGGAGGACCAAAGAACCAGGACGGAGGTGTGACATCAGCCTATGAGGATGGGTGAGAGAAAGAGCAGGCAATGTTGCATTCCTCTGCCTTATGAGATTGCATGCGTTCCTTAAGGCAGGAAAGGGCTTCACAACTCCCTGGGTACTTTTTATATTATGCAGAGGATCATAAACCACCATATATGTTGTATAGTTTCCTTACTGCAACATAATTGATACAGTTCTCTATTTACATTAAGATCTATGGTGTAACTAAATATTTTAACAGGTATACTCTGGCTCCAAAATGGTTGTAAGTCTCCATATGGTTTACCTACAACTTTGTTTTCCCCCTGAATTCCAGGAAAAAAGTCAGTGAGCAAGATATTCTTTATAATTAAAAAAAACACAGCATTATTATATAGAGAATACCTTGTTCATTGACAATCATTATTGTTATCATTTCCCCTGGTTGTTTTCATTTATGTGCATTTTTTGTTTTCATTTTGGATAGCATTGTCATTTTCACACATTACTTTGGTTTATTGGTTATTATTTGTCCAGTATGTTGTATCCTGTATCTTTTGCCTCTGTAATGTAGTACACTCACCTTTGGCTTTGCTATACAGTATGGTTGCAAGTGTTAACAGATTAGTTGTTTTGTAACACAATGTGATTGCATACTCCACCAAAGAAGTATTACAAAATACAACCAATACATTAGACTTGGTTTATCATGTTCTAATAAACACATGAATGCATATGATAGAATCTCAGGGAAGTAAGGACCTCGGAGGAGGCTTGACACAGGAGAAAGGTCATCAGCATTAGTACTAGAATAATGGTACCATGAAGCTACTTTTTTCTCAAGACAGGTGTTAATTGTAGGTCTGTCTGTGCTTCTTTTATTTTGCATTTGTTTTACTGAGTATTTTAGAGATGATATGATATACGTACTTTGCCTCAGTGAGACACTAAAATAAAGATAATAGGGATGCACCGTATCCAGGATTCGGTTTGGGATTCGGCCAGGATTCGCCCTTTTTCAGCAGAATTTCGATTCGGCCGAATCCTTCGGGCCAGTCGAACCGAATCCGAATTCTAATTTGCATATGCAAATTAGGGGCGGGGAGGGAAATCGTGTGACTTTGTCACAAAACAAGGAAGTAAAAAATGTTTTCCCCATCCCACCCCTAATTTGCATATGCAAATTAGGATTTGGTTCGGTATTCGGGCAAATCTTCTGCAAAGGATTCAGGGGTACAGCCTAATCCAAAATAGTGGATTCGGTGCATCCCTAAAAGATAATAAAAGCAAGTACAGGTATGGGACCTGTTATTCAGAATTGCTCGGGACCTGGAGTTTCCGGATAATGGATATTTCTGTAATTTGGATCTTTAGGTCTACTAGAAAATCATGTAAACATTAAATAAACATTAAATAAACCCAATAGGCTGGCTCTGCTTCCAATAAGGATTAATTATATCTTAGTTGGGATCAAGTACAAGGTTCTGTTTTGTTATTACAAAACGGAAATAATTTTTAAAAATCTGGATTATTTCATTATAATAGAGTAATTTGGAGCTTTCTGGATAACGGATCCCATACCTGTATTTGCAACTGCAGATCAACGTCTTGCCTGACCCTACATCTGACAGCTAGATAACGTGACAGCACTAACCTTTCTGGCAGTTAACAGTGGCAGACTATTCTGTAAAACACTGATATTAAAGGGGAGGTCTGTTTTTACATCTGGTATACTAGTTTAAAGAATAGCATTGAACAGTGCCGGTGTTCACATTATTAACATTTTGTTTTACCTCAGCAGGTTTGTAATACTGGAATGACTGAGCACCAATCATCAGTGGAAACCAATCAATTCATTATGAAGAATTAGAGGAAGGTGATTATTTTTTAATTCCTGGCACGTGCTATCCATGAGCAGTGATTGGATTATTTGGGGAATCAAAATCAATAATTGGAATGGTTCTTCTCTGCTGCTTGGTCAACATGGACTTTCCTTGGCAATATAATAAATAGGCTCAATGACTAAAAAGGAATGAAAAGGAATGGATCATGTTCATACTTGAGGGGTAATCAGTTGTCATGGTAAAAGTGGTAAGAAACCAAAGTGATGTCCAGATTGCTGGCTTTGTATCCACGTTTGGTTTTCTTTCTTCTACTTGAACAATATCACTCCTTGTAGAAATACCATCCAGTGGTTCTTATTATTCACCTTTACTGAATCATATTCATTCAGAAGGGGGTTCTGCTCCAGCTTTCCTCTGGTGGTGCCAATGAGGACTTTCGAAGGGAAATAGGACTGTGCAGGGCAAGCGGAACCAGATGAGGCAACATTCCTACTTAGCATTCAACGGTAATCGGTGTTGTAGCACTTGATCACTTGTAGTACTCATTAAAATGCTTTCAGATGTAACATTCACTTTGAATTACTATAGATGCCTTGCACTATTGCCAGTCTGTGTCACAGACACTCTGTAGACACTAAACGAATGTATCCAGCATGTGTATGTATATTGTTTTAATGGTTGATTTGCTCCCATCCCAATACAATGTAAAATAGATCCTAATAATAATGGTTTACGGTGCTCTTATATTAAAATAAAAATATTTGTCTTGTTTGAGTGGCCCTAAATCTTCTTTGTGGGTTGCCACCCTACCAAATGCCACTGTGTGGTTTGATTTGCAATTGAAGTAGAAACTTCAGAACTTTCTTCACCAAAATCGTATTATTTTTTTGGAAGAGGCACTAGCATTACTTTGCAAAGCTCATCCCTGCATATGATTTATGTTCTTTAATATAAATGTCTCCTTAAGTCACATTCAGCCGCTGCTGATAGAGGGAATGCTGGAAAGCTTGGGCGTGCGTTAATCACTAAGACTTTACCTAACCATATGTATAGATTGCTTATGCATGTTTAAAGGAAGCATCCATTGCTTTATGGGAATTTCTTATTGTCTTTGGCAGCAGAATATAGCCGGGGTAATATTGTGTAAAGCTCCGAAAGCATTGTATATATTTTGAGGCTTCTCTTGAAGGGGAACAAACTCAAAATCGAATAATTCCCTTTATATAATTTATTCAAGATTTTAAATGGTTTTAAAGATATTCGATGATTTCTGAGCCTGCCCTAGCACTCCATTGATGTCAAAAGTCTATCTGCACAGCACAAAGCAGGTTAAGCCAATCACAGTTAGCTTTCCAGCTTTAGATATGCTCCGTAACAAACTTCTTTGCTGATAATGTTATTGCCTTGCATAGACTCATGAGCTAATACTTTCAGAAGCTGTTGTTTCACTGTAAGTAGCTTCAAACTGTCACCAGTAGCAGTTCTTTGCTATGCTGTGCTCTCTAGCATGGAGAAAAATAAAGAAATGCCCCTCTATTTGAAAGCATATAAGGCCAAACCAGTGGCTGGCCGAGCATCATCTGGAGATCTATGAAGAGAAATTGTTTCTTGTGAAAAACCTCATTGTTAGAAATTGATGCGGTGATCTCTTTTGAACAACATTACTGTAAAAAGTAGGGGTCTACAGAATCCTTGATTCAGTTAGTCTGAGCCTTTTGTTTTGTAGGATTTGGAACTGGCCCCTTCCTCAGTTCCTGGCTGAACAGAATGCGAACACATCTAATCCGACATTAGACCACTGAAGGTGAATTTTTGTAATTATTTACTTACATATTGTGGTTGATTCAGTATTTGGCAGCATTCTTATATCAGGGATTCAGTGCATCCCTAGTGTCAAGGATTTTAATTTTAGAGAAATAATATGTACACTATATGGCCAAAAGTACATCTGCCTGTCCAACAACGCATTCCCAAACCAGGGGTATTAGTAAAGTTCATCCTCCCTTTGCTGCTTTAACAGCTTTTAGGCTTTCCACTAAATGTTAGAACTTGATGTTAGTGGGATTCAGACACAAGAACATTAGAGAGTTTGGAGACTAGTGTTGGGCAAACTGTGGACACAAGTAGGCAACTTGCAACCATGGAAACAATTTGTTAACTTCTTCATAATCCACATTATTCTATAATAAAGCCCTTCTTTCAGTTATTATTATTTATTACAGTCCCCTAAAAAGATCCTGGTTTGAGGGTCTGCCAAGGGATGGACTGGGCAGGCAGGACCCTGAGAAAAAACCCAGCAAACCCCGGCACCTGTTTCTTCTAAATCACATTAATGCATCAACAATTGGGTTTATTTTATAGAAACAGCAGCATGGCTATTCCCAGTTCTGTATGTCAAATCGTTCAGCGTAGGAACGTTGTAATTTAAGAGATATATTTAAGGCAGTGAACTATTTTGACCGGTGCATGTTGGTACCATTGGCTGAGCCAGAAATTATTTACATATGATTTTTTATTTAAACTCTACAGACCTTTTTAAATGGGTCTCTTCAAATGATTCATTTAAAATATATGAAAGTATTTGTACGATAATTTATATTCCGTGTAAGCCTTTGCCTGAATGTGAAGCGAGTAAGAATGTGAAATTCATCATACTGAGCCAAAGGGTGAATTCTGACACACGCAAACCTGTTTAAAACATTCTAATTTCTTTACATTGTTAAGCAATGTTTTTATGAAGTGGCGATGAGGAGACGGAGAAAATGATTTGGGGATTTCTTTCTTTCTGGGGCATGTACTTTTAATGATTTGTTATGAGTGAATGATTTTATTCCGGGGACGTCGTTTTTGATAAATGAATATGCCTGGTAACTGCTACCACAATAAAATAGTTTGGAATTATGTTTTTTCTCTTTCATTTTCTTTATTTGCTAAATCAAGTACCAACTTTAAACAAGTACCGGCTATAAGGGCTGAACTCCACAATGTGCGCCAAGGAGCGATCCATCCCCATGCGATGACATGCATGCGACGTGTCGGATGTCCAACAGATAAAGGAAGTGAATGAGAAATCACAGGTAAAAACTACATGTATCCGACTGTCGGATGAAAATGTGCAGCATCTTCATCCAAAGTCGGATACATGTAGTTTTTACCTGTGATTTCTCATTCACTTCCTTTATCTACTGGACATCCGACATGTCGCATGCATGTCATTGCATGGTGACGGATTTCTTTTTGGCGCACCGTGGAGTTCAGCCCTTAAGGAGAAGCATATAGTAACATAGTTAAATTGGGTTGAAAAAAGACAAAGTCCATAAAGTTCAACCCCTCCAAATGAAAACCCAGCATCCATACACACACCCCTCCCTACTTTTAATTAAATTCTATATACCCATACCTATACTAACTATAGAGTTTAGTATCACAATAGCCTTTGATATTATGTCTGTCCAAAAAATCATCCAAGCCATTCTTAAAGGCATTAACTGAATCAGCATCACAACATCACCCGGCAGTGCATTCCACAACCTCACTGTCCTGACTGTGAAGAACCCCCTACGTTGCTTCAAATGAAAGTTCTTTTCTTCTAGTCTATGTTGAAATAAAAATCAGGTGGTAGGGTTTAATTATTATTTTCTCATGTTTTGAAGGAAAGTTCAAATTACTGGCAGGTGTCAAATGTTAGGCACCCCCAGCGATTATATTCACTTATCTGATACCCTGAGCCGGTGATCCTCTTCCCTAGTGATTTTAATAGCTTATGGTAAGTGCTTTTATTATCAAAAAACGGCACTGATCCAGGGTATTTCTGCAGGAGCACCACGGACAATCATCTTCCTCATATTCTTTCTTCTTACATGCGCAGTAGATTGAAAAGCCGAACTTTAAGGAAAAAGCCAGCTATTTCACTCTACCAGTAAAAGAAGAAAGAGGAAGTAGAAGATAAGGATTGCTCCATGGTGCTCACACAAATTATCCCCTATGCCGGTGCATTTTTCTGCTAATTGGTTTTATTAACTGTCTGCTGGAAGGACCAACTGCTAAATAAATCATTTATTATATGGTTATCAAATCTCCATAAAGAACCTCTTCTCCAATGTAAATAACCCAACTTGGCCAGACCTTCTTCATAGCTGAATCTATTCATACCCTTAAACCAACTTAGTTGCCCTTTTTTTTGGACCACAGCAACTGACAGTGGGGAGTTTATAGGTATTGGCTGTAAATGAGTCTTACTGTATACAGTATCTCACAGCCCCTACTTGGGAATCCTGCAGATGCTAGATTGACATTCACTTTTCCTTGTGTTACAGTATGTTACAGTGAGCCCACCAATGGCTAAAATACATTAAAAATGTATAATGGTTAGGGATGTTTGTCAGAATTATAATATGGTTAAGGCATTAACATTTTACTAATGGATATTTTGATTTTCTTTCTTCCGTTTGAATCTAATGATCCAGTGTCCACTCTTTGTAGATGTGGGAAGTGGTGTTTACTCCTCTTTCTGTGCCTAGAAAAGTGGTCTTCCTGTTTTTTATTTAAAATTCCTAAGACTACCCAATACACCCAGACATAACATCTATTTGTTCAATAAATCATTTCTATTCCAAGGTCTGCTGATTTTTGTCGACACAGTGAAATCGTTGTCTTCAATGGGAGGAACTGACACTCATTCATGCTCTTTAGTCATAGACATCCCACATAACTGCAAATATTATTTACAATGGTTGTGTTTGACATTTTAACATAAATGTTTAGTTTAAAAGGTACTTTTAATAGAATTATTAATCACATTGACACCCTCGCTTCCTGGTATTTCACAATCTAGTTTAGTATGTTCTTTTTATGTACGGATCAAACAGATTTTTTTCTCTAAAATGATGTCATCAGTGACGTTTTCTTTGGGTGTGCCTGAAGAAAATATCATAAAACTTCCATGAGTTTTTTTTTTACCAGTCCATCTTACTGGGGTACAGCCACTTCACTGTGCAATTCATAAACGTTGTCTTTTTCCCATATCTGAATCGAGGTGTTGGAAACACAAGCCAGCAGCAACAGGTCTTAATGTTAATCCCCACATGCAATATTAACACAGAATTTTGCCAAGTAAAAGTGTTATAATTGTCATAAAAATGTTCTGCAGCCCTAAGCAAATATAAGATCCATTACCAGGGAACCTTTTAAGTCTCTAATGACGACTCCTCTCTTTCCATTTCCACTGTTCTGTGTAAAGTAATTTATAGTTAATGATTATCTGTATTTTTAGGAAGGGAAAGAGTGGGGTGAGATTGTATTTGTTCCTACACCTCCATCCTTACAGCTGCAAAAGACACAGTCTCCAAGCTTGGAACTAAGTCACAAAACCAAAGACATTTACAACTATCTTGTGGTGGCCAAGGCTAGTTCAGCTTTAATTCAAAGGCTTTTTCATGTATTATCCTTCTAGAAGTGGCAAGATGAAGGATAAGGGCCTGTGCAATTTAAGACCCATTAAATAATGAGGAGTTGGGCATCCAAAGGAAAGGGCAGATTTATCAAAGAATGAGTTTGAGAAAAAAAAACTTCTATACAACCTTGCCAGCTTGTACTTGCCGAGTATTTTTGCACGTTTTTACCGTGTCCTTGTTTATTCTCTGTTTTTCTTGAATCGAGAAAATATGGCAACTCGATTTTAGCAAAATCAGCCCCTAAGTGTAGTAGAGGGTATGACTACAGAACAGCTTAAGTACCAACATGGCGTGTAGAAGGGCTAATATCTCCAAATGGGGATCCACCAAAATGTGTAAATCTAATAGAATAAAACGAATGTGTGTTGTTTGTAGTGTACCTTTTCCCCTGCTCACTGCTTTTGCCACTAAATTACTCAAGTAATTACCACATTACTGTATTTGCTAGCAGGGTCTTCATGTACAATATTATGTTCTTCATGAGTAAATCAGGTTTCCATCTTTTTCAGGTTTTAAAAATTTTCTTGATCCTAGTTAAGATATAATGAATCCATATCGGAGGTAAAACAATCCTATTGGGTTCAATTGAAGTTTTAATGATTGTTTAGTAGACTTAAGCTATGGAGATCCAAATGATCCAGTTATCTTGAAACCCCCATGTCCAGAGTATTCTGGGTGACAGGGTTCATACCTGTATTATAATTATTCATCAGCAAATTAAAATTTGAAAAAATGATAACGACCCCTCATATGAAAGTGGTCAGTTATTAAAAGTGTATTGTCCTGGGCAAACAAGATGCCAGCCAATTACATTCTGCATTATTTGTTAAACAGCTATACATATTGCACAGGGGAAATATCAACTTCTTATGGTATCTGCAACTCTTTGTAGTACAAATATATAATACTTATTTATGGGCTTATTTATCAAAAATATAATTTGTGAGGTTTTAGAGGTGATTTCTACTTCGAATTGTAGGTTCACCTACAAGAAAGCTTTAAGTATGTTATAAAATGGCCAATTCTAAGCACTTTTTCAATGGATCTTCATTATTTTTAATAGTTTTTTTAATTATTTTTCCTACTTCTGACTCCAGGGGGTCACTGACCCCATCTAAAAACAAATACCCGGTTAAACTAAATTTATTGTTATTGCTATTTTGTATTATTTTTCTATTCAGGCCTCTCCTATTCATATCCCAGTCTCTTATTCAAATGAGTGCATGGTTAGTAGAGTCATTTGGTTCCCAGCAACCAGATTGTTGAAACTGCAAAATGGAGAGCTGCTGAATAAAAAGCTATATAACTCAAAAACCACAAATAATAAAAAATGAAAACCAATTGCATATTGTCTCAGAATATCACTCTCTACATCATACTAACGGTTGCACAAACAGAGCCAGGCCAAGCTCTCTGGACATCCTAGGAAACCTGACTGGCTGCCTCACCCTCTCCCATGGGTGCTCGCTGACATCACTCTTGCACACTCCTTTGCATGCTGACTCCATACTGAGGTGCCAGACAGCACGATGTTCGGTGTAGGGAAGAGGGCCCTGACTTGTTGATAAGTGGATGGAAAAGGTACCCTTCACCTTTGCACCCTAGGCACGTGCCTCTTCTACCTACCACTAATTCAGGCCCTGCTGAAGTGGTGTGATGTCACAAAAATACATGTATTGTAGGGAACCTACAACAGGTTAATGAGGATAAGGAATTAATTATATTCATGCACTACCCACCATTGCTGCACTATTCACTTTCCCATAGACCTCCTACATATCCCATCTGCTCCACAGTAAAGTTGGCTAGTGCTCCTCCACATTTACCTCCATTTTATCACCCATAAATCTGTTATACACTTTGCCGACAGCCACTAGCAATCAAGAAATATTATCCTGTTGTGTAGCTTGGGCAATTTGGAAACTCCTTTTTCTGTTTGTGTTTTGTTGTTGAGGCAGCTGAACAAATAAAAGCTGTGAGTCAAGTCTCAGTTCTCCTCTGGGATTACTTTCTCTTCTTCCTGTATAAAGATTTAAAGGAATTGTTCAGTGTGAAAATAATAACTGTGTAAATAGATAGGCTGTGCAAAATAAAAAATGTTTCTAATATAGTTAGTTAGCCAAATATGTAATGTATAAAGACTGGACTAACTGGATGTGTAACATAATTGCCAAAACACTACTTCCTGCTTTTCAGCTCTCTTGTTTTACACTGATTGGTTACCCTGGTTACCAGGCAGTAACCAATTACAGACTTGAGGGGGGCCACAAGGGTCATATCTGTTGCTTTTGAATCTGAGCTGAATGCTGAGGATCAATTGCAAACTCACTGAACAGATATGTCCCATGTCGCCCCCCTTCAAGTCACTGACTAACTCAGAGTTAGAGAGCTGTAAAGCAGGAAGTAGTGTTCTGGCTATTATGTTAGACATCCAGTCACTCCAGCCTTTATACTTTACACTTTTGGCTAACTAACTATATTAGAAACAATTTTTATTTTGCACAGCCTGTTTATTTACACAGTTTTTATTTTCACACTGAACTGTTCCTTTAAATGCAGAATAAGAGTGACCCTTAGATGCATGCAGAATAGGTGTTCACTTCTGTGTGTCCTTCACTGATATAGTTAACAGCTGCAAGATGCACATATTATTTGAATATTCTTTTCCATTTCACCAAATGTTCAACTGATTCCTGTGTAATCCGCCTCATCACATCAGCCTGCGCAGGCACCGGATCCCCACACTCACTCACATATAGTCACACAGCTGCTGACATGACTTGAATGAAGTTGTTCTGGGTTTTTCATCTCTTTATTAAGGTGGAGTGCACTTGGCTGGAGCCCTATAAAACAGCAGGGAAATACATTGCCACATATACACAGCAAGGCCACCAGCCCACCTACATCACAACAGACAGTTGTTACTCATACCTCCCAACATTTTGGAAGTAAAAAGATAAAAAGAGGGACAAAAAATTTTTTCGCACGTAGAATATAGATTTTTTACCACGCCCATTTCTGTGGCCACACCCCCTAATTACCATGTTAATTTTACAAAATTTGGCAGGTTTTAAATGTTTGAAAATATTTCTCCTTATCTAAACTGTTTTTTGTGTCTCAAAAGTAGAGATGCATCGAATCCATGATTCGGTTAGGGATTTGGCCAGGATTCACCGCATCCGAATCCTAATTTGCATATGCAAATTAGGGTCAGGGAGGGAAATCGTGTGACTTTTTGTGACAAAACAAGGAAGTAAAACGGTTTCCCCATTCTCACCCCTAATTTGCATATGCAAATTAGGATTCGGATTCTTTCGCAAAGTATTCGGGGGTTCGGCCGAATCCAAAATAGTGGATTCAGTGCATCCCTACTCAGAAGTGTTACAAAGTATCTTATTTGCACCTGTTAGTTGTTCTGTGCTCTCTGCTAAAAGCCAATTAAGTGAGAAACTTTGTTTCTTTTTCTGGCTGTTCAGTGCAGAGAAAAACAGGACTTTTCAGTACAAATGAGGGACTGCAGGTTGAGCTGTCAAAAGAGGGACTGTCCCTCCGAAAAAGGGACAGTTGGGAGGTATGGTTACTAGATAACCCTGGAAACATATTACAGGATTTTTATACAGTTTAACACAAAATACATGAAACATTGGTAGATAACACACAATCTCATTGCATTGTGATGAGAAACTCTTTTCATTAACTTTTTCATTAACAGAACACTGACAGAGCTCTTACCTCTCCAATAGATCTTACTGCACTGGGACGGACAGACCAGTACTCACTAGGGGGCAGGGTTGCCACTTGTCTGGTTTTGACCCAGACAGCCCAGATTTTTGAAGGGCTGCCCGGGTCAAAACTGCTTGCCCTGGCGATTTAGACAGTCCCGATTTTGACAGCTCAACCCGTAGTCCAGGGTTTTTTACTGAAATGTCTGGAGTTTCTCTTTGATCTCCTGCACTGATGCCAGAAAAAGATATTTGGGGGCAGATTTACTAAAGGGCGAAGTGGCTGTTGCTAGCAAAAATTTGCCCTGAAGTTTCTGAAACTTAATAAAAATAAGAGGCTTTTTGGCAGAGAACCTATAAACACTTAGCTGCTTCACTTCGTTACATTTGTAATGATTTAAGATAAGCAAAGCTACAATTGTAACAATGTAAGATAAGCGGATCTCTTGGGAGAACTGAGAACTGGTGGCATTTATTTTGTGTAATGACACCAAAAAAACATACATCCATGTCTGTACAGCAGTAATCCTTACCACCATAGCAGGAGTCAGCTATTGGGTTGTGGATTGGTGAAGGGTCTCATAAAGCCAATGCGATGCTGTGTAGGAACCTCAACCAAGGGATAAGTTTGTTGAAATAATTATAGTTTAAAACTTCTGTTGCAAGAACAAGTGCAACCATCCAAATACTATGGTCTAGAGAGGAAAGGGTTGGTTGAAGCTGACAGGAGAATAGATGTTTTCCTGGAACACAAGTAGTTGGAGTTATTACTGTAGCCCCATGGGATGAAATTTTCTGCATAGATTTCTTATGGTAGCCTCAACTGACTCACACTGTAGTATAGGGCTGGGTTTCAATTAAAGTCTTTCTCTTGTGTTTTCCTTCTAGAAGTTGCAAGATGAAGTTTATGGGCCCAGGCCATTTAGGGCCCCGTAAATACTTAGGGGTTGTAAATCCATGGCAATTTGGATGAGCCAGAGGAAAGGGCAACAGAGAAATAAATCTACTGTATATGTAGTAGTGCATATGGCTACAGAATATCTTGAGCCCCAGCATGGAGTGCAGCTGGATTATTAACTCCAATTTGAGATCCACAAATATTTGAAATCCTAATAGAAAATACAATTAATGACTGTTTGTTCTTGTTTTATACCCTTTCCTCTGCTCCCTGCATTTATTTCTTCATATCACTGCTAAGTATCCCACTTAAGAATTTAAACATTCACAAAAGATATTAACCCTGCTGCCCTTGTATTGATAATCCCCACCAGTACAGGCCATACAGCCTTAACCATGTGCAATAACTGTCCTTTAGAATTTTCACTGCACTGCTTCCCTTGAACTTTCTATGTTCTCATGGATCTGTGAATTTCATAAAACGTAAGCACTGGCAAAGTCATGCTAACGGAAACAAGTCCCCTTTCAAAGCTTCCCCCACCCTTTGGCCTTGTCAGACAAACATTTGCAGTGCAGGTGCAGTCTCTTTGGAAATGCAGATTCATGCAAACATTCAATTAGTTGTATATCTTGTAATAACAGTAGAGGAAGCACAAAGAAACCACAATGGAATCACAGGTGTCTCCTTTCCTGCAGTTTTGAAATCTGGTGATTTTAAAGACACACTCTCTGTATACACAATACAATAACAATCTTTTTTTTTTTTTAAATAAAGTCTTTAAAATGGTAGCAAAAGAACACTATTTAACTACTAAAAAATATTTCAATAATAATGCATGTATCTAGGACTGAAACTATTTTATAATGGTAATGCTTCATTAATAATGTGCAAGTAAAACCCAACATGTTGGTCCAACATTGGGTTAAGAGTCACTTTCAAGTTCCGGAACTCTTTTTGATAATATTTCCGTAGAATCACTATGAGTGGAGCATTCAAGGGGACCTTCCTCAAGATAAACAAACCGCATTAAATTCACCAGAGATTTTATTTATTCCCAGCTTAAATGGCTTAGTGAAAAAATTAAAAATCAATATATACTGTATGTACAAATTATGTAGCCATTGTACAGGATGCGGCCTACTTTACCATTTTTTAAAATGCAGGTTTTCAGAAACTCGATTGTTAAAAAAAAGATTTGGATCTTGAAAATGTAATTGTGGACAAACAAACTCAATTGCTTTGAAAATCACATTATTCCATTTTTATTCCACTGAATTGTCCCTTTTTTATTTTCCGCCTCTTCCTCTTTCTTTACTTTCATTCTATTTTTTATTCTATGCCATTTTACACTTTACAAACAAAATGGTCCAAGAATTTTGTATCCTTTTCGAGATCAATAAAAAGTTTCAGTTTTGGATTTTGAAAATAGCTTGAAAGCTGAAGATATACCTTACCTTGACATTTCTAGAAGCTTGCCAGGGTTTAGCTGTTATTTTTTTCATTCTATGGATACATCTTGAAAATTTGAGTTAGAAAAAAATTGAAGACAAAAATATTCATGCGAGTGTGTTTTTCTTGGATCAGCAAAATAATGCAATCTTAAACTGGAATAAATCAGGCCCGTAGGGTTTGTATTATTATTAACATGTATTTATATAGCGCCAACATATTGTGTAGCGGCGATCGTTAGAGAAGGGGAGAGTGACAGAGGAGGGAGGCAAGAGGGGAGCAAATCTGAACTAGGAGTTGGCAGAAGACCCTTGAACAGGCACCTGCCCAGCGCCCCCACATCGTTGCACCCTAGGAAGGTGCCTCTTCTGCCTCCCCCTTATATCAGGCCCTGGTTTCAGGTAAACAAGTGAGAAGCCCTTATTTTTCATGAAATATGTCTAATTTAAAATCCTGTTAATCCAAGCTTCATTTTCACCAGCTTTCCCTTAGGAAAAGTTGCCTGCAAGGACATAGTCAGCCACAATAACTTATTCATAGTAAGTTTCCTAAAGCGCATTTATTTTCCTTTTCAAATTTTGCATTATAATAAGGTAAACTAAGCCCATGCTGACTCGGTTTAACTTTTCATTGAGCCTGTGATGATATATTAATTATAATCAAAGCATTCTTCTGAAATGGATTTAATTGCTTGTGTGCTGGCGCACGAACAATAAACTTTTTCTTGTAACACCGCTTTATTAGGGCTTAGCAAAAGTTCAGAGCTGCATACTTCAGTCTGTGTTAAGGGTGGAGACTATTTTCTAAAATACTTTTTGGCTCTTTTGGAATTTACCTGGCAAAGAATTATTGGCACCAATGTGGAGTTGGTAACTGCATTTGTAGAAAACATTTTCCTTCAAATACAGGGCGTACAGCGTTGCACAGGAAACGGCTTGGCAAATTATTTTGGAAAGCACATTATATTGTGTATTTTTCCCTAATTTACAAGGTGCTAGTTAATTTACTGTATGGAATCATGTTTGTAGCTGGCTGGCAAAAGAAGCAATCCAAAAGAGTATTTCCTTTTTAAATATATGCACTTTTCTGCTGTGACATTGCGTTCTGTATCCTAGGCTATGTTAATTTACATTTCTAACCCATGGTACATATAATTTATATACATCTTGTCAAATTCCTTCAAGAGGATTTTTCTAAAAATACAGGTATGGGATCCGTTATCTGGAAACTGTTATTCAGAAAACTCAAAATAATAATAATATATATAGGTTGTGCTCACCACTAATTTTTAAAACCATTAGGTGGGGGTACACCACAAAATACATATAGTCAAATACAAGAGTCCTCAGCATTCAACCCATTATCAATATATTTAAGACAGAGACATTTTGTGCATACAGCTACTAAAAAATGCCTTCCCCTTTAAACAACACAGGGATTGTTTGTCCATATATTGCAATATATTTAAGCTGGCCAACTACGTCAAAGTCATCCCATATCTGGCCAGTCCTACACTCAATTTTCATCTGATTCATTAAGAATTATATTGCTTCATTATACATTTTATAAAAGGGACGACTACATTTTACCTGCAACTTACTTGCTGCTTTCAAAGTAAAACTCCCAAACTTGGCTGCCCTTTTAATAGACACCAGTGGGATCACCTGACTATAGTTGGAGAGGGTAATAAATAAAATAAATTAATTCACAATTGTAATTAGTTATTTTTCCTCTGTGAAGAAACAGTATCTTGTACTTGTACAAATGAATTGGTCCTTCAGTGCAGTTCTTCCAACATAAGACCATCGTTAATGGGATGGTTAAGAATCTGCCTAAAAATTAAATCATTGAAAACCACATGCATGGAATTCCTTAACGAAAACTTTTATCCTGAAAAAATGATGGGAATGCCATCTCCCATTATAAGCTAATAATTCTCAATTTTAAAAATGATTTTTCTTTTTGTGTGTAATAATAAAACAGTACCTTGGACTTGATGGTTACTAAGCTGCATGAATCCACATTGGTGGCAAAACAATCCGACTGGGTTTATGTAATGTTTAAATTATTTAGACTTATGGTATGGGCATCCAAATTATGTAAAGACCCATGTAAAGCCCCAGGTCCCAAGCATTCTGAATAACGGATCCCATACATGTTACAGCCTTTGTAAATGATCTATATTGTTACTTCTATTCCTTTTCATGACAAAGGTTAATGACAGGACTTAACATAACAGGACATCTAAATGTGTAAATATTTATTGTATCAAAACAACATTTAAGTCTGAAAAGGAAAAAAAAAGTTAAATGTGGTGAGTGCTTTGATTCACCACCATCTCATTAGTCATAATATGCTCTTCCTGCTGAAATAGAGTCCAGTGCAGCACATCTGTAAGTGTTTGTACAATATTGTCAGTCAAGCTTTAAAAGCTTTCAGGTAAAAACAAAAAGTAACAAAAGCCATCAAGAATGAACAAAACCAATTCCAAGGGTGTCAGCTAATTTCTAGAAGGAAAGCCATAGCCTTCATTTCAGATCAGTTGATCAGATCATGCAAAGCCTTCGTCTGTTTTATGGGGATTGTAGTTTAACTACAGCTAGAGTGCTGCAGGGTAAGTTGATTAATTTTTGGGGGGACATGGGTGGGTTTCCTGAATATAAAAGCTTCAAGCATCCTAAAATTAGTTTTTTTAGGAGAAATTGCCTTTTCTGCCCTAAAACTCAGGCATGTATTTGCAATACAATTTAATAGTGTAATAATTGCAACATTTAGGTATAGAAAACTACCCCAACCAATTAGCACCCTGCAATTTATTGCTATGAATTACTAAACCTGGAGCAATTTGCATTGTCCGTTTAAAGGTGGCCATAGACGTAGATATCCATTCATATGTCGCCAAACGAGCGGATCTCTCCCCAATGTGCCACATTGAAGTGGGTGATATCGGACTGATCCAATCATGGCCCCAACGATTGGATCATAATGGATCCGAGTGGTCAGATTACGGGACCACATAGACGCACAGATGTGGCCGCGATCCCACTGGAATTTTTAACCTGCCGTTCAAGATCTGGCTGACTTTCTGCAAGAACCTTCATCACAGGAGCTAACTGAACAAATGCTGGGAATGGTATGGGAAATGGGAAAATATTTTTTGAATGTCTATGAAGCAGTCAATGATTTTCTTTTTGTCATAATTCAACAGTTGGGGGATTATTTATCAAAGTCCGAATTTATCTCAACATGTTCTGCCAAAAACTCAGATTACATGCGCACAGATCTTTTTCTGCTTATTTATTATTAGAATTTCCAGAAAATATGGTTTGCGTGAAAAAATCCGAATTTCCCGATTTTTTTCGGATTTTCCACCCGAAAACTTGGATTTTGTATGCTTTTTTCCTGACAACTCCAAAAATCTTCGGGGTATTGCACGAAACCCAACATACATCAAAAAATCATTGGGACTTCTCTCATTGGGGCAAATTCACTAAGATTCGTAGTTGCGCCAGGCGTAACTTCGCCGCACTTCGCCAGGCGTAGTTTCGCCGGCGCTTCGCAAATTCACTAAAATCCGAAGTTGCGCTCAGGGGTAGCGTAAGGTTGCGAAGTTGCGCTAGCGTTGATTCGCTAAGTAAAGCGAAGTTACGCTAGTGAAGGCTAATTTGCATACGGCGCCAAATTCAAATTTCAATGGAGGAATACGTATCAGCGCTACAAATGGCTAGAAAAGCTTCAAAACATCAAATTAAAATTTTATTTTGCCCTACACATGTGCCCACTGTCTAGGTAAGTTGCCATGAGTAAGGAAATGTAGGGGGGAAGGAGGGGAGCCCCAAAAAATTTTTTGATCTTTTTCAGCCTATCACCCATAATGTAGAAAACACGCCAGAGTTTTTTGGGACTTAGAAAAAATTTTGACTTTTTTTGAAGCAATCCCTATCTACTCTATTGCGCTTCGCCTGGTCTGAGGTGGCGAAGGAAGTCTAGCGTAAAAGGTAGCGTTCAGTACACTGTGCGCGTTAGTGAATTTGCGTAGTTACGTCGCTAGCGAAACTTCGCCAGGCGTAAGGGTGCGAAGTTACACTAGCGAAACTACGCCAGCGTTCGTTAGTGAATTTGCGCAGTAACGAAAATGGCAAACGCTAGCGAAGTAACGCTAGCGTTCAGCGCTTCGGCGCTTAGTGAATTTGCCCTATTGACTTATATGCAACCTTGATAGGTCTCAGATGCTGGATTTTCTGATTCTGACTTTTTCCATTCTCGGGGTATAATAAATTCCCAAAAATTCGTGATATTTTAAAAGTCCGATTTTATACTATAAAAAATCGCAAATTTTTTGGACTTTTCGCATTCGGAGTTTAGTAAATAAGTAAGATATAATGAATTTTTTTTTGGAGGCAAGACAAGTCTATTGGGTATAAATGTTGCCGTGATTTTTAGTAGTCTTAAGGTGTGGTGACAAATTATGGAAAGACCCCAGGTCCCGAACAGTCTGGATAACAGGCCCCATACCTGCCACTGTATAATAAAAATCTGGATATCTAAAAGGCATGGTTTAGAAAACCTATTTGATTTGCAGATCGTTTCATTGTCTGTGGTTTTAAAAATGACAATGACAATAATGTGAAATTCATGGCAGATTTATTGTCAAACTTAGAAAGCTATTTGCTATTTTATATAGAAAAATGAACGAATACATTTTATCTAGCACAATGCGGAGTATAGAAGAGAAAAAGTGCCCTATTTCTACCTAGGAGGTCTCCCTAAATTTGCCATGATTTGCCAAGATAATAAGTCTGATATTAAAACTTTAAGGCAAGTCTACATCAAGAATAATATCTGTCAAATGATGCAAGGCATTATTGTGGGTTCCTTTGTTTGAGATGAGTCTGGCTAAAGGCAAGTGTACAGGGTATAAAGTAGCTGGCGGTAATCCCTCTCTTTGTTTATTTTAAACTTTATATTTTAAAAATAGTGACACTGTGGGATACCTACATAATGCCACAAAATATCACTGTGGGCTAAGACCCCTATACAACCCAAGTCATGGGCCTCACAGGGCCAACAGCTGCTTTCACTTCAAATTTCTGCTGCTCCCTGCAAAACATGTTGTACTTTGCTTTAATGTGAACAGTCACACCCAGAGAATACTTTATTTATTTAATGGATTTACATTTTAAGTATACTTTGGGCGAGAGGTGTGTTACCACAGCTGTGGCTTTATGACACGTCTTTGAATATACCCCTCTATATTGGCTTTCTTGCTGAATGTAGGTATTTCAACAATAAATTTATGGACATGAAAGCCTACATGAAAGCCTACATACAGCCTACATAAAGTGCTGACACAAGTTCCGAGAAAGTAGAATGGAAAAACATGATAAAAATGTGCACCAGGCTCATATGAGCGCCCAATAAAGGCTGACATAATGACAAACTTCTTATTAAGATCTCCTCTAATAAATTCTCTCAGTTCTTAATAATGATAAATTATTTTTCTTTATTGAAAAGTTAATATTTTAACACATTAGTAAGGACTATGCAAAGCCATCTGTATAAAAGATGCTATAGTCATTCTTTTCGCTTTATAATTTGATGTTATGTATGTTCCCTGGTTCAGGAGGAGGAGGTGTTAACATTGGCTGCCTACCTGTTATAAAAGTCACAATTATCTCTATGTTAAATGTTACAAAAAATAATTACTGTTATCTATTTTAACTCTATGTTAACAGGCAAATATTGTGAGCATAAATATTTAATATAAAGTTCATCAAACTGAAATAGAGACATATTCTAAATATAATGAATTAAAAATTCTGACCCGATCTGTAATAATCAAGTTATTCTTCACTCTCCCCCTTTTAGCATCTGTCTCTTTTCATGCTGGAGTTATGAGTCTGATTTTGAATGACAGATCAAATGTATCACTTTTTAAAAACCACCAGAAATCCTGTCTCTCTACATGCAGGGAACTCTGAGGAAGTGCCCGGTTTTTGGGGCACAAAACGTGTTAGTTTTCTGCACACCCACCACTGCTTTACCGCCCTGTACTGTTTTAATATCAATACTTTGGCCTCCCATGGATAAGTCTGTCAGAGCTGTGAGCGGGTAATATTTCTGTGTATTCAAATCCTCGGACGAAGTAACCGAGATCCTACGATAGCTGCTACGGACGAGGTGAGGCAGTGTATGCGGGTGAGCTCCGCCATCAACGCTTTTCTAATACATTCTGTCTCTCTACATGCAGGATCTATGCCAAAGTCACTTATTTTGTTTTTTTTTTTGTACTGGATCTATTAATGAATATCTGACACCCAACCCCTCAATGAAGAGAAAATGAAGGTAAACAGGTGGGACAGTGAAGATATAGTTTTATAGATTATGTTTTTTCATTGATTATATTTAGAAAGTTTGTTATTTCAGAATGATAAAGCTTATATTACATTTTCATTTTCATGATAGTTCCCCTTAAGGTGTATTGGAGAACTTTCTTGCAAAAACTACTATTTCCAGCTAGTATTCATGAGCACAGTCTTTAATCATTCAGGTCATTAAAGACATTATAGGCAGATAGGGGGGGGTCATTTTTCATATAGAAAGACTAAAGACCTCCCTTTAGACTTGAGAAGTAAAATTATCGTCTGAAGCAATGTAAATAACAATTATCTTGTGGGTGGTGAAGTTGTGGAAGATCCTGATGGTGATGTTGGCTGATGCCCTAAATGCCTTAAACAGGGGGTGACCTCTCGGGCAGGAATATATCAAGGGCTATGGTAATCTCAATGTCTTTTATTTATACAGTACCAACAAATCCCACAGAGATTATATAAAATTCACACCAGTCCTTGTAAATACTGCTGAATTATTCATTCAGTAATGAGCATGAGCTACCATAAAGTTCAATGCAAACGCCACTGAGCTGTGGGCAAGCTGCGACGGGTTGAGCTCCAGAATCAATTTTCGAGTGTCCATTTTTGATCTACCATATTTATTTTGATCAGCATTGCAATTGTTCTCTTCCTGTAACTAACTTTGTTGTTGTTGCTGCATTACCTTTTAAATGCTGTTCCTTCTGTTATCTTTTTTTTTTTATATTAAACAATATTTAATGAAATACAGATGCCTTTCAAGACAATCCCAGCATTCTCTGGAAAGTATAATTTTACCCTAAACATGAAAAAAAAAATTCTGAAAAGGCGCAGCGATATACCACCTTAGGCATTTGCACCTTTCCTTCAAATTCTTACACTGGTAAAATTTGATTAAATTAGAAGATCAGCATATTGCTTTAATTTTATTTTCAAAGGGGGAGAAGTGAGACATGAAGTGTGCTGCAAGTCATGCTTGTTATTTCTGGCCCTGCATCACCTCAGTTTAGAACAGGACCATATCCTGAGGATTACATTGTGATATGTTTTTTATTGTGATATGTTTTTCTCATGACGTGAAAACTGCCTGGAGACCTGGAAATGTCTGTCTTAGCAACGTCTCTCTCCATATAATTCACCCTATAATAAGGTTGAAAGCGTAGGCTTCTCAAAGTGTGAAATCTGCTGTAAAGAGGATCTGCTTGATGTCCATGGAATGTAACTATTTCCTTGGATCATACACAAGTTAAGCTTTTCTGAGCTTCCAAATTGCTGCGTGGTAGTGTGGCTGGAAAGCTTCCAAAATATTAGACAGTTCATGTCTTTCAGCTGTTTTCCATGGTTGTCATTATTTTAGTGGTCCCTACTGTTTTGTTTATGGGTAGCCATCACGCACATGGTAATCCCCTAATTAGGCTTTTGTTGACACCCTTCCTGTTCTCTTTTTTTTTGTTCCCTCTCCTGAAAGAAACAATAAACTAGTTATTAGAAGTCCTAGTTATGAAAAATGTATCTTTTGCGTTAGTCTTCCTTATTTTTATCAATAGACAAATTAGGCACCAGGCATGTAGGGGCTCCATAAAAAACCAAGTTAGACAATTATGTATACAATTTTTCTCTATTAAAGAAACTATATCAGCTGGGCAAAGCAATGTGGCAGTTCCATCTCATGTATTTGAAAGTAAATATGCAGAGAAGGAATGTTAGGTGTGCACAGTTTGTTCTAAAGACAGATACTTTCACCACAACTGTAATGGTGCCTGGTTGTAGAACAAGCCTTAACAATCTCCCTGATCAGTTAAATGTGCAAAACAGAAAGGTAACCAAGGAACTCAATATAAAGTAATCTATTGCTGGTTGAAGTATAAAAAACCAAATGTATGGCAACCCAGAAGGAAGCAAACAAAACCCTCCAACAAGCCAGCTGCTTAGTTTAAATGTGATTGGAAAAACATCTTTCTTATCCAAAGACAAGTCAGACATTACTTATCAGATTGTGATTTAAGCACCCAGGAAGGGAATAGTCACAGTTAGGTATATATTATTATTGGTATATATTGTATATTTTGTTTGCACCATCTGGTGCTATTTACTTTCGATGGCTTCCACTGCATGTTAGTTTCCAGAGTTATTTCACACATACAGGGCACAAGTACAGAAAGAGCACAATTGGCTTTCCCGACTCTGAACTTTGATGCTACCTCTCTTTTAAGTGGCTTATCCCTGACTAATGAATCAGACCCGTAATAAAGTAGTTTCAGGGCTTTACGGAGCACCGGAGCACCGGATCATTTGGACACACTTTGCAGAACTAAATGTTAATCTTTATTGCAGCATTGCGTCACATCAATGCTATACTGATACATATTGGGGATGCACCAAATCCACTATTTTGTATTTGGCCCCAAATACTTAGTGAAAGATTCGGCCGAATACCGAACCGAATCCGAATACTAATTTGCATATGCAAATTAGGGGTGGGAAGGGGAAAACATTTTTTACTTCCTTGTTTTGTGACAAAAAAAATCATGTGGTTTCCCTCCCGCCCCTAATTTGCATATGCAAATTAAGATATGGATTCGGTTCGGCCAAGCAGAAGGATTTGACCGAATCCGAATCCTGCTGAAAAAGGCTGAATCCTGGCCGAATCCCGAACCGAATTCTGGATTCGGTGCATCCCTAATACATATACTCCACGTTTGCACCTCTCTTACATTTACTGACAGGGTCTTCATTATTCTGTTTGGCATAGATGTGGTGTGTTCAATTAGGAAGGGGAGACAGGGGCGCTCCAACCCCCCGCCGTGTGTTTGGTATTATATATTGGAATCCTTTTCTGTCTAGCGGTTAATTATTACAATTATCAAAACTTGCTCACCGCTGTTCTAAGATGGTTCGGGTGCACTTGCCCCGAACCCTCTGCTTTCAATTTTCCAATATAGTAAGTTGTGGGTCACTCACCGCTCCTGTTCAGTGGCCCGGGTGCTGCGCCGGTGTGTGTCTTGCTCTTTAAATTATTTATTTGAGCCTCTGTTGTGAAAGTTAAAGTTAATTGCTGGAAAGGTAACGTGGCATCTTGATTAAATCATTGTAATAAGAATAGCTCCAGGTTTAAGTGCACCTGTGTCCATCAGATTTTCATATGTGCTGATGTGTAACCAACATAAGACTCCTATTTTCCAACGTAATTATAAATATTGTAACTTTAATCATCCATTCACTCCATTAAGCAGCGAAATTTTAGGGAATTTGGCCGAATACTGAACCAAACTTGCAAATGCAAATCACGTCTGGGATGGGAAAAAGAGAATCGTGAGTGCAGCACAAAGTTAAAATAGTTTTTTACTTTCTTGTTTGTGTGACAAAAAGTCACGTGATTTTAAGGATTTGGATTGGTCAGCTACTTGGATTTTACTGAATTTCAGTCCTGCTGAAAGAGGCCAAATTCTGAACTGAGTCCTGGATTCAGTGCATCCCTACCACTTTTCAATGATTTTAAGCTCCTTATTATCTTTTTTTATTATTTCTAGATATACTCTTTGATTCAGTTTATCCCATTAAACCAATCACAGTTTACTATGTATAATTTAATAAAAATAAATAGTATAATGTCACTAGTGATGGGCGAATTTGCGCCGTTTCGCGGGAAAATTTGTGAATTTCGCGCGAAATTCGCGAAACGGCGAAAAATTCGCGAAATGGCGCCGGCTTCTCGTTTTTGACGCCGGCGCCCGTTTTTTGAGGCCGGCGTCCGTTTTTTCGAGAAAAAAAATTTGACGCCAGCGAATTTTTTCCGCGAATTTTCGCGGGCTTTTCGCAAATTTATTCACTGGCGGCGAATCGCGCAAATTCGCCACGAATTCGCTTGGCGAATAAATTCGCCCATCACTAAATGTCACTCTACTTTTTAACCCATCTATAAACTCAACACTAATCTCTATGGTACTCTACTTACAACATCAACGTGATCAAAAAATATTCTGCTCTCAGACCCTAGCAATCATGCATTGATTTGAATGAAGAACTGAAATATGAATAGAGGAGGGCCTGACTAGAAAGATGAGTAATAAAAAGTAGCTAAAACCATAAATGTGTAGCCTTACAGAGCATGTGTTAAATGGGATCAGTGACCCCCATTTAAAAGTTAGAACAAGTCAGAAGAAGAAGGCAAATAATTAAAAAAAACTATAAACAAAGAAAAATAAATAAAGCCAATTTAAAAGATGCTTAGAATTAGCCAATTTAAAACCTTCTAAAACTTAACTTAAATGCAAACCACCCCTTTAAGTTCCACCAAGGTTTGGAAGTATATAGAGCTAGGAAGCCAATGTTTTAGATCATTTTGTTTATTGGTACAGGATCAATTTGTCTGTGTTTTTTTTATGAAAAGACCACTGCAACCTTTGTGGCCATAATCTAGGCAAATATTCTCCTTCTATACCAGTTTCAGTATTGTGCCACACAAGTAGTCGAGACCTTGTTCATTCATTCAAGTAGCAGTTAAGCATACAAAAAAATGTGGATCTGCATCACAAAAGGAATTTACATATGTGTAATAGAAAGCTACAGTATATGTGTTTCATTTTGAGCATCCCCTTTTCCCCATCAGATTGAATCTTACATTACTCTATGACCTCTAGGACTTTAAGCCAGGGGTCATGTGAATCCCCCATTAGAGAAGGAACACATTGGTTAATTGACAGTGTAGCAGATGGAGAATGAAGGGAATTTAGTAATTACTTTTGTCATTTAGGCAAAATTGCATTTAGAAGAAGACAAAGTAAAAAATAAATGGACTAGAAGTTGGAGTAGGCAATGGTCAAGAGCAGATTTGGTTGACAGTTAAAGACCATTCAAGGTCATTGGGAGGTAACAGAAAGATTAAGTCAATATTAGGCAAAGGAAAGAATGAGCAGATAAATAGAAGTCCAGGAACAAACTACAGTGTAAGCACCGCACAAACAGAAGACTTATCAAAGCTGCTTTTACGGCTTTTTGGCAGGACTTCCAATGTGCTAATTCAAGAGCAAAATCTTACTATTAATTGAGAAGGCTGGTTGAGTACTCTTCCAAAATTATATAAGATAACCTATTTGAGCTTGGCTTAGATCGTTTTATGGATTCTCCCGCCAATAGTATCTGTTCAATACAGTTTTTTTGCAATATTGTTGGGAATTCACCCACATAAACCCAACTTCAAAGGAGAAAAGTACTTTCTCATCCAAGGAAATCTACAGCATGGATTATTTTATTTGAGAAAATTTAGAAACTCTGCCCTCCATTGATGGGAAATATTATTAATACAAGGAACTAATACAAAATCACACAGACAAAGCATAGTGTTTGCATATACTCATACTTTGCATTCATATTGATGGCAAAACAATCCTTGGGTTACATTTTTTTAGTAGACTTGATCCAAAATTACGGAACAATCCCTTATCCAGAAAACCCCAGGTCCCAAGCATTCCAAATAAATAGATCCTCAGCAAATAAATATACTATGTTATGCAATATTTGTGAAATATGAAAAAGATGTGTAAATAGCTCTTGCTCCTGCTTGGAAGGCTTCTGGATATTGGATTACATGCAATTAGTATATGTAAATACTATGTATTGCCTAGTATTTACTGCGAGCATAAGTCTGAGCAAAGATCTGCGGGCATTGTAAAAATGTATATGCAGGGTTGGACTGGGACGTCAGGGGCCCACTGGGAGTGGGACTTTAAGGGCCCTATGTGGCGCAAACCTCTCACTGCTTCCCCTCCCCGGCACATACTTCCCCTGCACTGTGATAATAAAATGTAATCACATTAGAATTCCCCTTGATTAAGGATTTTTGCTGAAACATTGGTGTGATTCTCACCCTTACCTGGCCTAACTATAAGGAGGGTAGCCCTAAATTTAGCAAGGTCTGGCTCCAATGGTTTCTTTTCAAGGAGTCTATAGACAAGTATTGTAATAGTTTCATCATGACACTACCTCTTCTTTCTTTCTTTCTTTCTTTCTTTCTTTCTTTCTTTCTTTCTTTCTTTCTTTCTTTCCCTTTCCTTCCTTTTCTTCTTTATTTTACTCTTTTTTCAATGTTAATTATTAACATTGTAATAATGGTGTAATTTCTCAATGCTTTATTTATGTTTTCGAAAATCTATAATAAAAATGAAAGCTTGGTGGTATTTATTAAATCTATACTAGGATTATTATCCAAATGCTTTAAAATAAGCGATAAGCTTTCCCCCATCTCTACCTATATAAAGTTTTGCACGGGTCTACATCATATATATCATCATATATATCTAAAAGAGAGAGGGGAATGATAGAAATATTACAATATATTAAGGAAACTAACAGTTCAGAAGGGAAGCTTTTTTTTGAAGGCAGAAGATAGCTTGAGGGAAGTTAACAGAATAAAGTGAAAGCTAAGTCATTCATACACTTTACAGGAAGGCTTTCCAGTAGATTTTATGGGGACTCATTTTTCAGAAGAATTCATTCATACATGAAATGGATATAAACCTGTGGATTAAAACCAAAATAGGAACATTTAACTGTCAGATTATATAGATCAACCAGTTATTTTCTGCTGTCAGATCCCATGGGGGTAATGTGCAAAGTTTATCATAAAGTTTATCAAAGTTTAGTATCTAATCAGCAAGTAGCATTTACAGGAAAGCAAACAGCGAATTGGTTGCTATACTGGTAAACTTTGAAACATTTGTTACATTCTCATTCTTCTTTTAAATATTTAATTCAAGGCTATTTGTAAGTAAATTAAGGCCAGACTGTGATGAAAACTGTAGATCAACAACAACTGTCTGATGCCTATCACTAACTTACATGGATAAAGGAGGCAGTTAGCTAATTGCCTAGTATCAACCTTTGACTGTTAAAGTGTTTATTGTAGTTGGCATTCAAATACATGGGGGACACTGAATGGATACACATGACATTGGAGATTCTGAATGAAGGCAAGTTAATGACAGCTTTGAATGAGAAGATAGAAGTGATGTACGTGTATATATAATGTTGACCATACACCAAGGCATGTGATTTAGAAAGTCATGTGGCAGTCACTAAGGAGGCATTTTTAATGTTGACTGTTAGTGCCTCATATTGACTCCTTAAGGACTCGTTGTCAGACCCGAAAATTATGGGCTGCATTGCTCATCTTCTATCCTTGACATGCCACCATCCTGCTCACTAGAATAATGTTCCATTCAATTCCATTGCCCACGTGTGTTGCTGAATAGGAAAGTCTCAAGGGAAATAACCCATGTGTGGTTGGCTTAAATAAGTGATTACCAACAGTGGCTCGTGAGCAATGTTGCTCACCAGCCCCTTGGATGTTGCTCTCAGTGACCTCAAAGCAGGTGCTTATTTTTCAATTTCTGACTTGGAGGCAAGTTTTTGGTTGCATAAAAACCAGGTGTATTGCCAACTAGAGCCTTCTGTAAGCTGCCAGTCCACATATGCGCTACCAAATAGCCAATAACAGTCCTTATTTGGAACCCCATTGACTTTTTTCATGCTTGTGTTGTTCCCCAACTGCACCCTTTCCACCTCTCCTCATCATACCCAACCTTTTCTGCTACTTACTCCCCACTGTCAATCTGGCCAAACCGCCAGAGAAAAAATTAAAGGTGGCCATGCCATTCACAGTGGAACACATAACTATCATTAATTTAGTTTTTATCTTTTTTTACATTTGAATGTGGCTCATGGGTAAAAAAGGATGGAGACTTCTGCCTTCAATCATCAACCGTATCTGCCTTCTGTGTGCCCAATGTAAATAAGGCAATTTAAACAAATCAATACAAATAAAATTGTTTAGGGTACTCTACTGGACACATTTGTGCCTAGATTGTGGAGTTTGCCTACACTGCATCTAGTGGCACAGGAGAAAGAGGTAACAAGCTACTGTACATTCTTCATAGCAGTATCAGAATGCATAAAAAAGAGCAAAAAGCATGAATTCCAGTTCAGCATTTTATTCCTCTCCATCAGGTCCATGTTTCCATCCCACACAGACATACAAGCACACGCTAAAAAAACCTTCAGACATGGGCAGAAACTGATATGTCTGTGTGAAAACCCTGGAGCTGCAGGTTTATCAACCCTACCCTAATCCTTCTCAAGAATTTGTACATTTTAATTTGTCAGATTATACAGTGTCTGAGACATGCTTTGTTTGGACATTAAAATGATACCTACAGCTATCTTTAAAAATGCTAATCAATGAAGTTGTGCCACCCCCAACATCCAAAGTGCCAAAGGATGGCTCTTTGTTTCTTGGATAGTTTCCATATATTCTGAGCTAAAGTGGCACAAAGACACAGCCCAACTCTTCACTGAGCACCAAGAGTCAGACACAGAATAATAGACTTAAAAACAATACTGGTGTACTGGGTCTTTTTCAAAATCTAGTGGAGATCAGGTTTTTGAACATTGTATTACACACTATTGAATGTTAAACTGGATATTTGTAAACTCCTAGCCAGGCTTCTAGGGAACTGAAGTATTAGTGGAGCTTTGGAGAAAAAGGTGTGCAGATGGGAATCTATAATGAAATAATAGTAAAGGCTAGACACTGATTGATTGCTATAGGTGACTAGACTTGCAGCAAACCTTTTATGACAACCTATTAGTGTGTTAATGAGCCTTTAAATATGTATTTTAAATCAAGTGGAAACCCTCAAAATAAATTAATGAAAAATTGCTCAGAACTCTCTTCTCAGCTCTTTAGCAATTTACATTTATCTTCTGATTTATTAGGCCAAACTGCCTGACAGTCAGAAGAAGGGTAAAGTCTCCTGATATTGGTTTGGAGTTGGCACAGAGTAAGATTTGTTAAAGTGGTGGTTTACCTTTAAGTTAACTTTTAGAATGTTATAGAATGGCTAATTCTAAGCACCTTTTCAGTTGGCTTTAATGTTTCCTTTTTTTAAAATATATATATTTTTTTTTACAGTTTTTGAATTATTTGCCTTCTTCTGATTCTGACTTTCGAATGCTCTGTAAGGCTAAAATGTTTTTGTTATTGCTTCTTTTTATTACTCACTTTTCTATCCAGGTCCTTTCCTATTTATATTCCAGTCTCTTATTCAAATCAGCGCATGGTTGCTAGGGTAATTTGGACCCTGGAAATCAGATGGCCGAAATTACAAACTGGAGAGCTGCTGAATAAAAAGCTAAATCACTCAAAACCCACAAATAATAAAAAATGAAAAGCAATAGCAAATTCTCTCAGAATATCACTCTCTACATTATTCTAAAAGTTAATTTAAAGGTGAATAACCCCTTTTAATATACTCTGATTTAACCATGGCAATAAATCTTATGATGTGCAATCGCCCTTGCAAAGACTGTCCAGAATCAAACTGATTAATCATGGTACCATGAATAGATAACTTAAGAATTAACTCACATAATGCATTTTTCAGGTTTGTTGTAGAATAAGTGCATAAAAACACTTAATACATAAGGGTGTATGGATGCTTCAACAGCTAATAGTGTAAAACTAGCGCAACCCTGTAAAACGTTCACGGATAATTCACAAAATAATTTTGTTTTGCTTATATTAAGCAACGATGTAATGAAAATATATATAAAATGCTTCTGAAGGTACCCGCACTCTTACTCATTAATCCACTCGCGGGTGCTTGGTCAAATACGGTAATGTATGTAATGTATGTATTCTTCTAAATGGAGCAGCACTCCAAGTATTTGCAATTCAATAATTTATTATAACATCATTTGTGTATCCACCATACACAAGTGATGTTATAATAAATTATTGAATTGAAAATACTTGGAGTGCTGGTTCATTCCAAAGAATATATATATATTTTTTTTTTTTTTTTTTTACACATTCTGCTTTATATATTAGGGAGTTTTCTACATATGATCACGGTGAAGTACAGGGTACATATTTTCAGCGGATAAACTGCTAATGCTTGGGAAGTTTTCATACTGGTGGAAGGATTACGCTATTCCTTCCTGTTAGACTCAGTGTTTAGATAACCACTTTTGAATTTATTATTCCTTAAAAAGCATCAGTTCCTCTTGGAATTCTCAGTAAGTTTTATTCTTGGTTAGCAAGTGCAACCTCCACCTTTATTGTTCCGTGAAATGGTGACAAGCAATGGTAATGTAAAGCATGCTAATAAGCAAGACCTCCCTGTGGGAACCTGTGATAGACGACTGTTTCACATTGAGAAACAGACAGAACTGTTGACATTGGCTGTCAAAAAGGCTTCGCGTCTTTGAAAGAAAATCTTAATCTTCTTTATTCATGTGTGAACAGGTCCTGGCCTTCATCCTGCAGATCATATGCATTGACTGCCTAAAGTGTGGGTTGCTAGGCTTTCAGCTGGGTTTGTTTGCCTTTGTCTGCATTATACAAATGGAGGAGGATGGAAGGCTGAAATCTGTCTGACACAGAGAGCTGCTTTTTCTGTCTCTGTTTAAAAAGACATAGCAACCCAGCTTGTAATGAAAAGGAATTTTATTTAGAGGAGGAAAAAAACACAAAGTGTTTAGATGTTGGGCACAGAGAGAGAATGGCCTGTTCAGAGGACATGGTGGCTGTTTATAGAGAATCAGAATGATTGCCAGTCAAGCCACAAAGAGAGCTGTGCCCACAAAATAGCCTTCCTAGCCTAGAACTGTCTTCTGGTAACATATTGAGCAAACACACACTGATTTTTATTGTTGAAGGAATAACAAATATGTTCTTAATAGTGGAGCATGCATGAAATGCAATGACAATTAGCTTGCAATAAAGCAAAACCCTGTGCTTGCAATTGTTTGCTTTTATCTTCCAAAAGTTTGTGCTCTGAGATTTAAGTGTAGGATCCGCTGTCTGGAAACCCATTATCGAGAAAGCTAAGAATTACTGAAAGGCCGTCTTCCATTATAATCAAAAAATCCAAATTTTTAGAAATGTTTCCTTTTTTCTCTGTAGTAATAGAAAAGTACCTTTTACTTGATCCAAACGAAGATATAATTAATTCTTATTAAAAACAGAACTAACCTAGTGGATTTATTTAATTTTTTACATGATTTTCTAGTAGACTTAAGGTATAGAGATCCAAATTACAGAAATATCCATTATCCAGAAAACCCCAGGTCCAGACCTACATGTCCCATACTTGTATCTATCTTGAGTGCTAATGATAATACCCATAGGTTTGCAGCATCTCCAGCAGCCCACTTTCCAGTCTGCTCATAGACTTCCAAACACTTGAGGGCATTCTGCCTTTCAACCACTCCGGTTACACAAGAAGAAACTCTTTTTAGTATTGGTCACCTTTAGGTGTGCAAAGTACCCTTACCTTTTTGGTTTAGGAATCCGAATTTATCTCTAGTTCTGCTTAACCTATACAAATTCTACTTGCCTTGTAGTGCAAAATATTGTTTACTGGCTGCAAAATTAGATTTGGGAGCCTCAAATCAATTGTTCTGAAGCAGAATCTCAGGCAAGGCTGCTTATGGAATAGTTACACAAAAAAAGGAAAGTGTTTTAAAGTAATTAACATATAATATACTAATAGCATACACTGGTAAAAGCTGCATGTTTGCTTCAGAAATACTACTATAGTTTATATAAACAAGCTTCTGTGTAGCCCTGGGGGCAGCCATTCAAGCTGGAAAAAAGGAGAAAAGGCACAGGCTACACAGCACATAACAGATAAGCCCTGTCCAATACAATGGTGTTTTATCTGTTATAGCTGTTTTGATAAACTTAAGATACAAGAGGGCAGTGGGCAAATCAGGTGAACATTTTGGTCTGTGCTTGATGTGCAACAGAAGGTGTGATAAAACCACATTCTGAGTCAGTAAGGAAACGTTGCTCCCTTGGCCACTGTTGGGATCTTTACTCTTTTGCCTATCCATGGTACAGTTTTTGAACCCCCGTAGTATTTGAATATTCCATATATATAAGCTAAATGTTTCCTAATATTTTATTTGTTGAATTTAAACATTACTTTCCACTTAAAACAATCCTGAAAGTTTCCTGTTGTGTGAATTAACAAAGAACAAAAGAAAAGGAAACATCCTTTTATGGTCCTTTTAGTAGGATCTTACTGTATACACACATTATAGGCAGAGGCAAGGACTAACATTTGTGCCGTGGAATAAAAAGAAAAACCACAGTTCAGTCTGACACGGCCGTGAAATATTCAGATTGGAAGCAAAAGTACTGGCAATTTTGCCATATTCATTAATTTCAGTTTTGTATTTCTGGAAACATTGTCTGGAATTTCCCACACCCTATAATTAAAGATGTCCTGTGGTTTTTAAAATAATGTTATCCAGAGAAAAAGAGAGGAAAGGTGGAATTTGCTTAAAAATAACATGAAAGTATGTGGTTACTGGCAAAAAGTGGCTTCTTCCGGATACATACTCTGGTAAACATCATTAACTGGATTTTCACACAAATGACATATGTATTAACATTAATTCAGAGTATAAGGGGGGGCAATCAGCAATTATACTGTGACACAGACCAGTCCTCCATGAGTCTGATAATAACCTGTCAGTTTGTTTTGGCCCAAATTTCAATGGGACTTTCTCTTTTCATGTTCTCTTTTTAGGCTTTTCTGCCAATGTCCAAATACCCTTTTTGTATATTGCAAATGTTCCAGCTCTTACACACTCAATGGGAAATGTGGCCGAACTATTTAATTATATAATGCAAAACAGAGTCAGCATGAAAGACATTTTCAGAGCATGACCAATGACCTGGAAAATTGGTCTACTGTAAATCCAGTCTAGTTATAGAGGTTCCTATTGCTGTAAAAAAAATGTATAACTTTGTTTAATGCTGCTGCTTGGAATTGTGCGATATTTAAAAAAAACGTAAAGCCTCAGTAAAATCTCTTTAGGCTGAATTTGAGCTCAGATTGCAGTTTGTAGCACTGAGCACCCTACTGTGTTTATTTTGGCCTGGGAGGCACCAAATAATATTTATTCTGGTCTACAGACATTAAACAAATGGGTTCCCACTTGTTGTATTGGTGTCTCAGAAATATGATCACGTTTGGCAAAAGGTTAATAGGCTTTAGCACACAGGCCAGCATGCAGCACTATGCAGATTAGAGCTGAGCAGTTTTACAGGCCAATGCCAGTATATACAATAAAATTAATCCCATGCCGTTATTATCTCATCTCACATTGAGGAAGGGGTGGACCATAAAGTCTTAAAGCAGAAGGCATTTACTTGTTTAATTTCCCATAACTGGTAAAGATTTAGAGATTGCTTTAATAATTTCCATCTTCATATTAATCTATATTAATAAAGCACTGCCTAGACCAAATATCTTTAAAAATGTTACAGTTAATGACATTTTCCAGAGTGATTTCCAGAGGTACATCTAAAAATATGCCATAGGGCAGGGTGAGTGGGTATATATATACATATATGTATAGCTATCTCTTGAAATGATGAAAAGACCAGCATCGACATTTCTTTGTATGGGAGAAAGGCACTGCATAAAAGGTTATATGGACTATCATACAACCATAGAAGTATATAAGGGCACTCCTGATACTGGCACCAATCAATACAGTGTTTTTTATATAAAGATCCAGGAGTGTGCTCACATACTTCTATGGTTTTATATATATATATATATATATATATATATATATATATATATATATATATATATATATATATATATATATATATATATATATCCTAACTGCTGACAGCACTACAAGGAGGATTCCAACTAGTAAAAAGGTCAGATTAAATGAAGGTTTATTGAAGTCCAACGTTTTGTATGCAAAACCCCAAGTATGCAAGTCCCCAATACTGAGATTCAATCCGAGACTGGTGTGTTATATTCCTGTAAACCATCCAAGGACTCCGGGTTCTATTAAATGCCTTTTAAGATCCATTGGACATGCTGAAAAGTCTTTCCATTATTAAAAGTTTATCCAGTCTAGTTTTCACCGTTTGTATGTCTAGTTGTTTTCCAAGCCTTTGCGATAGTTTGCTTATCTACTGAGCTATAGTGGGTAATCAATTTCCTTACATATTTATTCTCTCATGTGATCATTTTATTTAGGAGAGCTTCTACTGGACATTTCCTTGAAGGAAAACTATACCCCCTGAATGAATACTTAAGTAACATTTATAGTAGTTTATATGATATTAAGCAGCCTTTTAAATAATCTTACCAAACTGGAATATAGATAACAGTAAATATTGCTCTTTTCCATTCAGCCACAATATTGTGATGGTCTGTGTGCTGCCTCATAGATCACCTGACCAGAAATACTACAACTCTAACTGTAACAGGAAGAAGCATGGAAGCAAAAAGAACTTTGTCCCAGTGGCGTAACTACCAGGGGAGCAGGGGTGCAATTGCACCAGGGTCCACACCCCCACAGGGCCCCCTCGGCAGATCGCTCCCAGCTGCAGCCAAGAAGAAAAACGGCACGGCTACACAGCCCACACCAGGGCCCGCCCCAACCTTGTTATGGTACTGCTTTGTCCTATAATGGGCTTATGTGACCTGACATGTATTGCGACTGTAAGGGGGTTATTTATTAAAATCCGAATTTATCTCACTATTTTTGGAAAGCCACTCCGACCAAATCTGCACAGACTTTTCCCTTATTTTTCCCTAATTCTTGTGCGGGAAAAATCTTGATAAAATTGTAAAAAAAATCTGAATACCGCAACTTTTTCGGAAACCCAGCACATTTTTTTGAGACATCTGCCATTGACTTTTACATGAACTTGGCAGGTCTGAGTTGGAGTACTTTTTTATTCTGAATTTGTTGTTTTTTTTCTACAAAAAAATGGTGGTTTAAAAGTCCAACAAGAAAAAATTTGACTTTGATAAATAACCCCCTAAAATTTGGATATCACCCCAATTTGTGGGAGGATTTGTATTTAAAAATCCCAAATCCCAATCCCAAAAATTGGGAGCACCAGGATTTTGCTGACTGGGCCATTTCTAGCTTTTTATTGGGCATCCATTTACCTAGCCTAGATTTTGCCAGTACAATCTTTGTTCAGGTGATTATCACTTAGAACCATAGCAGAACTTGCTGTATCATTAATTATTTTGGTGCAACTGGCTGCTAAGTAGTAACTCAGCTACAGGCAGTTGCAAATGTATTCTAAAATAATTTTGTTTAGTTGCAAAAAAAAAAAACTGTTTTCATAGTTGACTTCTTCTTCTATGAGAAGGGTTGTGAATGAGGCTGTTGCTTGTAATTTAATATATTAATAGTGTTGGGATGCATAATAGTACTGTGTAATTCTGTATGGTATAAGAATATAGGTAGGTTAAGGAATTAGAACAGAATCACACTGGGTACAAGTCAGTTGTGTGAGTCGATCCAGCACAGTAAGGGAACTGTGGATGTAGCACTTCCTCTGAAGCATCTATATGCTTTTATTTTCCCCATAAGAACGGAAGAGTATGTCCTGAGGCAACATACGCCGCTTCTACGTACTGTTTTGCAACGTTGTATAAGTAAACGAGCAACCGTAACTGCAGAAGTCATATACAGGGGCTATGAAAAATATACAGCAGTGCTTTTACATAAGCCAGGTGGTACTTTCTATAGTTCTAGATCTAGGAAAACAGATTTTTTTTTTCTATGCTGCTAAAAATATAAATTGCAGGTGCACGTAGAATGCATGTTATTGTCAGCTGCTCTTCCAAGAAACTGGAAGTTGTGTTTTACACATTAAAACACACACGTTGCACACATCACTGAACTGTATATACATTAGCTGAATAGATGTTAGGGAAACATGTCTATTAACTGTTCAGACGTACAGTTTTTAACTGAACAAGACAATTACGAACATCTCATTTAGAAAGTTGTTGGTGGGTTGTTATTTCACCCTATATTGTGCCCATTTGTTGGATGCATCACTTGCATACACAAATACCAGTAAAAAGTTATTCAATGTGTAAATTTGGCAGCATTTGTAATGCCTTTGCATATATTTTTACATACAGACTGCATTGGATTTTATGAAGACTGCCTTACAAAAAGCAACCCCTAGACTGGTTTTTAATCCTTTTAATCCTAAAATTTTGCTCTCTGTGATAGGGTTTTTTTCAATATCACAATTCATTTTTTTAATATTGGTATGTTAGAGTGCCTGTGTAATGCAAGTTCTTTACACAGTTGAAAAACAATTGCCCTTACAATTGGTATCCACCAATGAAGAATTAAAATAATGACCATGTTGTACAAACCAGATTTAAGGGGTTGTTGAAGTGATAGAAAAGGTAACACAAATTCATTCATCAGGAAAAGAGTACAGAACAACACTAGTGGGTCGGATTAGTTCAGTTAGTAGGAAATGGAAGTTATATCACACCACTCAGTTTGGAAAAAGGTTTGTGGTCAGATAAGGCCAAAATAGAGGTTTCTGATAAATCTAACACTGCCCACAGTTCAAGAAAAATATCTACAGTGATGCCATCAATGCTGTGGGACATGGACTGGGATTCTTGTTGAACTAGAAGAAGGAATGTGAGTAAAGAAAACAACGCTAAATTAATCTTTGTAGTTGGATGATAATCCAACACACAGGGCAGATGTATGAAGGGTCGAATATCGAGGGTTAATTAACCCTCGATATTCGACTAGGAACTAAAATCGTTCGACTTCGAATATCGAAGTCGAAGGATTTAGCGCAAATCCTGCGATCGAACGATCGAAGGATTATTCGTTCGATCGAACGATTAAATCCTTCGAATCGAACGATTCGAAGGATTTTAATACAACGATCGAAGGAATATCCTTCGATCAAAAAATCTCAGGCAAGCCTATGGGGAGCTTCCCCATACATTGACTTTGGTAGCTTTTAGCTGCCGAAGTAGGGGGTCGAAGTTTTTCTTAAAGAGACAGTACTTCGACTATCGAATGGTCGAATAGTCGAACGATTTTTAGTTCGAATCGTTCGATTCGAAGTCGAAGTAGTAGTCGAAGGTCGAAGTAGCCCATTCGATGGTCGAAGTAGCCCAAAAAACACTTCGAAATTCGAAGTTTTTTTAATTCTAATCCTTCACTCGAGCTTTGTAAATGTGCCCCACAAGGTCAGATTATTACTAGGGTGACTAGAGGACAAAAATGTTAACGGCACAATGGCCCTGATTTCATTCCAAGTGATCATTTGTGGCAATGGGTGAAATTAGGGATCCACAGGCATGATCCAACCTGGACTACCAAGAGCAAATCTGTTTGACATCTTGAGCTCTGTGTGCAAAGATGGTAAATTCTTATCCAAAAAGAGTTAAAGCTGTTGCAAAGAAATTGTAATATTGCAGGGATTATATGCTTGTGCAACAAGCATATTCAATTTATAAAAAATAAATAGCCCTCATGATCCCATAGTTCTCTGGTCACAAAGCTAATTCATCTCATAACCTGGGTTTGCTTTCCTATGAAAAAAATGTTGAGAAACACTGCTTTATGGGGTTACATAGTTCCATAGTTAAATCAGGTTGAAAAAAGACAAAGTCCATCAAGTTCAACCCCTCCAAATAAAAACCCAGCATCCATACACACACCCCTCCCTACTATTTACACATAAATTCTATATACCCATACCTATACTAACTATAGAGTTTAGTATCACAATAGACTTTGAGATAATGTCTGTCCAAGAAATCTTATTCTGAGCTTTCTGGATAACGTTTTTTGGGATAAACTATCCCATGCATATTGTTTTTAATTATTTATTTCTTATGCAGGTTCTTAACCATCCCTTTAACAATGGTGTGAATGGAAGAATTGCACTGAAGAAACAATACGTTTGGCATGAAACATGGGGGGCACAGAATGAACATGGGTTATTCTTCTTACAGCACTTCTGAACATACCAGTGGCACGATCTGTATGATCCCACAGACCTCTTGAATATTGTGCAAATTAGTGCATAGGGAAAACAGGGAAAAATATTGCAGCCAGCTCACTGCTTTAGAACCAAACGTACATTTCCTCATACATGGAGTGCTGTGCACAACACATTTTAAAGTGATTTTTAATATGACATTTTGAGGCAGATTTATAAACTCACCACAAAAAAAATATCCACTTTCCATTCATTCCAATGGGATTTCTAGAAGTGTATTTATCAAATGGTGAACTTTAACTTTTATCCATTGATACAAAAGCTTCTTCCATAGGAAATAATAGAAAGTATTTTTTACTGTGGTGAGCTCTAATTTCACACTTTGAGAAATCTGCCCCTTTGTGTTTGAATTTTAACTAATTTGTAGGTTTGCAATCGAATAAATACATGAAAAAAAAACTTGATTGCATCAAATAAATCTTCTACTTCTATCAGTGGGTCTACAAACTCCAAAAAAATGTAAAAACTCTAAAAACCGAATTGCAAAAACCCTTAAAATTTTGCCTAGGAAAACTCCCACTGACTATTACATGAACTGGCAAGCTTTTAGAAGTTTTTTTATTTGTATTTTGTAAAATTGTTTGTGTTTAATAAATATTAACAATTTTAGTGGTTTTTAAGGTATACTAAACTTACAAACTCTAAAACCATGATTGTCATTAAAAGTTCCGATTATAAAAAGTACGATCATTAAAAGCATTGAACGTTCTGAAAAATACGAATACCTTGTAAACCTATATAAATTTGCTTTTTTCAGACAATTTGTAGGAGAAAAATATCCAAAAACCTCAAAAATTCTGATTGGTTTAAAAATGGTTCAGTGTGATCAGTGCAGCTAGGACTGAATTCTACAGCACCTTGACAACTGTTACTTGGTGAAGTTTGACATTAAGTAAGACTTTTGTGGCCTTTACACTTTATAAACCTCAAATTTTTAAAGCTTTTAGCACAACCTTGTCGTAAAATCTCAGAATTTGGACGTTGATAAATCAGCCCCTTAGACTACACTAAACAGCAAGAGAATACATTTTTGGGTCCCAACACTGGGTTAGAAAACTTTAGGGGGCAAATTCACTAAGCGCCAAAAATGCGCTAGCGACGCCTTTGCTGCATTTCGCCAGGCGAAGTTTCGCCAGAGCACCGCTAATTCTCTAAAATCTGAAGTTGCGCTCAGGGAGGCGAAAGGTAGCGAAGTTGCGCTAGCATTAATTTGTCAAGCAAAGTGAAGTTACGCCAGCAATGCCTAATTTGCATATGGTGCCAAGTTAAAGTATAATGGACATATATGTAGCAGCAAATACATTTGACCTTTTTCAGCCTATCACCATTAAAAAAGTAAAAGACGCCAGCGTTTTTTGGGACTTCGAAAAAATTTCAACTTTTTTTGATGCAATCCCTATCTACTCTATTGCACTTCGCCTGGTCTAAGGTGGCGAAGGCAAGTCTGGCGCAAGAGTTAACATTCAGTAAAATGCAAAAGTTAGTGAATTAGCGTAGTTATGTCCCTTCGCCATAGCGCAACTTCGCCTGGCATAAGGGTGCGAAGTAGCGCTAGAGTGGGTCCACTTCGCTAGCGAATTTACGCCAGCGCCTGTTAGTAAATCGGCGAAGTAACGAAATGACATCATGCTGGCAAATTTTCGCTCTTTAGTAAATTTGCCCCATGTTACGTTAGCTAGGGTTATGAAAAGTATGAGAAGTTTGGCTGAATTCTCCCTTTACCGATTATTTATAAAAATCTATTTCTATTTTACTAATTCTTTGTATTCTTAGATTGGTGTCTGCTTATAGGCCAAAATGAAATCAATAACAGATTTTGCTTTGCCAATGAAGGAATTCATGCAATAAATGAAAATGGCAAACAAACGCTGCCTAGTCACGTGTAGTCACAAAACAAGGTAAGTATAGCCATTTCTCTGCTGAAAGGGAGACAAAAAGTAAAAGTCAACTCTAAGGGGCAGATATATCAAGGGTTGAATTTCGAGTTCATAGGAGTTATTTTAAACTCCCATGAAATCGAAATTTGACCAACTGCAATCTATTAAAAAAAACTATTTTTTGTTTTGCTAATTGGGTAAATTGGATTGACCCACAAACTCGAATCTAATCAAATTCAAATTGAGTTTGATTCAAGTTTTTTTTTTACAAAAAAACTTAAATGTCAAGAAGGCTGCAAACAACTCCAAATTGATCCCAGGACACCCTACATAGGTTAAAACAGCAATTCGGCAGGTTTAAGGTGGCGAATAGTTAAATTTGAGTTCTTAAAGAGCCAGTGTATGATAAATTTCGAAAATCAAATTTGAATTTTAAAAACAACTCAAATCTAATTTTAGCCATTCCCTAGTTGAATTTGACTGTTTTGGCCATAAAAAATTTAAAAATCCAAATTTTCACTTCGACCCTTGATAAATCTGCCCCTAAATATTAAATTCTCTGGGAAAGCTGCAAAAATGTGCTCCACACCTGTTTATACAGTCACACTCACTTTTCTTCAAATAATGCATTCTATAAGAAAAAATGTTTGTAAATTTTTAAATTGATCAGTTTGTGCATCAATGAGACTTCTATTCCAGTTACTCATATTAGAGGAAAGTCCTCCGCTTTGTGTTTAATACACTTTTTTTTTTCTTGTAAAGTCAGCTTTGTAAAGTCAAAAGTATAAAATCGACTCCCAAGGTCATAAATCTTGGAGAAATGTGATTCTGTGGTTTTTATGCCCCAATAAAGCATGAAGCCTTTGAAGGCACATTATGCTGACGTGTGCATAGGCTGGTGGAAAAGTAGAAACCAGACAGATTATAATTTAACATAGAAACATTTGTTCCTAGTTTTCACTTTGCCTTAGAAAATCAACCTCAGAAAGTCCTGTACATAATCAGCACACAATAATTTAATTCTCACATTTCTCAGTTTAGCTTGAGCTCGATGAGTTTGCATAAAATCACCTCGCGTAGCCTCATTCGGCTTCTTACGTGACATCATTGCCATGAATAGCTCAGATTGTAAAAGGGAACTATCATTGGCAAACAGAAACTCCTATAAACCGTTTTTAACTATGAATAAATGTGTTTGGATGAGCTCACATATTCCCACATGTCATTTCGTTAAAAGAATATGTGTTTTTTTTAGTTGTTAATGCATAGGTGTAGGGAATATTCTTGTCTGTATATCATATAAGTTTCTGTATTGCTTGAGCCATTCTGCTTATGTATGTCACAGATATCACTTTCTCTGTCTCATTCCATGTGTAGACCACAACCACCCCACTTCTCTCCAAGCAAGTTAAAACTACAGTATATCTATACATAGCCATCAGTAACAGCTACGGCATCCAATTATAATCATTAAAGGGATCCTGTCATGGAAAAACATGTTTTTTTTCAAAACGCATCAGTTAATAGTGCTACTCCAGCAGAATTCTGCACTGAAATCTATTTCTCAAAAGAGCAAACAGATTTTTTTATATTCAATTTTGAAATCTGACATGGGGCTTGACATTTTGTCAATTTCCCAGCTGCCCCTGGTCATGTGACTTGTGCCTGCACTTTAGGAGAGAAATGCTTTCTGGCAGGCTGCTGTATTTCCTTCTCAATGTAACTGAATGTGTCTCAGTGAGACATGGGTTTTTACTATTGAGTGTTGTTCTTAGATCTACCAGGCAGCTGTTATCTTGTGTTAGGGAGCTATCTGGTTACCTTCCCATTGTTCTTTTGTTTGGCTGCTGGGGGGGGAAAGGGAGGGGGTGATATGACTCCAACTTGCAGTACAGAAGTAAAGAGTGATTGAAGTTTATCAGAGCACAAGTCACATGACTTCGGGCAGCTGAGAAATTGACAATATGTCTAGCTCCATGTCAGATTTCAAAATTGAATATAAAAAAATCTGTCTGCTCTTTTGAGAAATGGATTCCAGTGCAGAATTCTGCTGGAGCAGCACTATTAACTGATTCATTTTGAATTTTTTTTTTCCCCATGACAGTATCCCTTTAAGAACATTATGGTTGTCTAGAGCCTTGCTGTGACTAGTAGGGATGTAGCGAACGTCGGAAAAAAAGTTCGCGAACATATTCGCGAACTTGCGCAAAAATGCGAGCAGTTCGCGAACGGTTCGCGAACCCCATAGACTTCAATGGGAAGGCGAACTTTAACATCTAGAAAAGACATTTCTGGCCAGAAAAATGATTTTAAAGTTGTTTAAAGGGTGCAACGACCTGGACAGTGGCATGCCAGAGGGGGATCAAGGGCAAAAATGTATCTGAAAAATCTGCCTGTGTGTGCTTGGAAGAGATAGTGTAGGGGGAGAGCTGTTAGTGATTTCAGGGACAGATGATAGTAAGCTTGCTGGCTAGTAATCTGCTTGATACTGCTCTGTATTGGAGGGACAGAAGTCTGCAGGGATTTGAGGGACATTTTAGCTTAGGTAGCTTTGCTGGCTAGTAATCTACTGTTCTCTTTAAACAACTGCCATACGTTGACCTTGTAGGCATTGTTTGCCCAGTTTTTTTGGACGCAGCCACTGAAGCACAGTTGCCAGAAAAAATATGCCATATAAATGCTGAAAATAGTAATTTTTCGCCATACGTTGACCTTGTAGACATTGTTTGCCCAGTTTTTTTGGACGCAGCCACTGAAGCACAGTTGCCAGAAAAATTATGCCATATAAATGCTGAAAATATAAATTTTTTTGGTTGCAGCCACTGAAGCACAGAGGCCAGAAAAATTATGCCATATAAATGCAGAAAATATGCATTTTTTTGGTCGCAGCCACTGAAGCACAGTTGCCAGAAAAAATATGCCATATAAATGCTGAAAATAGTCATTTTTTGCCATATACGTTGAGTCAACGTATGGCAAAAAATTACTATTTTCAGCATTTATATGGCATATTTTTTCTGGCCTCTGTGCTTCAGTGGCTGCGGCCAAAAAAACTGGGCAAACAATGCCTACAAGGTCAACGTCGTTGACCTTGTAGGCATTGTTTGCCCAGTTTTTTTGGCCGCAGCCACTGAAGCACAGAGGCCAGAAAAAATATGCCATATAAATGCTGAAAATAGTAATTTTTTTGGTCGCAGCCACTGAAGCACAGTTGCCAGAAAAATTATGCCATATAAATGCTGAAAATATAAATTTTTTTGGTTGCAGCCACTGAAGCACAGAGGCCAGAAAAATTATGCCATATAAATGCTGAAAATATAAATTTTTTTGGTTGCAGCCACTGAAGCACAGAGGCCAGAAAAATTATGCCATATAAATGCAGAAAATATGCATTTTTTTGGTCGCAGCCACTGAAGCACAGTTGCCAGAAAAATTATGCCATATAAATGCAGAAAATATGCATTTTTTTGGACGCAGCCACTGAAGCACAGTTGCCAGAAAAAATATGCCATATAAATGCTGAAAATAGTCATTTTTTGCCATACGTTGACCTTGTAGACATTGTTTGCCCAGTTTTTTTGGTTGCAGCCACTGAAGCACAGAGGCCAGAAAAAATTAAACCAGTAGGGTTTGCACCCTAGTTTGTAACGGTGGCGGAGGGAGGAGGAGGACGCTAAAGGACAGCTGTGTGTGGAGTCATGAGGCTTGAAGAGAAGGACAGCTGCATAGAAGTCAGAACAAGTCTTCCGGCGTGCAGTAACCCTCCGAGATCCACCCCTCATTCATTTTAATAAAGGTCAGGTAATCGACACTTTTGTGACCTAGGCGAGTTCTCTTCTCAGTTACAATCCCTCCTGCTGCACTGAAGGTCCTTTCTGAGAGCACACTTGAGGCTGGGCAAGACAAGAGGTTCATGGCAAATTGTGACAGCTCTGGCCACAGATCAAGCCTGCGCACCCAGTAGTCCAGGGGTTCATCGCTCCTCAGAGTGTCGATATCTGCAGTTAATGCCAGGTAGTCCGCTACCTGCCGGTCGAGGCGTTCTTTGAGGGTGGATCCAGAAGGGTTGTGGCGCTGCCTTGGACAGAAAAACATTTGCATGTCTGACGTTACAGACTGGCCAAAGGGCTTTGTCCTTGCAGGTGTGCTCGTGGCAGGATTACTGGCACCTCTGCCCCTGGAATGTTGATGAGTTCCTGAAGTGACATCACCCTTAAAAGCATTGTACAACATGTTTTGCAGGCTGGTTTGTAAATGCCGCATCTTTTCGGACTTGTGGTATGTTGGTAACATTTCTGACACTTTATGCTTGTACCGAGGGTCTAGTAGCGTTGCGACCCAGTACAGGTCCTTCTCCTTAAGCCTCTTGATACGGGGGTCCTTCAACAGGCATGACAGCATGAAAGACCCCATTCTCACAAGGTTGGATGCAGAGCTATCCATCTCCGCTTCCTCATTATCAAGGACTGCATCATCCACGGTCTCCTCCCCCCAGCCACGTACAAGACCAGGGGTCCCCAAAAGGTCACCACTAGCCCCCTGGGAAGCCTGCTCCTGTTGGTCCTCCTCCTCCTCCTCCACAAAGCCACCTTCCTCCTCTGACTCCACTTCTGGCACCTCTCCCTGCGTTGCAGCAGGTGCCTGGGTTCGTTCTGGTGATTCCGACCAGAAATCGTGCGCTTCCAGCTCCTCGTCACGCTGGTCTACAGCCTCATCTGTCACTCGTCGCACGGCACGCTCCAGGAAGAAAGCGAAGGGTATTAGGTCGCTGATGGTGCCTTCGGTGCGACTGACCATATTTGTCACCTCTTCAAAAGGTCGCATGAGCCTGCAGGCATCGCGCATAAGCACCCAGTAACGGGGGAAAAAAATCCCCAGCTGTGCAGATCCAGTCCTACCACCCAGTTCAAAAAGGTACTCGTTGACGGCCCTTTGTTGTTGCAGCAGACGTTCCAACATAAGGAGCGTTGAATTCCAGCGAGTCTGGCTGTCAGAAATCAAACGCCTGACTGGCATGTTGTAGCGCTGCTGAATGTCAGCAAGGCGTGCCATGGCTGTGTAGGAACGTCTGAAATGGGCCGACACCTTTCTGGACTGGGTGAGAACGTCCTGGAATCCTGGGTACTTGGAGACAAAACGTTGGACTATTAAATTTAACACATGTGCCATGCAGGGCACATGTGTTAAATTGCCTAGTCTCAACGCTGCCAACAGATTGCTTCCATTGTCACACACCACTTTTCCGATCTGCAGTTGGTGTGGGGTCAGCCACCGATCGGCCTGTGACTGCAGAGATGACAGGAGTACAGATCCGGTATGGTTTTTGCTTTCCAGGCACGTCATCCCCAAGACAGCGTGACAACGGCGTACCTGGCACGTCGAATAGCCTAGGGGGAGCTGGGGGTGCACAGGTGTGGAGGAGGAGAAGGAGGACCCAGCAGCAGAGTAAGAAGAAGAAGAAGACGAGGTAGAGAGCGATGGAGGAGTAGAGGTGGTGGCAGAACCGCGTGCAATCCGTGGCGGTGACACCAACTCCACTGTTGTTGTTGAGCTACCCATTCCCTGCTTCCCAGCCATTACCAAGTTCACCCAGTGGGCAGTGTAGGTGACATACCTGCCCTGACCATGCTTGGAGGACCATGCGTCAGTAGTCATATGGACCTTTGGCCCAACACTAAGTGACAGAGATGCGGTAACTTGGCTCTGCACATGTTGGTACAGGTGTGGTATTCCCTTTTAGAAAAAAAATTGCGGCTGGGTACCTTCCACTGCGGTGTCCCAATTGCTACAAATTTGCGGAAGGCCTCAGAGTCCACCAGCTGGTATGGTAAAAGCTGGCGGGCTAAGAGTGCAGACAAGCCAGCTGTCAGACGCCGGGCAAGGGGGTGACAGTCAGACATTGGCTTCTTACGCTCAAACATGGCCTTCACAGAAACTTGGCTGGTGGCAGATGACTGGGAATGGGAACAGGTGGTCAAGGTGGAAGGCGGAGTGGAGGGTGGTTCAGACGGGTCAAGGAGAGCAGAGGTAGAGCAGTAAGATGCTGGACCAGAAGGAGTGTGGCTTTTAGTTTGCCTGTTGCCTTTGAGGTGTTGCTCCCAAAGTGCTTTGTGCTTGCCGCTCATGTGCCTTCGCATAGAAGTTGTACCTATGTGGCTGTTGGGCTTACCAAGGCTCAGTTTCTGACTGCACTCATTGCAAATTACAATGCTTTTGTCAGAGGCACACACATTAAAAAAATCCCACACTGCTGACTTTTTGGAAGTGTGCGATCTGGCGGTAACAGTAGAAGTTGGCGAGTTGGCGGTATTGGCGGCAATGGCGGGTGCGTTGGCCGGCTGAACACAGGTGCCGATACATGTTGTTGCCCTGCTGATCCCTGCGGGCTGTCCTCCCTGCTTCTTCTAAGTCTTATTCTCCTACTGCCTCTCTGACTCTCCGTCTCTCCATCTGAACTACCCTCCTCTTGCTCTCTTCTACTAGGCACCCACAAAACATCAATCTCCTCATCATCATTCTCCTCAGATGCATCAATTTCTTCTGACACATCACAGAAGGAAGCAGCAGCGGGGACCTCCTCCTCATCACTCATTATGTCCATCTCTATCGTGTTCTCTGCCAGAATTAAATCTGGTGTAAGGTCCTCATCTCCTTCATCTTCTTCTGGCAATAATGGTTGCGCATTACTCAGTTCAAGAAACTCATTGGAAAATAACTCCTCTGACCCCAGTGAAGAAGGGGCACCGGTGGTGGAGGAAGTGTTACGTGGGGTGGCCATAGCAGTGGAGGATGAGGAGGATGTTGTGGTAAAGTTAGAAACGGTAGAGGATGGGGTGTGCTGTGTAAGCCAGTCAACTACCTCTTCAGCATTTTGGGAGTTCAGGGTCATTGGCTTTTTAAAACTGGGAAATTTGCTAGGGCCACAGGATTGCATAGCAGCACGGCCCCTAGCACGGCCTCTGCGTGGCGGCCTGCCTTTGCCTGGCATTATTTTTAAAAAAACAACAACAACAACAAAAACTCAGTTGGTTTTTCTGGAAACGATAATACACACAGCTAGATGGCGGGTTGAAGAAAACACTGTGCAAATAATGCCTACAAAGTCAACGTATACACTACTACAGCGGTGGATACGGATTACGTAAAATATATGAATGCTGCTTGAAAAAAAGTAACTCAAGTGGTTTTTCTAGAGACGATAATATTATCAATATTTAGACAAAATGTGAACAAGCTCACACAGCTCGATGGCGGGTTGAAGAAAACAGTGTGCAAATAATGCCTACAAGGTCAACGTATACACTACTACAGCGGTGGATACGGATTACGTAAAATATATGAATGCTGCTTGAAAAAAAGTAACTCAAGTGGTTTTTCTAGAGACGATAATATTATCAATATTTAGACAAAATGTGAACAAGCTCACACAGCTCGATGGCGGGTTGAAGAAAACAGTGTGCAAATAATGCCTACAAGGTCAACGTATACACTACTACAGCGGTGGATACGGATTACGTAAAATATATGAATGCTGCTTGAAAAAAGTAACTCTAGTGGTTTTTCTAGAGACGATAATATTATCAATATTTAGACAAAATGTGAACAAGCTCACACAGCTCGATGGCGGGTTGAAGAAAACAGTGTGCAAATAATGCCTACAAGGTCAACGTATACACTACTACAGCGGTGGATACGGATTACGTAAAATATATGAATGCTGCTTGAAAAAAAGTAACTCAAGTGGTTTTTCTAGAGACGATAATATTATCAATATTTAGACAAAATGTGAACAAGCTCACACAGCTCGATGGCGGGTTGAAGAAAACAGTGTGCAAATAATGCCTACAAGGTCAACGTATACACTACTACAGCGGTGGATACGGATTACGTAAAATATATGAATGCTGCTTGAAAAAAGTAACTCAAGTGGTTTTTCTAGAGACGATAATATTATCAATATTTAGACAAAATGTGAACAAGCTCACACAGCTCGATGGCGGGTTGAAGAAAACACTGTGCAAATAATGCCTACAAGGCCAACGTATACACTACTACAGCGGTGGATACGGATTACGTAAAATATATGAATGCTGCTTGAAAAAAGTGACTCCGGTGTTTTTTCTGGAGACGGTAATATTATGGATATTTAGACAGAATGGGAACAAGGTCACACAGCTCGATGGCGGGTTGAAGAAAACAGTGTGCAAATAATGCCTACAAGGCCAACGTATACACTACTACAGCGGTGGATACGGATTACGTAAAATATATGAATGCTGCTTGAAAAAAGTGACTCCGGTGTTTTTTCTGGAGACGGTAATATTATGGATATTTAGACAGAATGGGAACAAGGTCACACAGCTCGATGGCGGGTTGAAGAAAACAGTGTGCAAATAATGCCTACAAGGCCAACGTATACACTACTACAGCGGTGGATACGGATTACGTAAAATATATGAATGCTGCTTGAAAAAAGTGACTCCGGTGTTTTTTCTGGAGACGGTAATATTATGGATATTTAGACAGAATGGGAACAAGGTCACACAGCTCGATGGCGGGTTGAAGAAAACAGTGTGCAAATAATGCCTACAAGGCCAACGTATACACTACTACAGCGGTGGATACGGATTACGTAAAATATATTATGGCTGCTTGAAAAAAGTGACTCCGGTGTTTTTTCTGGAGACGGTAATATTATGGATATTTAGACAGAATGTGAACAAGGTCACACAGCTCGATGGCGGGTTGAAGAAAACAGTGTGCAAATAATGCCTACAGGGCAAATAATGCCTAAAAGGTCAACTTATACACTACTACAGCGGTAGTAAAATAAAAAAAAGTAAAATAAAAAAAAATGAATATTAAAAAAAAAAATTAAAGTTGGTGCTGCTGAACTACTAGGAGCAGCAGATTAGCACACCAGTCCCACTCCCCAACACTGCTAGACTAATAGCACTGGGCTCTTATAGTAGTAGTAGTAGTAGTAGTAGTAAAACAACAAAAAAATAAATAAAAGCAGTCCTTACAAGGACTACTGTTATTGCAGCAGTCAGCAGATGAGATCAGAAGCAGGACAGCTGCCCACTGCAGCTACATACAGAGCACTGCAGTAGAAGGTAGATTACTAGCCAGCAAAGCTACCTAAGCTTAAATGTCCCTCAAACCCCTGCAGACTTCTGTCCCTCCAATAACAGAGCAGTATCAAAACGATTACTAGCCAGCAAACTTTCAACTGTCCCTGAAATCACTAACAGGCAGCAGCTCTCTCCCTACACTATCTCTTCAGCACACACAGGCAGAGTGAAAAAACGCTGCAGGGCTTCGGTTTTTATAGGGAAGGGGAGTGGTCCAGGGGAGAGCTTCCTGATTGGCTGCCATGTACCTGCTGGTCTGGGGTGAGAGGGCAAAAAAAAGCGCCAACAATGGCGAACCCAAAATGGCGAACGTCGCGCGACGTTCGCGAACTTCCGGCGAGCGCGAACACCCGATGTTCGCGCGAACAAGTTCGCCGGCGAACAGTTCGCGACATCTCTAGTGACTAGTGATGAACGAATCTGTCCCTTTTTGCTTTGCCGGGAAAATTCTCGAAACTGCTAAAAAATTTTCAAAACTATGAAAAATTCGCAAAATATTGTAATCAATATGTGACAAATGCATTAAAGTCAATGGGTGTTTTTTCTTGAGGCAACATTTTGGTCTCACGTCTCAGTGACTTTTTTTCTTGACGGATTTTTGTTCAAATGCATTAAAGTCAATGGGTGTTTTTTCTCACTCCAAATGCATCGAAGTAAATGGGTGTTTTTTTTCTTGTGGCTTGCTGCAGTTTCACAAAAAAAATTGCAGATGGTGAAATGCTAAATTTTGCTGCAAATCCCTGCCTGGGAAAAACATTCTAGCTGTGACATGTACAAATTCTTATGAAACTCAAGATTATATATTGTAAGACCAGTTTTCCAACAACTTAATGGGGATCATTTATAAAGTTTGCATAGCGTGTATTTATTCGCAAAAGGTTATATTGCCCATGTTTTTTTCCTGAATGCTAAAATATTGCATTGCTGTGCCCGTCTTTAAATTCTTTGCAATTTTTTGCAATTCACGCACAAATTTTTGCCAATGGCTCCCTAATGAGATGGGTGTTTGCACGAGTGTGACCACTGTGCAAGGTTGTTGTGCGTGAAAATAGCGCTGGTGATAATTTAATTTCACAATTTGCAAAACTATTTTGCAAAGTCGTCATGGTATAACTGAAATGCAGAGCATGCACATAAATATTCGCAATTTGTGATTTTTGCCGTATTTTAAAAGCTCTTGTGGACATTCGCAGTGCGGAATAAAAATCACGATTCTGTTTGCACATCAAGGGGCAGATTTATCAAGGGTCGAAGTGAATTTTTGTGTACTTCGAAAATTGAATAGGCCAAAATTTGATTTAAATTTGAAAAAAATTTGACTATTCAAATATCAAAATTTATCATATACTGTCTCTTTAACACTTCGACTTTGACCATTCACCATCTAAAACCTGCCGAATTGCTGTTTTAGCCTATGTGGGACCTCCTAGAACCTATTTGGAGTCATTGGGTGGACTTTTGGAAAACTTAAATACAGCCTATTCACCTGAAGTTAAAAACTTTGATTTTTTTAATACATTTTGATTGGCCTTTTTTTATTCGAAGTTATGCGAGTTAAAATAAACTCCCATTACTTTGAAATTCGACCCTTGATAAATCTGCCCCTAAATACACCACTTTTATCCAGCTTTATGAATATAACCAAGTGCAGGGCAATATCTATCCATATCTCTCTATCTATCTATATATAAAAAAAAATGTACAGTTGTTCTTCTAAACAGAGGATGCAGGGGAGCTTATGGGTCTGCTGCACCATTTTGCCCCCTATACTTCCAGGGCCCCCCCGCAATTACAGGGTCTGTTTCCACTGACTTTCACTGGCTTCAGTCTATTCCATTATCTCTACTACTATTCCTACTAGTCCCTTCTGAACTGTTTTTCTTTGAATGTTGCCAGTACCACCACCATTGAATAAGTTTGGTTTTCACATCTACCATTCAATGAATTTGGTTCTGTTGAATGTGAAATTGGTTAGTGATGAAAAAGGGAACTTCTGAATAGATCTGCTTTAAATGGAAGGGTAGAATTGGGGCAGCAGAGTTGTTGGGTGGGAGAAGGGAACCACTGTGGGGGCAGGGGATGCAATGTGAGCAGAGTTGCTGAGTTGGAGTGATCAGATCCAAAAAAATAATGTTCAAATCAGTATGATGGCTATAGAGGGGAGCATTAGATACCCTCCCTGTCTTCTCTCCCATTGGCTGCATCTATAAAATATACAGTACCTATTTTGTGCACTTTAAAGATCATCTCAGTACTTCTGAAGACTATAAAGCTGGGGTTTTTTTATATAGAAAAAATGGACTTAAATCAAGCTTACAGCAATTTTGGGTGCCAGGCTCTCTGCTTTCTTAAGACACATCACATCCTTTATACAAAGTATAGATTTCGACATACTGTACATATTGATTTTTAAGCTTCTGTCAGGCCCTGACAATTTAATTGCTTCAGTTACATCATAAGAACATCTGGGCCACAGGGTTTACATGCATTCTTGGAATGTTTCCTCAAGAAGTATTCAAGCTCCAGGCTTCTCTGATGGCTTTTATCAGTTGTGGAGAGTATTCAAATACATGGTTCAGACAGGAAGGTTTTTATTGGCAGAAACACAAGAAATAGTTTTGCTTGGATTTTGATACTGCTTGTTAATTTTTAAAGTATTGTTGATGAAACTTTTTATATACAAGTATAGGATCCATTATCCAAAAACTGATTATCCAGAAAATTTTGAATTACAGCAAGGCCATCTCCCATATATGGGGCAAATTCACTAAGCGCCGAAGCGCCGAAGGCTAGCGTTACTTTGCTAGCGTTTGGCATTTTCGTTACTGCGCAAATTCACTAACGAACGCTGGCGTAGATTCGCTAGTGTTACTTCGCACCCTTACGCCTGGCGAAGTTTCGCTACGGACGTAACTACGCAAATTCACTAACGCGCGCAGTGTACTGAACGCTACCTTTTACGCTAGACTTCCTTCGCCACCTCAGACCAGGCGAAGCGCAATAGAGTAGATAGGGATTGCTTCAAAAAAAGTAAAAAAAAAAACGCTGGCGTGTTTTCTACATTATGGGTGATAGGCTGAAAAAGATCGAAATTTTTTTTGGGCCTCCCCTCCTTCCCCCCTACATTTCCTGACTCATGGCAACTTACCTATACAGTGGGCACATGTGTAGGGCAAAATAACATTTTTATTTGATGTTTTGAAGGTTTTCTAGGCATTTGTAGTGCTGATACGTATTCCTCCATTGAAATTTGAATTTGGCGCCGTATGCAAATTAGCCTTCGCTAGCGTAACTTCGCTTCACATGGCGAATCAACGCTAGCGCAACTTCGCAACCTTACCAACATATAACCAACAGAGGGCGCACTGTTATTCTTCCATATAACCAACAGAGGGTGCTGTGTGATATTGCAGTCACTGTTATTCTTTCATATAACCAACAGATGGCGCTGTGTGATATTGCAGTCACTGTTATTCTTTCATATAACCAACAGAGGGCGCACTGTTATTCTTTCATATAACCAACAGAGGGCATTGTGGGATATTGCAGTCTCTCCCCAAGTGAACTGTTGGTATAGGAATGATTAAAAGTGACTGCAATCTCAGCTACTAGGGGCGGGTACCGCTGACCCGAGTATAAGTCGAGGTAGACTTTTTCAGCACTTTTTGGATGCTGAAAAACTCGGCTTATACTCGGGTATATACGGTACTTAGCTCGAGTGAAGGAATAGAATTAAAAAAACCTTGAATTTCGAATGATTTTTTTGGCTACTTCGACCATCGAATGGGCTACTTCGACCTTCGAACTAAAAATCATTCAACTATTCGACCATTCGATAGTCGAAGTACTGTCTCTTTAAAAAAAACTTCGACCCCCTACTTCGCCAAGTAAAACCTACCGAAACTCAGTGTTAGCCTATGGGGAAGGTCCCCATAGGCTTTCTAACAAATTTTTGGTCGAAGGAAAATTGTTAGATCGATGGATTAAAATCCTTCGAATCATTCGTTAGATTGAATGAATTGCGGTAAATCCTTCCACTTCGATATTCGAAGTCAAAGGATTTAACTTCGACAGTCGAATATCGAGAGTTAATTAACCCTCGATATTCGACCCTAAGTAAATGTGCCCCTTAAAGTGATACTGACACTACAAAACTAAAAAATAATATGAAGTTACCTATAGGTCATGTTGATAATTTTTTTTGCTGAGAGGTTTGTAAGTAATTATTCATTGAAGTTCCTAAACCTGACTGTTTTGCCAACCTGACAGCCCCATCTCAGCCTGTCAACAAATATGGCAGCCCCCTCATACAGGAACATGGGGCATCAGACAGATAATGTAAAATCATTGTGCAAATACTTTGTGGCAAAGTTATGAGTTGCTTTCAAAGGCAATATTCTGATATATAAAAAAGAGTTTCAGTATCTCTTTAAATTATCTTTTAGTAAACTTGATTGATAAAGATTCAAATTACGGAAAGATCCCTTATCCAGCAAACCCCAGATCCCGAGCACTCTGGATAATAGGTCCCACACATGTACTGTTAAATCAACTGATGCTTGGATTTAGAACTTATTAGAAATATTGAATGTCAATTTTAACTATAAGAAGTTTCCAAATACCGTATAAGGTTCTTATTACTGATGACATCTATTCAAAGAATTTCCATGTTGGCGGGGATCATGGAGCTTTTGAGTAGGGATGTAGCGAACGTCGGAAAAAAAGTTCGCGAACATATTCGCGAACTTGCGCAAAAACGCGAGCGGTTCGCGAACGGTTCGCGAACCCCATAGACTTCAATGGGAAGGCGAACTTTAACATCTAGAAAAGACATTTCTGGCCAGAAAAATGATTTTAAAGTTGTTTAAAGGGTGCAACGACCTGGACAGTGGCATGCCAGAGGGGGATCAAGGGCAAAAATGTATCTGAAAAATCTGCCTGTGTGTGCTTGGAAGAGATAGTGTAGGGGGAGAGCTGTTAGTGATTTCAGGGACAGATGATAGTAAGTTTGCTGGCTAGTAATCTGCTTGATACTGCTCTGTATTGGAGGGACAGAAGTCTGCAGGGATTTGAGGGACATTTTAGCTTAGGTAGCTTTGCTGGCTAGTAATCTACTGTTCTCTTTAAACAACTGCCATACGTTGACCTTGTAGACATTGTTTGCCCAGTTTTTTTGGACGCAGCCACTGAAGCACAGTTGCCAGAAAAATTATGCCATATAAATGCTGAAAATATAAATTTTTTTGGTTGCAGCCACTGAAGCACAGAGGCCAGAAAAATTATGCCATATAAATGCAGAAAATATGCATTTTTTTGGTCGCAGCCACTGAAGCACAGTTGACAGAAAAATTATGCCATATAAATGCTGAAAATATAAACTTTTTTGGTTGCAGCCACTGAAGCACAGAGGCCAGAAAAATTATGCCATATAAATGCAGAAAACATGCATTTTTTTGGTCGCAGCCACTGAAGCACAGTTGACAGAAAAAATTATGCCATATAAATGCTGAAAATATAAATTTTTTTGGTTGCAGCCACTGAAGCACAGAGGCCAGAAAAATTATGCCATATAAATGCAGAAAATATGCATTTTTTTGGTCGCAGCCACTGAAGCACAGTTGCCAGAAAAAATATGCCATATAAATGCTGAAAATAGTCATTTTTTGCCATATACGTTGAGTCAACGTATGGCAAAAAATGACTATTTTCAGCATTTATATGGCATATTTTTTCTGGCCTCTGTGCTTCAGTGGCTGCGGCCAAAAAAACTGGGCAAACAATGCCTACAAGGTCAACGTCGTTGACCTTGTAGGCATTGTTTGCCCAGTTTTTTTGGCCGCAGCCACTGAAGCACAGAGGCCAGAAAAAATATGCCATATAAATGCTGAAAATAGTCATTTTTTTGGTCGCAGCCACTGAAGCACAGTTGCCAGAAAAATTATGCCATATAAATGCTGAAAATATAAATTTTTTTGGTTGCAGCCACTGAAGCACAGAGGCCAGAAAAATTATGCCATATAAATGCAGAAAATATGCATTTTTTTGGTTGCAGCCACTGAAGCACAGAGGCCAGAAAAATTATGCCATATAAATGCAGAAAATATGCATTTTTTTGGATGCAGCCACTGAAGCACAGTTGCCAGAAAAAATATGCCATATAAATGCTGAAAATAGTCATTTTTTGCCATACGTTGACCTTGTAGACATTGTTTGCCCAGTTTTTTTGGTTGCAGCCACTGAAGCACAGAGGCCAGAAAAAATTAAACCAGTAGGGTTTGCACCCTAGTTTGTAACGGTGGCGGAGGGAGGAGGAGGACGCTAAAGGACAGCTGTGTGTGGAGTCATGAGGCTTGAAGAGAAGGACAGCTGCATAGAAGTCAGAACAAGTCTTCCGGCGTGCAGTAACCCTCCGAGATCCACCCCTCATTCATTTTAATAAAGGTCAGGTAATCGACACTTTTGTGACCTAGGCGAGTTCTCTTCTCAGTTACAATCCCTCCTGCTGCACTGAAGGTCCTTTCTGAGAGCACACTTGAGGCTGGGCAAGACAAGAGGTTCATGGCAAATTGTGACAGCTCTGGCCACAGATCAAGCCTGCGCACCCAGTAGTCCAGGGGTTCATCGCTCCTCAGAGTGTCGATATCTGCAGTTAATGCCAGGTAGTCCGCTACCTGCCGGTCGAGGCGTTCTTTGAGGGTGGATCCAGAAGGGTTGTGGCGCTGCCTTGGACAGAAAAACATTTGCATGTCTGACGTTACAGACTGGCCAAAGGGCTTTGTCCTTGCAGGTGTGCTCGTGGCAGGATTACTGGCACCTCTGCCCCTGGAATGTTGATGAGTTCCTGAAGTGACATCACCCTTAAAAGCATTGTACAACATGTTTTGCAGGCTGGTTTGTAAATGCCGCATCTTTTCGGACTTGTGGTATGTTGGTAACATTTCTGACACTTTATGCTTGTACCGAGGGTCTAGTAGCGTTGCGACCCAGTACAGGTCCTTCTCCTTAAGCCTCTTGATACGGGGGTCCTTCAACAGGCATGACAGCATGAAAGACCCCATTCTCACAAGGTTGGATGCAGAGCTATCCATCTCCGCTTCCTCATTATCAAGGACTGCATCATCCACGGTCTCCTCCCCCCAGCCACGTACAAGACCAGGGGTCCCCAAAAGGTCACCACTAGCCCCCTGGGAAGCCTGCTCCTGTTGGTCCTCCTCCTCCACAAAGCCACCTTCCTCCTCTGACTCCACTTCTGGCACCTCTCCCTGCGTTGCAGCAGGTGCCTGGGTTCGTTCTGGTGATTCCGACCAGAAATCGTGCGCTTCCAGCTCCTCGTCACGCTGGTCTACAGCCTCATCTGTCACTCGTCGCACGGCACGCTCCAGGAAGAAAGCGAAGGGTATTAGGTCGCTGATGGTGCCTTCGGTGCGACTGACCATATTTGTCACCTCTTCAAAAGGTCGCATGAGCCTGCAGGCATCGCGCATAAGCACCCAGTAACGGGGGAAAAAAATCCCCAGCTGTGCAGATCCAGTCCTACCACCCAGTTCAAAAAGGTACTCGTTGACGGCCCTTTGTTGTTGCAGCAGACGTTCCAACATAAGGAGCGTTGAATTCCAGCGAGTCTGGCTGTCAGAAATCAAACGCCTGACTGGCATGTTGTAGCGCTGCTGAATGTCAGCAAGGCGTGCCATGGCTGTGTAGGAACGTCTGAAATGGGCCGACACCTTTCTGGACTGGGTGAGAACGTCCTGGAATCCTGGGTACTTGGAGACAAAACGTTGGACTATTAAATTTAACACATGTGCCATGCAGGGCACATGTGTTAAATTGCCTAGTCTCAACGCTGCCAACAGATTGCTTCCATTGTCACACACCACTTTTCCGATCTGCAGCTGGTGTGGGGTCAGCCACCGATCGGCCTGTGACTGCAGAGATGACAGGAGTACAGATCCGGTATGGTTTTTGCTTTCCAGGCACGTCATCCCCAAGACAGCGTGACAACGGCGTACCTGGCACGTCGAATAGCCTAGGGGGAGCTGGGGGTGCACAGGTGTGGAGGAGGAGAAGGAGGACCCAGCAGCAGAGTAAGAAGAAGAAGAAGACGAGGTAGAGAGCGATGGAGGAGTAGAGGTGGTGGCAGAACCGCGTGCAATCCGTGGCGGTGACACCAACTCCACTGTTGTTGTTGAGCTACCCATTCCCTGCTTCCCAGCCATTACCAAGTTCACCCAGTGGGCAGTGTAGGTGACATACCTGCCCTGACCATGCTTGGAGGACCATGCGTCAGTAGTCATATGGACCTTTGGCCCAACACTAAGTGACAGAGATGCGGTAACTTGGCTCTGCACATGTTGGTACAGGTGTGGTATTCCCTTTTTAGAAAAAAAATTGCGGCTGGGTACCTTCCACTGCGGTGTCCCAATTGCTACAAATTTGCGGAAGGCCTCAGAGTCCACCAGCTGGTATGGTAAAAGCTGGCGGGCTAAGAGTGCAGACAAGCCAGCTGTCAGACGCCGGGCAAGGGGGTGACAGTCAGACATTGGCTTCTTACGCTCAAACATGGCCTTCACAGAAACTTGGCTGGTGGCAGATGACTGGGAATGGGAACAGGTGGTCAAGGTGGAAGGCGGAGTGGAGGGTGGTTCAGACGGGTCAAGGAGAGCAGAGGTAGAGCAGTAAGATGCTGGACCAGAAGGAGTGTGGCTTTTAGTTTGCCTGTTGCCTTTGAGGTGTTGCTCCCAAAGTGCTTTGTGCTTGCCGCTCATGTGCCTTCGCATAGAAGTTGTACCTATGTGGCTGTTGGGCTTACCAAGGCTCAGTTTCTGACTGCACTCATTGCAAATTACAATGCTTTTGTCAGAGGCACACACATTAAAAAAATCCCACACTGCTGACTTTTTGGAAGTGTGCGATCTGGCGGTAACAGTAGAAGTTGGCGGAGTTGGCGGTATTGGCGGCAATGGCGGGTGCGTTGGCCGGCTGAACACAGGTGCCGATACATGTTGTTGCCCTGCTGATCCCTGCGGGCTGTCCTCCCTGCTTCTTCTAAGTCTTATTCTCCTACTGCCTCTCTGACTCTCCGTCTCTCCATCTGAACTACCCTCCTCTTGCTCTCTTCTACTAGGCACCCACAAAACATCAATCTCCTCATCATCATTCTCCTCAGATGCATCAATTTCTTCTGACACATCACAGAAGGAAGCAGCAGCGGGGACCTCCTCCTCATCACTCATTATGTCCATCTCTATCGTGTTCTCTGCCAGAATTAAATCTGGTGTAAGGTCCTCATCTCCTTCATCTTCTTCTGGCAATAATGGTTGCGCATTACTCAGTTCAAGAAACTCATTGGAAAATAACTCCTCTGACCCCAGTGAAGAAGGGGCACCGGTGGTGGAGGAAGTGTTACGTGGGGTGGCCATAGCAGTGGAGGATGAGGAGGATGTTGTGGTAAAGTTAGAAACGGTAGAGGATGGGGTGTGCTGTGTAAGCCAGTCAACTACCTCTTCAGCATTTTGGGAGTTCAGGGTCATTGGCTTTTTAAAACTGGGCAATTTGCTAGGGCCACAGGATTGCATAGCAGCACGGCCCCTAGCACGGCCTCTGCGTGGCGGCCTGCCTTTGCCTGGCATTATTTTTAAAAAAACAACAACAACAACAAAAACTCAGTTGGTTTTTCTGGAAACGATAATACACACAGCTAGATGGCGGGTTGAAGAAAACACTGTGCAAATAATGCCTACAAAGTCAACGTATACACTACTACAGCGGTGGATACGGATTACGTAAAATATATGAATGCTGCTTGAAAAAAAGTAACTCAAGTGGTTTTTCTAGAGACGATAATATTATCAATATTTAGACAAAATGTGAACAAGGTCACACAGCTCGATGGCGGGTTGAAGAAAACAGTGTGCAAATAATGCCTACAAGGCCAACGTATACACTACTACAGCGGTGGATACGGATTACGTAAAATATATGAATGCTGCTTGAAAAAAGTGACTCCGGTGTTTTTTCTGGAGACGGTAATATTATGGATATTTAGACAGAATGGGAACAAGGTCACACAGCTCGATGGCGGGTTGAAGAAAACAGTGTGCAAATAATGCCTACAAGGTCAACGTATACACTACTACAGCGGTGGATACGGATTACGTAAAATATATGAATGCTGCTTGAAAAAAAGTAACTCAAGTGGTTTTTCTAGAGACGATAATATTATCAATATTTAGACAAAATGTGAACAAGCTCACACAGCTCGATGGCGGGTTGAAGAAAACACTGTGCAAATAATGCCTACAAGGCCAACGTATACACTACTACAGCGGTGGATACGGATTACGTAAAATATATGAATGCTGCTTGAAAAAAGTGACTCCGGTGTTTTTTCTGGAGACGGTAATATTATGGATATTTAGACAGAATGGGAACAAGGTCACACAGCTCGATGGCGGGTTGAAGAAAACAGTGTGCAAATAATGCCTACAAGGCCAACGTATACACTACTACAGCGGTGGATACGGATTACGTAAAATATATGAATGCTGCTTGAAAAAAGTGACTCCGGTGTTTTTTCTGGAGACGGTAATATTATGGATATTTAGACAGAATGGGAACAAGGTCACACAGCTCGATGGCGGGTTGAAGAAAACAGTGTGCAAATAATGCCTACAAGGCCAACGTATACACTACTACAGCGGTGGATACGGATTACGTAAAATATATGAATGCTGCTTGAAAAAAGTGACTCCGGTGTTTTTTCTGGAGACGGTAATATTATGGATATTTAGACAGAATGGGAACAAGGTCACACAGCTCGATGGCGGGTTGAAGAAAACAGTGTGCAAATAATGCCTACAAGGCCAACGTATACACTACTACAGCGGTGGATACGGATTACGTAAAATATATGAATGCTGCTTGAAAAAAGTGACTCCGGTGTTTTTTCTGGAGACGGTAATATTATGGATATTTAGACAGAATGGGAACAAGGTCACACAGCTCGATGGCGGGTTGAAGAAAACAGTGTGCAAATAATGCCTACAAGGCCAACGTATACACTACTACAGCGGTGGATACGGATTACGTAAAATATATTATGGCTGCTTGAAAAAAGTGACTCCGGTGTTTTTTCTGGAGACGGTAATATTATGGATATTTAGACAGAATGTGAACAAGGTCACACAGCTCGATGGCGGGTTGAAGAAAACAGTGTGCAAATAATGCCTACAGGGCAAATAATGCCTAAAAGGTCAACTTATACACTACTACAGCGGTAGTAAAATAAAAAAAAGTAAAATAAAAAAAAAATGAATATTAAAAAAAAAAAATTAAAGTTGGTGCTGCTGAACTACTAGGAGCAGCAGATTAGCACACCAGTCCCACTCCCCAACACTGCTAGACTAATAGCACTGGGCTCTTATAGTAGTAGTAGTAGTAGTAGTAGTAAAACAACAAAAAAATAAATAAAAGCAGTCCTTACAAGGACTACTGTTATTGCAGCAGTCAGCAGATGAGATCAGAAGCAGGACAGCTGCCCACTGCAGCTACATACAGAGCACTGCAGTAGAAGGTAGATTACTAGCCAGCAAAGCTACCTAAGCTTAAATGTCCCTCAAACCCCTGCAGACTTCTGTCCCTCCAATAACAGAGCAGTATCAAAACGATTACTAGCCAGCAAACTTTCAACTGTCCCTGAAATCACTAACAGGCAGCAGCTCTCTCCCTACACTATCTCTTCAGCACACACAGGCAGAGTGAAAAAACGCTGCAGGGCTTCGGTTTTTATAGGGAAGGGGAGTGGTCCAGGGGAGAGCTTCCTGATTGGCTGCCATGTACCTGCTGGTCTGGGGTGAGAGGGCAAAAAAAAGCGCCAACAATGGCGAACCCAAAATGGCGAACGTCGCGCGACGTTCGCGAACTTCCGGCGAGCGCGAACACCCGATGTTCGCGCGAACAAGTTCGCCGGCGAACAGTTCGCGACATCTCTACTTTTGAGACAACATCTAATGACAAGTCTCTAAAGGCCTATTATAGTGGTTTAAAAATATGCAAAATAAGAAGCAGTAGTCTAGCAAGGTGCTTAAACCATTTATTAACAACCGCAGAGATTAACTAACAAATAACTTTTTGGGGGGACAAATTGATTGGTAACATCAAGGGGGTTATTTATCAAAATCTGAATTTATCTAATTTTTTTCTGAAATGTACTCTGACCAAATCGGCATGGGTTATTTCCCCTTATTTATCAATACATTTTGCTGCAAAATTCGTGAAAAAACTCGAAAAAATTGTGAAAATTGTATGAAATTAAAATTTTACTAACTTTTCAGATTTTCCACCGAAAAACTCGGATTTTTGCCTGAAAACCATGAAATATTCGGATTCTTGCCCAAAAACCACGATATCTTCCATTTTTGCACAAAACCCAGGGCAGATTAGGATATCTTCGGGACTTCTCCCATTATATACTGTACATCCTCAACAGGTCTGAGATGCCGGATTTTCGAATTTCGTATTTTCCATAGTCGGGGTATAATAAATCACAAAAAGTTATGTTTTTCACTAAAAATTCAGCTTTTATAGTCAAAAAAACTAGAATTTTTTGAGTTTTGGGCATTCAGAATTTAATAAATAACCCCCTAAAAGTATCACACTATGCATTTGGCCAAGCAGAATGCTGGGAAGCTGGGGTTTTCCAGATAAGAAATCTTTCCGTAATTTGGATATCTATACCTTAAAGGAAAAGGAAAGGTTAAAAGTAAGTAAGCCTTATCAGAAAGGTCCACCTTAATATACCAGTAAACTCTCAAAGTAGGGCAGCTCAGAGAGTCCTCTGTCAAAAGAAACACAGCATTTCTTTCCTTCTATTGTGTACACGTGGGCTTCTGTATCAGACTTCCTGCCTTCAGCTTAAACCTCATTGCCCTGGGCAAGAGCATGCTCGGTTTGCTCCTCTCCCCCCTCCCCTCCCTTCTTTGCTGTAATCTGAGCTCAGAGCTATAAGTGAGCAGGGAAATACTCAGACAGGAAGTGATGTCACACCAAGCTAATACTGCAGCTGCTATCCTAAACAAGAGAGCTTCTAGAGCTTTTTACTCAAGTATGGTAAAACATTCTACAGAATAAATATAGCATTCTAGCTTGCACTATTGCAGCTAATCTATTGGAAATAAAATGCCTCCATAGCTTTCCTTCTCCTTTAAGTCTGCTTAAACCTATTTAGAAATCAATTTAACCCAATAGGATTGCTTTGCTACCATTATGGCTTCCTACAGCTTTGTAACCATCAAGTACATGGTATTGCTTTATTATTACACAGAAAAGGAAAATAGTTTTTAAGCATTAGAATTATTCGTTTATAATGGCAGATGGCATTTTACTTGGTCTCGGTTCTTATAACATTACACTGAAAAAGGTCTTATCTTTCTGAAAGTAGAATTACTTCTACTCACTAGGTTTTTCTAATGCAGGAATCATACAATGTAAACATGATGAATGGGCACTTATGTAATTGTTCCTTGAATAGGTGTGAGAGAGGTGTAGAGAACTAACCCATCTGGTCAAAGAGGGCTGTGCTGTTTTCCCCTATTGCAACTGCATCATTCTAATGATAAACTTGTCACTTTCAGTTACATGCAGTTCTACATTTGAACTTTTTCTACAAGGTACTTATTTTCCAAAGGATGCAGTATGGGGTATAGTTTGATAAAAAGAAAATTGTTCAAGTTATTCAGTTGAAAGTGGTGATGGGCGAATTTATTCGGCGGGCGCGAATTCGTGGCGAATCAAAAAAACATACGCCGGGGTCGGAAAAACGGACCCCGGCGTATGTTTTTTTGATTCGCCACGAATTCGCGCCCGCCGAATAAATTCGCCCATCACCACTTTCAACTGAATAACTTGAACAATTTTCTTTTTATCAAACTATACCCCATACTGCGGCGTCAAAAACGAGATGACGTCGACGCTTCACGAATTTTACGACGTTTCGCGAATTTCGTGGGAAATTCATGAATTTTTCGGCGAATCCAAAGTTGAAAGTACTTCAAGATATAAATACAGTTTGTCTGCTTGCATTTCTGCCTTCTTAGGTTAGTAGCACCAGCTAAGAAACATAAAAGGCTCCATATATTTAAATATACAATTTAAAAATGAGGCACTTGTCTCAGAAAGGCTATCGAAAAGTAAACCCGACAAATGATGTGTTTCAAAGTAATGAAAATTGAATGTACTATTACCCTGCACTGGTAAAACTGGTGTATTTGCTTCAGCAACTGTATTATAGTGTATATAAACTATATAAAGTTGCTGTGTAGCCATGGGGGCAGCCATTCAAAGATAAAAAAGGAGAAAAGGCACAGGATCTACAGCAGATAACAGCTATACTCTGTAGTATACAATGGGATTCTTCAGAACTAATATATAGAAAAAAACTCCAGCACATGGATAGAATGCTTAAAGGAGAAGGAAACCCCCTGGGCGCAAAACCCCTCCCCTGTGTTGCCCCCCTCCCTCCTCCCCCCTGGCCTACCTGTCCCCCTGGGCAAATTCCCCTAACTTGTTACTTACCCCTCTGCGCAGGTCCTGTCCACGGAGTTCACAGGCGCCATCTTCTCCCACGCGATCTTCTTCCGGCTTTGACCGGCGTCTTCTGGCGCATGCGCAGTAGGAACATTTACAGGTACGGATCTACTGCGCATGCACCGAATGTCACGAATGTCACGAATGTGACAGCGCAAATTCGCCCATCACTAGAAATCATTGTTACTGAATCAGGTTATTTTAAGTTTTCTATGGAAAGGGTTAGAAGACAGGCAACATAAAAATACCATAAGACTTAGAAAATTTCCCTTACTTAAAGGAGAAGGAAAGGCTAAAAATAAATAAAGCTCTAATCATTGGCCGTAAAATGTACATATACATACCATCAGTATTTTTTTCCTACAATTAGTCAGTTATTCTGAAGGTGGAATCAATTTTAAAAAAAGCTTTAAGCTGTTCTGCAAAGTATACCTCTGCTGCAGTCCAGAAATTCTTCTATTCAGGGCACACGCAGGCGCAGTTAGTTTCTGAGGTGCCCTGTACATGCGCACAACGTCGAAAGCTTTCCCCAGCATATAGACGTCACGTGACCTGAAAGGAATTGCTGACCTCGCTGCCCCTGCCTGTTCTAGCTCAAGCGCCAGTAGGATTACTGCTGTCCCGTTGCCATGGAGACGCCCCGAAGTTAAGATAAGTTTGGAAGCTACTGCGCTCCTCAGGAGCAGTACACAGAGATATCAGCTGCATTCAGGTCTGTCAGACAGTCGTCTGTACGAACACAGCATTCAATTTACAAACTGACGTAGTGGGGTCAAATTCTGGCGAGAGCACAGTAGCATTACAGTGGAGGAAGGGAAGTGACGTGCACAGAGGAATATGGCGGCGGCAAACTTTTAAATAGTGGGGATTTTTCAACTAATACTGTGTGAGAATGGTAAGGATTTGAAAGTTAATAAGGCAGCGTTTCAGGAGAGGGGGTTAAGATGAACATCTGAGAGGGGGTTTATTTTTAAGGCTTTCCTTCTCCTTTAAAGCATTTCTACTTTTCCCTGGAGAAGTCAACAATTTGGTTTAATCTGTAAAAAACAAAAAGGAAGATGTATTATCTACTAACAGATACATTACAAAAAACAAGACTACATTCTTCATTTAATCCACGTGGCGTTTGTGTCTGCAACAGCCAAATTCAATTACTCTAATGCTGTACCAGTTTTAATCTAAAATCCTGGCCTGATGTCTCCTGTACTTTCTCAATAATCTGCCACTTTAACTGGGAGACTCCATGCCCTTCCTCATAAAAGTGCCTATATCGAATGCTTTCTTGTTTTCTTGTTTTCTTATTGCTGTTCCTGAATGAGCGGGATACTTAACGATACTTTAACTGGCCTGCTCATTTGTCCTATATAAAACAGGCCACAGGGACATTTAAGACAACATACTCCACAACTTGCACACCTCAAAATTATTCGGACGCCCATTGACTTTAATGCATTTGTACAAAAGAGTCTCGCAAATAAAAATTGTCACTCACGTCAAAATTGTCGTACGTCAAAATAATTTTGACGCCCATTGACTTAAATGCGTTTTTCAAATTTTTCTGGAGACGGAAACGGGACAGATTCGTCCATCACTATTCAGAACATGTCTGTTATCTTCTGTGTATCCTGTGCTTGAGGCTCATGGCTGCCCCCATGGCTACACAGCAGCTTGTTTATATAAACCATAGTAGCATTTCTGAAGCAAACACATCAGTTTTACCAGTGCAGGGCATTAAATTGTGAACTCTTTAATTTTTTGGTGTTACTGTTCCTTTAATGTAGCCCACGTTACATAGCAGATAAGTTAATAAACCATTTAAAATACAGTGAGTTGCACTGTCACATATCAAATATGATGAATGCCTCTTTACACACTTGAGTTAAAAGCCATATAAAAGCCTTCAGCAGTGTGCCATCTATCTATCTATCTATCTATCTATCTATCTATCTATCTATCTATCTATCTATCTATCTATCTATCTATCATCTATCTATCTATCTATCTATCTACCTACTTATCTGTATGCCTGGCTAATGTATCTATCTATCTATCTATCTATCTATCTATCTATCTATCTATCTATTATCTATCTATTATCTATCTATCTATCTATCTATCTATCTATCTATTATCTATCTATCTATCTATCTATCTATTATCTATCTATCTATCTATCTATCATCTATCTATCTATCTATCTATCTATCTATCTATCTATCATCTATCTATCTATCTATCTATCTATCTATCTATCTATCTATCTATCTATCTATCTATCTATCTATCTATCTATCTATCTGTATGCCTGGCTAATGTATCTATCTATCTATCTATCTATCTATCTATCTATCTATCTATCTATCTATCTATCTACCTACTTATCTGTATGCCTGGCTAATGTATCTATCTATCTATCTATCTATCTATCTATCTATCTATCTATCTATCTACTTATCTGTATGCCTGGCTAATGTATCTATCTATCTATCTATCTATCTATCTATCTATCTATCTATCTATCTATCTATTATCTATCTATCTATCTATCTATCATCTATCTATCTATCTATCTATCTATCATCTATCTATCTATCTATCTATTTATCTATCTATCTATCTATCTATCTATCTATCTATCTATCTATCATCTATCTATCTATCTATCTATCTATCTATCTATCTACCTACTTATCTGTATGCCTGGCTAATGTATCTATCTATCTATCTATCTATCTATTATCTATCTATCTATCTATCTATCTATCTATCTATCTATCTATCTATCTATCATCTATCTATCTATCTATTATCTATCTATCTATCTATCTATCTATCTATCTATCTATCTATCTATCTATCTATCTATCTATCTATCTACCTACTTATCTGTATGCCTGGCTAATGTATCTATCTATCTATCTATCTATCTATCTATCTATCTATCTATCTATCTATCTATCTATCTATCTACCTACTTATCTGTATGCCTGGCTAATGTATCTATCTATCTATCTATCTATCTATCTATCTATCTATCTATCTATCTGTCTATGTACTTGTCTTGTCTAACTGTCTAACGTGTGTATATATTTGTTTTTGTATAGCGCTATCTATCTATCTATCTATCTATCTATCTATCTATCATCTCTCTGTCTATCTATCTATCTATCTATCTATCTATCTATTATCTATCTATTTATCTATCTCTCATCTATCTCCCCCCCCCTCTCTCTCTAAAAATGCCCTTCTGTGTATTATACTAAATATGTATTTATCCTTTATTGATATATCATGTAAATCAGCACTTCCCAATATTTAGCGCATAGTTTAGTACTGGTACTTAAGTCATCAGAATCAACTCTTATATAAAATCATTCTGTTTATTATAGTTCTTAACCCCTTCATCTGCCACAATAACATTTTAAATATGTTTTCAAATGAGCTCACTGTTTATAAAGTGACTAGCGCGCATAAAGCTGATATTTGTATTCAATAAACCATTCACTAAGTTAGATTGCTATTAGATTCACACCTGATTCATATTATGATTTCAGGGTCTACACTTTTGCATTCTGTTCGAATATTAGAAATAAAATTTTTAAAAAAACTCTAGCTTTCAGTTTTACAGAGAGGGTTCTTTGAGAATTTAGTCTAGCACATATAATTAATTTACCGCAGATTATTTGTTTAAGGTGTGTGTAATGTGTTTATAGAGCACAGCAGCTGACATGATGTCGTTTTTGGCAGACTGACATATAACCTCCTCTCCATAAACCATACTAATACTTATATGGACGTTTTTTAGAAGGCGAAAATAATTATGCCCTTTTTTTCTGTATTTTATTGCAAATAATTCAATCAAAACATTATAAAATGGCTTCTAAAATCGTTGATTGTTTTGTAATTTAGAGAAGAACAAAGGTAATCTTTCTACATGATAAAGATGCTTCATTCATATCCCATATCCCACAGTAACTTTAAAGGTTGAAAAGGCTAGCTAATGTTTTAGTTCATGATTTACTTTTCAAATACTTGGGAATTAAAATGTATCCTATAAACCACACTGCATGTCACACATTTTAATTTTTAGATAAAATGAACTGATTTCTAGCATATATGCCATTAGAATGTTCCAAGTAAAATCAAAAATCTATAGCTAGACGATAGACAGACAGATAATTTCTGCCAACCAACTTTATTTATATTTACATTAACTAACAAACCATGTTCATGTAAAGGTGGTATCTGGGCATTTACTAGTGGCGACCATACATCTGGACCTTATTAAGTTAAAAAAGAACATCTTGACAATATCAAGATTGGGCAGTATGCAGCAGTGAAATATAAAGTCATATGAAATATCTAGTTTATATTGTTGCACATTTCAGTCTACAAATATACACACATATACTGTGGTCCTATGGGATTCTTTCCATCTGTAGTCAATAAAACTCGGATTTGTCTCCAAATAACAAAATCATATTACTATTCACACCTATTGATATACTGGAACTTATATTACAGATAAGTATATCTCAGAATTGGATGGTTCATGGAGGTCCTTTGCATTATGACTGTCATAGAGATGATTTAGCATAAGCAATCAGGATATGGAATCAACATGAGTGCACATTTACTTTAGGAATGGATAGCAGGCTTTTGATTGATATAATATACATATTGCAGCCCAGAATAAAATATAAGAAGGTTTGCAGCTGCAAAGTAATAAAGCAGGCTAGCCCAGTACACTACATAAAGATCCATTTATTACAAAATATAATACGTAATTGAATTTATAGCTGAATTTACAGTTATTTCACAGGCTATGAATACATTGATAGACAGTGGAAAAATGCATTCATAACCCTAATATATTCTCAGCCTACTAGTGTGAATGTTTGGAATGTAATCTAAACATATAAATGTAAACGCTTGCTGCAATACCAAGTGACTAACAGGATCTGTGTTCAATATTTATTTGGGTTACTCCTTTGAGACCTCAAATTAAAAATATTCCAATTAGCCATTTAGTATGACTCAGAGCCTGGTCCGCCTGCTACAACAGGTATTTAGATTGAAATAAAGAACAAAATCAGATTTTCATGGAAAAATCTATTCTTTTTTACGGTCGCTCAAAAAATCTGTATCAAAACTGTTAACTAATATTCCATTGGTCGGCTATAATAAAGCCCAGATTTATGTTACATGTTCTCACTATTTTTGCCTTTAATAGAGTGGCATGACCACTAACACTGTTGAAGTGCGCATGGTTTATATTTTTTAAATGATGAAAGCTGCGCTTATTAAAAGTGGTAAAAGAAAACAGGAGTTTTAAAATCGACTTCAATGTGTTACTTTCATTTTATAGCATTTTAGGTGAAGGATTTAGCAAACTATAATTTGGAAAATACAGGTCAGGTTTTGGGGAACGATCGGGGTTTGAAAATGCGATTGAAACTTATTAAGAGTCTCTTCAGCAGTCTTTACATTTGAAACTATGCCACTTTTGCGGCATATTTACTCAGCTGAACTACAGTTGGTAGTACCATTAAAGGAAAACCAAACCCTTTTTATTAAAATCCCCTTCCCTCCTACCCTACATAGACCCCCCCCCCTCCCTGCTCCCCTCCCCACGGCATATTGGTGCATGCGAAGTTGGCACAGTCTTCTGGTCCCAAACAACTGTGCATGCGATGAAATCCGTCATGATTCAGGGTTAATTGAATAAACTGTGTTATCTAATCACATTTAATGCATTTAACCTTTTCATTAGGATACCAAAGCACCATTGTTCGCAATGGTGAATGCTTTAATTAGATGGGATGTTGTGACACAGTTTTCTGTTTTAAATTAGATAAATGGGATATCTGTTTTTAGTTATTCTGTGTTAAACAGACAAACCAAAGTGGCTGCATCTGTATATATTAATGCAGATACACTGGATATTATCATATCTAGAAACCACATAATTGGTCACACTAACTGGGGGTGCAGCAGTAAATAGTGACTGTAGTTTATCAGAACATAAGTCACATAACTGAGGGCACCTGGGAAACTGACATGTCTAGCCCCCCATCAGATTTCAACACTAAATATAGAAAAATCTGTTTGCTGTTTTGAAAAACAGATTTCAGTGCAAAAGTCTGCTGGAGTAGCACTATTAACTGATGCGTTTTGAAAAGAAAAAAATAACTTTTTCATTCAAACAAATTATGCAGCACTTCAACACGAGGAAAAGATTTGATGTGCATAAGGGATTTGTAGTAAGTTTTTTTTTTTTTAAACACAGCTATAATGGAAAGTGTGTTTAAATTGTTCCAGTGCAGTTACCTGTAACAATGCTTTGAGAAGCTACATTTTGGAATTATTGTTTATTGATTGTTTTGGATTATAACATGTGGTGCTAAATTGCACTTGTTTGTTATCATGTGAATTGTACGCACTCCATAAGCCATTACACTTTTATCCAGAGGAAGGTAAAAAAATTACATTTCTTCTTAATCATAAAGTGCCAGGCAGATTATCATTACTGATTCTGTTTAATAATTTTAAAAAAAATGAAAGCCTTTTCTAACCTGGCTACCTCTGGGGCAACTGTTTTGTAATTAACATTAAGGGGCAGATTTATCAAGAAATTTGAAGTAATTTTTTGGATACTTCGACCATCGAATAGGATACTACGACTTCGATTCAAAGTAAAATATTTAGAATATTCGACCATTCGATAATCGAAGTACTGTCTCTTTAAAAAAAACGTCGACTTCAATACTTCACAAAATTAAACCTGCCGAAGTGCTATGTTAGCCTATGGGGACCTTCTGCAGCATTTTTTGAAGTCGAAGTAAAATCGTTCGATCGTATGTTAAAATCATTAGAATCATTCAATTCGAAGGATTTAATCATTCGATCAAACGATTTTACTTCGACCGCAGAATACACAAATTCGATGAAAAAAGTTCGAATTCGATATTCGAATTCGAAGTATTTTAATTCTTCACTGTTTCTATTATCTTCCTTATTATCTCACATTGTACATTTTGTCCAATTAATAAATGTATGGTAAATGTCTGATGAACACCTGTCTCAACAGGGTGGAATAGAACATTCTGAGAAAACCTTGCCTTAACATCATTGCTTTTCCGTGTCCCATGTTGCAAAGTCTGAGACGCTAGGAAATGCCTTTATCTTTAATGAATAAGCCCTGACACCCATTCATGCCATTAGGCTCAGTTCCCATAAAAACTTTGTCAGAATGGCATTTTAGTGCCTTTGAATATTTTCCTTTCAAAAGTACGCACCAGAAATAATTATGGGATGCTGTTATTCATCACATGTGATTTTGATCATTTCCGAAATTGTGTTTCTAAGTTCTGTTTGACTAATGTTTACAGTATCTCTTTCAAAATATTATTGGAATGTGACATTTAAAAGCTCTACAGAATTGGCTGGTATTTTCAACTGAAACAGCATTGATTCTGCTTTCCCAAAACTCATCTGCAATCCTATTAAAAATGTCAGTGCACTGAACAAAAGAATAAGGGGCTGATTCACTAAGGGTCGAATATCGAGGGTTAATTAACCCTCGATATTCGACTGGGAATTGAAATCCTTCGACTTCGAATATCGAAGTCGAAGGATTTAGCGCAGATAGTACGATCGAAGGATCGAAGGATCGAAGGATTATTCCTTCGATCGAACGATAAAATCCTTCGAATCGAAGGATTTAAATCCAACGATCGAAGGAATATCCTTCCATCAAAAAAAGTTAGGCAAGCCTATGGGGACCTTCCCCATAGGCTAACATTGACTTCGGTAGCTTTTAGATGGCAAACTAGGTGGTCGAAGTTTTTTTTAAAAAGACATTACTTCGACTATCGAATGGTCGAATAGGCGAACGATTTTTACTTCGAATCCTTCGATTCAAAGTTGTAGTCGTAGTCGAAGGTCAAAGTAGCCCATTCGATGGTCGAAGTAGCCCAAAAAACACTTCGAAATTCGAAGTTTTTTTACATCGAATCCTTCACTCTAAGTTAGTGAATCGGCCCCTAAGACAAAAATATTACCTTTATTTTAATACAATGGTTTGAGGGAAATTTCTGCAATGCTCTTCCCAGAAGTATCTGACCTCACCGCCACAGAGATACTTTGTACAGATGTGAGAAACACTTGGATATTGGTTAATAAACATCCATTTTCGGTAAAACAAATCAAGCAGATGCTATTTACCCTGTGGGTTGTGGATACTTACTAAGTCAAATTGTCAACACCCTGATTTCATTACCAAATCATTTCCAAACTGTATCCTGTTACAGAGATGCAAGATATCCTTTTTAAAAGACCTTAAACAGAAACAAAAGCCAAACGGAATTGGAACACCAAGGCTCTTGAATATTTCAGGATCATTTGTAGGTCTTGTCAACAACTGCAAAGTTCCTGTTACAGCAAACGCAAAGATTTGAAATGAAAAATTCCACATTTTTTTAGCTCACCTTTCCTAATTGTACAGTATTCCTTCTAAATTGCAGGTTCCTGGAGAAGGATAGTCTTTTTTCCTTTCTTTTTTATAGGAATATAAAAAAAAGAAAAAAAGTAAACTTACATAATAAGAGGACAACCAAAATAAGGCCAGTTTTATATAACATCAAGTTTTTTAAAAAAATCTGCAAGCATGTTAATAAGTGTAAAATTAGTGTCAAATTAAAGAATTATGCCTAAGTTTAGCCTGCTACTACTACATTAAGGGGCAGATTTACTAAGGTTCGAATGGTAAATTCCAATTTTCTAATTTCTAAATTCTAATTTAAAACCACCAACTCAAATTTGAATTCAAATGTGAGATTTATCAACCCTCGACCCTGGAAACATTTCTACGTCAACTATTCTCCACCTAAAATCTGCTTCATGTAGAAGTCAATGGCAGAGGTCGCTTGAACTATTTGAAGATGTTAATAGTAGTGATGAGCAAAATGGTTGCCAAGTTTCTCTTCAAAAATGACACCCCGTAGACTTCAATGGGAGAATAAAAAAAATCTGATGCACAAAAGTCAAGTTTATTTTGGAGGAAAACTCCATTCAAATTTGTTTCAAATTATATTGCAGTTTTTGGGTCAGGACTATTCAAACGAATTTTAGACATTTTTAGAATTTTTTCATAAATAACATACCATTTGAATTGTGAATAAAATTAGAGATTAAAAAAATTCACATTACTCTAAAATTTGACCTTTAAAAAATAAACCCCCTAATAGCAATTACTACTTCATAGTAATCAGATTGTCCTTGTCTTTCCTTGGCCACCGAGGACCTGCTACTTATATTATTAATATCTCTGTGTATGTGAAGATAGCTAGGCCAATATGCTTCTTCATTTGGACCTAATACTCTTTTACCTCTTGAATGAAGACCCAAAATTCATTCACTGGGTTTCTGGACATGCTATGACCAAAACGCTTACGTTAGTTTAACATATAACAATATTGGTAGGGTTATAATATAACTCTATGTGGCGGATTTGTTAAATAACAACTTTTTTCGGGTGAGGCTTTTTGACTCCAAAAATCTGAAAAAGAGTGAATTTTCCAGCATTTATTATTTATTATTGGGAAAATGCATCAATTCCAAATATAAAAATACTCCAGCTAAAACCTGGCGAAATCATGTAGAAGTCAATGGCAGATGTTCCTTTTACAACTGGAAGATCTTTCTTTTATTCTAGGTTTTAGAGATATTCAGCTGTTTTTGACTCTGGCTTTTGTTTGACAATATGAAAAAGTTGTAGTTATTGTGTAACAAGTTGAAAAAATTGTGGTTTCCATACATTTTTGTGGACTTTTCAGGTTTGCGCTTTTTTGGTTCGGATCTTTTAATAAATGTCAAAAATTTGAATTTTTGAGATTTAATCATGTAAAAGTCAGTGGCAGATGGGAGCTTGAGCAATTTTTTTTTTTTAACAAAGTGAGAAAAAGTCGAGTTTTAGTAAATAACCCCCATAATGTTACATCCACCCAAAGGTAATTAATTACTTATAGGGGCAGATTTATCAAGGGTCGAATTTCGAGGGTTAAAAAACCCTCGAAGTAAAATCCGCATATCGAATTCAAAGGATTTTATCACAAAAGCTTCGATCCAACGATCGCATAAAAATCGTTCAATCGAACGATGAGATTGTTCGAATCGAACGATTCTAACGATTTTAAGCGATCGATCGAATGATTTTTATTCGATCAAAAAAAACTTAGAAAAGTGCTCTGGAAGGTCCCCATAGGCTAACATTGCACTTCGGTAGGTTTAAAGTGGTGAAGTATGAAGTCAAAGTTTTTTTAAAGAGACAGTACATCGATTATCGAATGGTCGGATAGTTGAACGATTTTTACTTTGAATCGTTCAAATCATTCGATTCGATCAAATTCGATCGAATTTGACCAATTTGATGGTCGAAGTACCCAAAAAAATACTTCGAAATTCGAATATTTTTGCATTCGAATTATTCACTCGAGCTTAGTAAATCTGCCCCATAGTGTTGTATGCACATAACTAACTATGGTCTCTTTATGGTCTATCTGAGACAAAGATAAAAGAAATACAAAATCCTACATATAAGTTGGGTAATCATTTCCAATACAAGAATTAATATACTGTAGAATATCTTTGTCCAGTTTAACTTTCTTGTTCTCTGCAGGAGCCCATGATAAGCTCATCAATCTACTTTACAGTAGTAAAGTCTTTCTCAGTAGAAGAATGAACCAAGAAGAAGCAGAAAGCACTTGGAGTAAGCCAGTTTTCTCTGACCTACAAGTAGCAGCTACCTTAAAGGGGACCTGTCACCCAAACAAAAAAAAGCTGTAGTATAATAAAAGTCCTTTTGAAATAAAACGTGGTACCAAAATACTCTTTTTATTAAAACACCCATACATCTTTTAAACTCATTTAAAAGACTCAGCTGTCAATCATATATAGCCTGTCCCTCCTCTACGCCATTCTGCACTTCCTAGATATCACTGCCCCTCCCTCCTCACCATCTAATTGTGTAGCCTGTGCATGTGCTTGTGTATCAGACCCCCATTCCGGTGCAAAAAACTAGATTTTGGGATGATGCAAGGTCCACAAAATGAATGCTGCCTGCTTGCTGTGATTGTGTATTCCAAAACTAAAAGAAACAAGATCGAAATACTATATATATTGTAAGAAAAGCTTATTTTGCTTGACTGAAATAATAAAATAGGATTTGGAATTATTTTTTAGGGTGACAGGTTTAAAGCTCATGAATCAATGCCATCAGTTGTGTCTTTAGCTTTATTCTAATAATGAAAATGGAACATATGTTCCAAGAGTCATAACTAAAACGTTATTAAAATGTATTTCTAAACTAACAGTGTTTTGGATATGATTCAATAATCTGGTCTTCACTCTGAGCAAACCTTCTTTATATTCCTTTAATAAATATATTTCAGATATTTTTAAAGTATCCCTCCGAGAATATCAGCACCAGAAGCCTTTATTTGTGGTTTAAGAAAGTTAGAAATCACAGCACATTTTCTGAAGCAAGAGATGCTTTTATGTTTGCTGCTTACGGCCAATGAACCTCTGGAGTGCCGTCATATACTAACACATATGGGAACGATCACATAATTAATTCTCAGGTGTTCAAACACAGTTGCTCCCTGTGGAACTGGAGGGTTAGAGTGAATAAGAAAAAAAACAGGTCATTTATTTTATGATTTCAAAATGAATGTGTCAGATCGACTTTCTTTAAAAAGTGCACTCAAGGCACCGAGAATTTAGAAAATATTTTTATCATACTAGTGTGCATGTTTGGCAACTTTGTTTGACATATATGTGCAACAGATTTAGAAGAAGTACAGATGCAGTCACTTTTATCACATTCATATGACATTAGTCTGTATGAAGTCACATGGGACAACGTAACCAGCGAAATCAAAAACATCTGCATTAGATGCAACAGGCACATTGTCCCATTGCTTTTCACTGGGACCAATAGAAACTTTAAAGGAGGAGGAAATGCAAATTCATTGGGGGCAGGTGCCAATTTGGTACCCCAGAACTTAATTACTTTCTCCCCCAGACCTTGTGTCTCATTACCTTCCCATTTTAGCTTGTAAGCTCTTTTGCACAGGGCCTTCCTCACCGTTTGTACTGGTCATTATGTATGTAATTCTGTATGTTATATGTATGTCATAATATGCGATTATTTTACACATTTATTTTACAGCGCTACACAATATGTTGGCACTCTAAAAATACATGTAATAATACATGGTAATAATACATTGTAATGATGATAATAATAATAATAATAATACTACTAATAATAATAATAATGATAATAATAATAATAATAATACTTATAATAATAATAATAATAATAAAACCTTGCACTGACATGGGATACTTTTTTACAGAGCACCTTGCCCCCATCTTTCATTCTTCCAGTGAACCCTTGCTTTCTCATTCCACAGAGATCCCTTGCTGGATACATGTACAGTATAGTGAAGTGTCCTGTGTGTTTTATAGCGAAGAGCAGGCCTGGAGACTGGAGCGATTTCATGTCTGGTCCTTGCAAGGTAAATCATTTGTTTACAGATAAGCAGAAGTTCATTAGGCAGGGGAAATTGTATGAGCTCTGATAATTGAATTATCTACTGGCAAGGATCAAACATGGAGTACCTTCAGTCTTCCTGTTTGCCCTGTTTAGTTCAAGAAATAGCAAAACCCCATGAAAATAAACAGTATGTATCCAGAATGCTCTGGACCTGGGGCTTTCCGGATAACAGATATTTCCATAATTTGCAACTTCATACCTTTAGTCTACTAGAAAATAATTTAAACATTAAATAAACCCAGTATTCTGGTTTTGCTTCCAATAAGGATTAATTATATCTTGAATTTGGATCAAGTACAAGATCCTGTTTTATTATTACAGACAAAAAGGAAATAATTTTTTTTTAATTTTATTTTTTAAAAAAAGAAAAGAATAAGAAATCATTTTTAAAAAATTGGATTATTTGGATAAAATGGAGTCTATTGGAGATTTCTGGATAAAATCTTGTTCATAAGGGGTGATAGCCAGGTGTTAATTGTGCTTAAACTGGCACTGGGTCTGCCAAATGAATCACCTGCTCTATACCTAATTTAGATGAATATTAAGGGGAAGTTGTGCACATCATTGCATGCAAATGCTAACCCTCCCACTCTGTGCCTGTGGGGTCTGCTGTAGGGTTGTTACGCCACTGCTTACCGGGTACTCAGCTTTAAAATGCTAGCTTGAGGAAACACACTAATAAACTTTATGTACAGAAACATTTGTAATTTGTAAAACAGAGTTTGTAATCAAATATTTAGTTGACATTTTAAGTACCAGTCCAAGGCAAAAATTTGTGATCTATTCCTTTTAGCAATAAGTGGTATATTATCCTTTCCTTGTTTCTATGGGTTTGTGTATAAGTCGAATAATCTGAAGCAACATATGATTACTGGTGATGGGCGAATTTGTCCCGTTTAGCTTCGCTGAAAAATTAGCGAGAGAAATTTACAAAACACGAATTTTGAGTTCAATTATTAACTTCACCCTTCTTTCCACATGGTCTGTCTTGAGTCCCCAAAAGGCTATCAGTGCTACACAAATATCTCTTTTTTCAGAGGGAGACTTTTGATCGGATAGAAAAACTAAGCCTTTCTAAATAACACAGAGCATGCAATCATATATAAAATGATAGAAAAAGTGCACCAGAAAGTATAACTGCCCCACTGGTATTTCTGGCCCAGTGTGTTACAGCTGTATTTGCAAAGTCCATCACTCTCTGGCACCAAATACTCCCTCCTTGTGCCAAAAACTTTCATGTTTGCTTGGGGCTACAGAGTTCCAGCTTAATATGAAATAAAATATGACACCTGCCACAAACATTTAAAAAAATGACTGTCCAGTTTGTGCTCAATGTTGATTCATGCTATTCCTTCACTTTTTACTTTATTTAGAAAACATTACAATGCTGGATATGTGAATGTTTTGACTTTTCGCTGGACAATTGCACAGACCTAATAGATTATGTTGAGACAGAATGCAATATTTTCTCTATTGTTTTGACAAAGTGAGACTATCAATACTCAAGTCAGAAAATCTCTTCTATGGAGAAGAATTTTTTTTTGCAAGTTATTGAACCTGTGCCTACAAGTTTTGCTTCAGATTCTTACTGATTAATGAATGTGAGTCATTTTAGGCAAATAAACCTGGATTGGAAACAAAAAAAAACTGTAATTGCATAAAAACTTGTAAATTGGCAAAAACATTGCCTGCAAAATTTTGTAAACTTGTAGAAAAACATAATTTTAATCAAATTGCCTTGGGAGAAAGGATTTAAAAGTTAACGGGTAAATACCTTTTTAGGTCCCTTGTCTTTTTAGAGGAAGTAGGTCTCAAAAAAGAAGGTAACAATAATATTAATAACATTGGCCATCTAGTCAACAAAGGGACTTGACAAGTGCAGATATTGGAAAAAGGATTTTTAGGGCAGTGTCTGACAGGGAGATTTGTTGTGTGCAATAAAAATGCACAAATGCGGGGACCAGCGCAGATTCAGGGGGAAAACGCAGCCGAGGTGGCTCCTGCAATGCCGCCCCCCTTCCCCGTTTTTACCCGTCGGGAGCGTAGGCAGGAACTCTAATGCGGAGAGCTCAATTGCGCTCTCTCGCATTATTAAAGCCGAATTTCCGGTTTAAAAAACTTAAATTTGGCTCTTAAAGGTACCAGGAGCGGCTTTTTGCCACCCCTGGAAACCACTCCGGTGTGCCGCCTGAGGCGAGTTTCTCATCTTGCCTCGTTGGCAGCGCGCCCCTGGAGGGAACAAATCTCTCCATTGGAAATAACTGAAATCATCAGTGGTAAAACCAATGCATCGATTAGTTCTTCCAAAGTCATCCGAAATTGCCTCAGGAGGAAACTAAAGACAAATTTGTGATATGTAGGATTTTTTCCAATTGAGAGGAATTTTTGGGAGATTTGTCTCCCGCAGTCGTGCATAAATAATTAGATCTCCCTGTCAGCCCCTGCCCTTAGATGACAGAAGAGTGAATTTTTGTTAATAGTTAAGGACTCTGAGGAATGTAACGACAAGGACAGATCAGGTGCAGATATATTGCCTATGTGGTGACATTTCTGCACTTATTGTTACTCCAACTTAGGAAGAATTGATATTTGGTTTTTGTACTACTTACCTGGCTCTCTGAATTATTGTTGTTTTTGTATTTGTGAGCCATATTGATTAATATCAATGAAACCTGCCATCTTTTCCTGCACTCACACTGCAAAGCAAACTCAAACTTGGCATGAAACAATCAAATACACAGTTCACAGATGTATATGTTATATGTTATCTTCATTTGCAAATAAATGAATACACTTCTGACCATGTAAATGATTCCAAAATTAAGCGAAAATAAAAATTTGACAGCATGCTGTCGGACAATCCAATTTGGGGTGCTTTAAACCGATGCCCCTAGTTTTCTGTGTGTATCTGGAGCAACTGTTAGTCTTGATATTTTATGTGTTTTCTGTAACTTTTACTATTGTTGTGTGTACAATAGAGCAGGCCCTGTAATACATATTTATAGACTCCCATTACAGAGCTATATTATCTGTGTGTTCCAAGCTGCCCTCATTATAATTGGCCCATTTAATCTCTATATTTATAATCATCAAGGGCTTTTTAACTACACTGGGAACCTCCAATAAGTGGAGATTTCCTTTTTGCTTGGTTGACTGCCAATTCCGCCAGACTCATGCATGATCTCATGTTCTCATTTATTAATATTTTTGATATATGTACAGTATTTTCTGCCTGGGAATAATGATCATTAAGCTTAAATGCAATCAGGCCTAGAGAAAGGTCTGTATAATTGTGAGAAATAAGAGAAGTCTCTGACAAAAGTGTTGGTTAATCTCAATGGGCTGTCTTGAAATCTAGATTTCATAATACATTGTGTGTATATATATATATATATATATATATATATATATATATATATATATATATATATATATATATATATATATATATATATATATATATATAGTGAAAAAGGAGTGAAAAAGGAGTGAAAAAGGATTGGGGCACTCACAGGGTTTTAGTGAAAAAACAAAAAATGTTTTATTATTAAGCCTCAACGTTTCGATCCCCCACAGGGATCTTCATCAGGAGCAAAAACAAACAAACATATATATATATACTTATATATATACTTGTAAAAAAAGCTGATGCACACCAGGATTTATCTTAAAAAAGACAATTTATTTATTTGATCAATGTTTCGGTTCACACCAGGGACCTTATTAACAAATTAGTGAAAGCATTTTAAAGACTCACCCTCCACCAAACCACGCCCATATTTCAGGTGTGTGGATTAATCAAATAGTGAACATCAACTGGTGTATGGTAATCTCCTAAGGATATAGTGTGAAAGACAAAATACATAGTGCAAAATATTAAAAATATTAAGATCATGTAAAACACTCCATAAATGTTAAAATATTACATTATTATCCCTAAAAAACTGTTTGTTAAAGGCACTTAAACCAAGCATGATTAAATATTTACTGCAAACCTAGTCACTTTATCTAGTATCCAAAAAAGGGGTAAAAGAACAATATTCATTTAATTCCACGAGGGGCCACAGTGTCTAGCATTTTGATCCAATAGAGTTCTTTCTGCTTTCTGCAATACCTATAAATTTCAAAGTAGGATGTCTGTTTCCCTTCATTAAAAAATGATGGGATAGGGGTAAATCTGATTTTCCAGTTTCAAAAGCCTGTTTGATTGAGGATCTGTGATTGCCCAACCTTTCCCATAGTGTATATTGGGCCTTACCTACATATGTTAAACCACAGGAGCACGTTTTGATATAAACTACATGTGTGGATGTCAATAATGTAGGTTGATCATAATCCCTCTGTTTAAAGCGATCTAAAGTTCTTTATTATGGACAGAATTATTGCACATGGTACATAGGAGCTGTGAGAAGGCAACTGCATTCTTGGAACTAGGTGGATGGAAGCTGGTTGAATACAATAAAGTGTTTCTGTCAGTGGGCTTACGGTATAACTTAAAACCCAGACCTTTTTCTTTCTTTAATATTTCAACATCCAAAAATTGGATCTGTTGCGTTTATGTGTAACTGTAAATTGCACGGGACAATTTCGTTTGTTAAGGTTTTCCACCATATTTATATCAACTTAGATTCATTACCTCGCCACATAATTAGTATATCGTCAATATAGAGTAATACAGTAAAAGAAAATCACCACATAAATAAATATATATATATATATATATATATATATATATATATATATATTATATGTTAATTTTTTATTACTTATTTCTTAGGATATGAAATGTGTGTGTGGGGGATTATATGAAGGCATATGCTGTATCACATAAATACATATAACTGGCGGACAGTGTACATTTCACTGTTCCCTTTAAAAGGGACCCGTCACCCAAAAAAATTATTCAAAATCCTATTTTATCACATTAGTCAAGCAAAATGAACTTTAATTACACTATATAAATTATTTGAATCTTGCTTCCTTCAGTCTGGGATTTCAAAATTATAGCAAGCAGGCAGCAGCCATTTTGTGGACATTGTTATTAAGGCAAGCCTTGTATCATCTCAGAATCTTGTTTGTGCACCAGAATAGGGGACCCGATGTCCATCCCGATGCCCTGGTTACACAATTAAATGGTAAAGAGAACGGGGGAATGTGGGGAGAGCAGTGACATCTAGGAAGTGCTGAATGGAAAGTGAAAGTAATTGTCTGCTCCGCCTCTATGCCACTGGCATAGAGGAGTGGCAGACAATATTTGATTGACAGCTGAGATTTTAAATGATCTTACAACAGCTATGAATGCTTTAATAAAAAATAGAAATTGTATTTCATGTTTAGTTTGAAAAGGACTTTTATTATACAGATTTTTGTGTCTGGGTGACAGGTCCACTTTAATTGCTGTGAATCTCCTTGGAAATCAAACAGCATCAAGTACAACTGTTAAATATTTTCTATACAGAACAAGGTTATACAGGTCACTTAGATTGCAATCTTGTTTCATTCATCTTATTAATTCAGATGAAGAATCCTTTTTCAAGTTCACACAATGGAGTGCAGCATGCCAAACATATAATTCTACTAGTTCTTTGAACAAATTAAGGGGCAGATTTATCAAAGGTCAAAGTGAAAATTCGAATTTTGAACTAATTTTGTGTACTTAGTGGCATAGTCCAAATTCGATTTGAATTTGAAAAAAATGTGAAAACTTGAATATCGAAATGAATCATGTACTGTCTCTTTAAAAATTCGACTTCGACCATTCGCCATCTAAAACCTACTGAATTGCTGTTTTAGCCTATGGGAGACCTCCTAGAACCCATCTGGAGTCAATTGGTGGACTTTGAAAAATCAAAGGTTTTTGAAAAGAATTTCGATTGAATGCGCTGTTACTTTGATTCGTACGATTTGAATTCGAACGAAAGCGGAACTATTCGATCAAAAACTGACCTATTCGGCCAAAAAAATTTAAAATAAATTTTGGTTGTTTTTTTTTAATTCGAATTTCAACGTTTTTAAAATTCAAAATTCGACCCTTGATAAATCTGCCCCTGAAAGTGTGTGGACAATTCCACAAGAAAATAAATAGCATAAAATATGTCCATGTTCTTTGAAATAGAAGAGTGATCTAAAAAGATATCTGAGGTCTATGATTAAGTGCTGGGTAGGCATGAAACTAAGTTAAAAAGAGTCAGAAATTCTGTCTCTCTACAAGCTCAATTTGTGCAGGAGTCAGTTATTTAAATTTTAGATTTTGTTTGTACCAAAACCCATAAGTTAAGTGAGCTTTAACACATTTGCTAGGAAATAGAGCCCGCTAAAAAGATTATATTACAGCTAACTGTCAATTTAATTCTGACTTTGACTCCTGCATAAAGAGAGACAGATGCTGAGAGGGTGATCGCAAAGACTAGATTATTTTAGAAACAGTACAGAATTTTTAATTGATTATATTTGGAAAGTTTATTATATTAGCCTGTTTAATCAAACGCCAGCATGGGAAAGTTCCATTTGGTTTAATGTAGACATTTTGAACTGAAAATCACATAGAAATTTCACAGTCTGACACTTTTCCTTAATTCCCGGTGCCAACAATAGGTGGGAGGATTTGGGCACTTTTATGTCACTCACAACGACAGTATGTACCATATGCCAAATAGTAATATTCTATTATAGAAAATATGTATACTTATCTTAACAAACCCAAATGAAAAATCCCTGTTTACTGATCATAATATTACAGTGGTTAGAGGTGACCAACCAATATGAAGAAGCAGTACCAAGGAATTTAGGGGGGGGGAAACAGTTTTGGAAGCTCAAAAACTTTGGATATCTAAGGTCAATATCCAGTTTATATACAGCTTATATGTATTGTATGAATTGTAATTACCCTGAGAGTCATGCAGATATAATACAGCTTACACTACCCTTACCCTTTATTTTTCTTATTGTTTTATCTTCTGTTTGTTTGTTTAATTGTGTGTATATTATTTTGGCTAATGTAATGAGTATGCAATGTTTTGAACCATTATATACCATATAATGACTGTATTGTTGAAAACTAATAAAAATTGTCAGTAGAAAAATAAAAAAATAAAAAAAATTACAGTGGTTATGTCACCAAAAGCAATGTGTTGCCCAATTGGCTTAAAAAAGAAAAAATCAGTTTGATAAAAACAGGAAATCGCACAAAAGGAAAAATAGAAAGTAGAAAATAAACAAATGAGGTCTCATTTATGTAATGAAGTTGCCATTGGCAGCCTTTTTCATGTGACAAATATGGAAATAGTTCAAAGTAAACTCATATTTACTCTTTGTAAAGTGTATAAGAAAGATTGGCAAGGCAAGTGCTCTCTTGGCAGCTTCTCTCCACAGGACCAAACTAGAAACACATGCTGACTAGCTTCAAGACTTGGCTGCTTTTGATTGAGATATGTTGCCTGAACACGAGTATCAAGAAATCACTAAAGGAATATGTTTAGGGTCGAGGCATTTCAGTTTGTACATTGCTGTAGCTTTAGTCATGCCGCAATTTGTTTAATTAACTTGCCCACTTTCTGTTTCACTGATCCAGTTTCATTATGTACTATGACACTTCCAGCTTTGGACAGGTTGTATTGTACTTTTCTTGTGCCTTGTCCAACTTGAGAGCAGATATGAAAGGCTCTGTCTGTGATTAACCCTAAAGGGATCCTGTCATCGAAAAACATGTTTATTCCAAAATGAATCAGGTAATAGTGCTACTCCAGCAGAATTCTGCACTGAAATCCATTTCTCAAAAGAGCAAACAGATTTTTTTATATTCAATTTTGAAATCTGACATGGGGCTAGACATTTTGTTTCTTTCCCAGCTGCCCCCGGTCATGTGACTTGTGCCTGCACTTTAGGAGAGAAATGCTTTCTGGCAGGCTGCTGTTTTTCCTTCTCAATGTAACTGAATGTGTCTCAGTGGGACATGGGTTTTAACTATTGAGTGCTGTTCTTAGATCTACCAGGCAGCTGTTATCTTGTGTTAGGGAGCTGTTATCTGGTTACCTTCCCATTGTTCTTTTGTTTGGCTGCTGGGGGGGGAAAGGGAGTGGGTGATATCGCTCCAACTTGCAGTAAAGAGTGGTTGAAGTTTATTAGAGCACAAGTCACATGACTTGGGGCAGCTGGGAAATTGACAATATGTCTAGCCCCATGTCAGATTTCAAAATTGAATGTAAAAAAATCTGTTTGCTCTTTTGAGAAATGGATTCAGTGCAGAATTCTGCTGGAGCAGCACTATTAACTAATTCAGCCCCCAAGCCTTCATAAGAAGGTAACGTTGCTTTTTCATTCAAAGCAGTAAACCTGAGCTGCTTGTATTAAAGGAAAACTATACCCCCAAAATGAACACTTAAGCAACAGATAGTTCATATCATATTAAGTGGCATATTAAAGAATCTTACCAAACTGGAATATATATTTAAGTAAATATTGCCCTTTTACATCTCTTGCCTTGAGCCACCATTTCGTGATGGTCTGTGTGCTGCCTCAGAGATCACCTGACCAGAAATACTGCAGCTCTAACTGTAACAGGAAGAAGTGTGGAAGCAAAAGACACAACTCTGTCTGTTAATTGGCTCATGTGACCTAACATACAGTACAGTGAATCCTACGATCCCAGGGGGCGGCCCTTATTTTTTAAAATGGCAATTTTCTATTTATGATTACCCAATGGCACATACTACTAGAAAAGTATATTATTATGAAAATGGTTTATTTACACGAAGCAGGGTTTTACATATGAGCTGTTTTATGCATTATCTTTTTATAGAGACCTACATTGTTTGGGGGGTATAGTTTTCCTTTAATAAATGGTGGTTAGCTATGAGCAGTCATTTATCTACATTCTAAAGTGTAACTGAAAAATATGTCTATTACACTGACCATATCAATACTTATGATACAAGAGTATTGAAATACCGCCATCTGAAGTCATTGCTGCCTCGCTCACACACAAACTAAGGGCATACAGACATGCTAGTTTACATCAGCCAATGATTGGACAGAGCTTATGACACTCACATGTCTTCTATAGTCAGTGCTGCATTATTTCCCGTCAGATGATCAGTGAGTGGCACACAGAACTTCACAAAATGGTGACAGGGTAAAAGATTAAAAGGGGAATATTTAATGATATGTCTATGCCAATTTGATAAGATTCTTTCTTGGGTCTCTAATTAATATTATAAATTACCTGGTGGGTTGTTTTTATTAGGAAGTTATTCTTGAAGTCAATATGTTTTAAAGGGTAAAAAAGACAGGGTTATGTCTAAATAGCTGTTATGACTGCTCCTCCTGAAATGAATAAACATAAATAGAAATGTTATAAAATTTCCATCTGCAAGGGGTTTATTTAATATTTAATTAAATTATTAAAAATTTTCAATTAGAAGAAATAATTTTTCATTGCAGTTATAGGAACTACCACTGTATCATCCAGAATGCTTTGGACCTGGGGCTTTCCAGATCGTTCCGTAATTTGAATCAACCAACACTGTACAACTACAAAAAAAATTGTGATAAAATAAATGGTGATGGTAAATGGAGTTATTCAATGGAACTCATGCATGGGATGAAAACTGTATCATAAAATAATTTCATGAAAAGGGGCGAATTTACTAATGAGCAAAGCCTTTTTTAGAGAAAAATCACTAAATTACAATTCAAAGGGCAAAGAAGACGATTCACTAGTGAAAAACCTCAACGCAAGAGAAGTTTGCACCATTTTGCCAGGCAAATTTTCTCCCAGGTGAACAACTGTAAATCTGCAAATTTATTAATGTGTAAACTTTTCTATATATTACCCTTTTTGCCAAAGTATATTTCAACAGGTTCTGATTGGCTAATTGATAAGATAAAAGTGTATCCTCAACATTATTATGTTAGTGCTATCATATCCTGTAAAAGGCAAAATGGTTGTTGGGTTATGTTTACAAGTTATTACTGTTAAATATATGTTATTTACACTTTTTTAACAATTTGAAGCTCATGGCACATTTGTTTTAGGGTAGGCTCATACTGTATCTGGGACAATAGGGAATCTGTTTTGTCTTGATTTTGCTTTCATGGAAATATGTAATAGTAAGTGGCCACATCCATCAATCTTGCCAACATCACTAATAAATATGTAGGGGACCAGAGAAATCCTTCCCTTGTTTTTCTGTCTATGACATCATCAAGTCCAGTTACAGGCTGGAGAGCCATCCGATTGGCTGGGCACCTCAGTGCATCCTTGGGAGAGAGGGTGTGCCTGACTTTGGAGCCAAATGTACAGGGTCTCCAACAGAGCTTAACAGGAGTTGTATGGTGAAAGATCCAGCCAGAACCAAGTTTTGTGAAACTGTCCAAGCTGTTGAATCTGTGGGAATACAGAAAGAGCCCATCCTGTTCCCTGGCAAGCGCTATAGACTCAGAAGGAGAATGGTGCCACTGGTGAGATTTATCCTGCTGCAGAGCTGCCTGTAATTTCCAGTGTGACTGCCTCTGAGAGCACCCCGGTGACTGAGCCACCCAAAGGAGGATACTGGCAAGGATACAAGCATGGGGCACCAACTTGAAGACAGGTCTTGTGCATTTACCTGCTACGTGGGAGCGGCTGCTAAGGAGAGGTACTTATGGAAAAGGTAGCACTAACTGGGGTATAGGAGCTCTGGGGAAGGTACATTCTATTTGAACTGAATTGTGTGGTTATTAACCCCTTCCAGAGGATTGGGACTTTGATAATACAAAGGACTGTGTTGGAGAAACTGTGCCCCACATGTCCTCAGTGCAGGAGTGCATTGTGTATTAGATTGCCCAAGTTCACTATTGTGTTAATATAAAGTTTAAATCTGTTTCATTTGCAAACTGTATGTTTTATTTGTCCTAGTGGAAGTTCCCTAAGGTGTGCGCCTCAGTGTTCCCTAGGTTACAGCCTGCGCTGTAAATACCAGTTCCCAGTTCATACGCAAAAGGGACTCAGGGCTCCTCGATTGCCATGGGTTAATTGCAATTTAAAGAGACAGTAACCAAAATAGGGTAACAAATACTTATACATGACCTTTATATATCCTCCATATTTAAATTTGTAAGTAAAGTTTCCCTAGGAAGAAAGTATTTGCTGAGAAACTAAAAATTTGCTAAGAAAATTTCACGCTGATGGATTTTCCCTGGAAAAAGTAAGCCAGTGTTAATTTGCCAAGATGAAGTTTAGCACTTTGAAAAATGTGCGTATTTGCTACAAAATTATGTCTGCCATAATTGCGCAAAGTATTTCTGAAGCGAAAATTCCCACGTAAGTAAATATGCCCCAGAGTTCGAGAAGGTTCAGAATGGCTTGGGCAATGTTTAAAAGAAGATTTAAGAACAGCAGAGGCTTAAGGGTGGTCAATCAAATGAAGACTTTTTGGATATTTGAAGTTTTGTACAGCTGATATACCAATGCCATAAAGAAACTGGTTAGTAATGCACAGTAGGAGGTAGGTTAATGGCCCATAAAACTTACAGTCTTAGTTAATATAATGAACTGAACTGTCTGTCACACTCGTCATTGATTCTTTCTTTTTTTTAATTCAGGCCCATAATATACTATGAAAGGCAACTGCACTGAGACTACATTCACTTCTATGAATTGATTAAATGAAATAAAACTCATAAATGGGGAAAATGTATAGTATAGTTAATTTTGCAATATAGTTTTTTTTATAAGAGAGTTATTACTTTGTGAAATATATTTGCCCATTGTGCATTTTTTAAAAACCTGGTTCATGGTGGAATATTTTTTGGCACAGCAAAAAATTTTCCTGCCAATTTTTTTTAATGATTAATTTTTAATAAAAAAAAGCTGTAGACATGTACCAAAAGTTCCAGTTGCCAACAGTTTTTGTAATAGATAGACTGGGGGCCTAGATGCATTTTATCTTTGTGGTTACATTTTCCACTGGTTTTGCACGGATAAAACAAAATTATATTATATATTTAATTACAGAATTTGTGCATATGGCACAGTATAAAATAAGTTAAGACAACATGACTAGCATTCTGGATATAAACTAGAAGTTTGTGGAGATATTTTACAGAAGAAATCTCAGGCTGCACATAGAAGACATGCTACCACTGATAGAAAGACAAAATGTGTATTCAGTCTGCATTTAGCCTGCTGGGAAACAGACATATTGGAAAATCATATAAACACAGAATTATTAAATAAAAGTAAATGCAGTGCAAAAATAAAGAGACTGGAAAGGAAACAACTTCAAAGAATTAAAAAAGTTCACAGAGAAAGTTTCAATTGTTGTTGTATGAGAGGAAATGTTGATGTAAGTGTGGAGGCACAAAGGAGAGCTTTGTTATTTGGCAATTTTCACAAAAATAGGGGAGTTCAGAAGGTTTGCCATTGCTTTGTGATTTTGGCCAAGTCACCTCATCCACCTGAGGATAAGAAATGGCAGAGGATTTGGCCCTACTTCAGCCTGGCAGTTATACACTATGTTCTTCTTATTAACTGCCATTAGAACGCCAATAAATTGAGCACATTCAAACTCTGAGTCCTGAGCTTAGTGTCTGGTTTATGTTAAGTAGCCTAGAAACTGACAACAAAACAATAGAAGATACATATCGTAAATCCTACTTAACAATGACTTTAATTCAATCCCACATTTTATATATGTGCATTGTGTTATAGCGGTGACATAATGATATTGCTGATTTCATATTCGAATTCGAAGGATTTCAATTCGGCAGTCAAATATCGAGGGTTAATTAACCCTCAATATTCGACCATAAGTAAATTTGCCCCTAAGACCCCCTGTCCCGGAGTTGCTTTAGAAGGTGAAAAATTAAACTTTACACTTTATTATTAGAAAAACTTACACATATAGAAAATAGAAAGTAATTGAAAAGGTCTTTATTTCTGGTGAACTATCTGAAACCAACTGAACTGAAAAAAGTCTTTAAGGTGAAAACCTCTTTAAGTTATAAATGCCTCATTCTGACATCACTCTCTAACATGCCTAAAATTGAGTGAATTTGGTATTCCCTAAAAATATCATACCGTATATACTCGAGTATAAGCCGAGTTTTTCAGCCCCCAAATTATGCTGAAAAACTCTACCTTGGCTTTGCTTGGGTCAAGCGCAAAAACGGTCGCCGGCGTCGAAGAATAGTCGCCCGCGTCCAAGAATAGTCACCGGTGTCCAAAAATAGTCTCCGAGAATATTCGCCGGCGTCCAAGAATGGTCGCCGGCATCCACAAATGAGACGCCGGCACCTCCAATGGGAGCAGAAACCCTCAATTTTTTGATTGAAACTTACCAGAAGCTGCTGCATTTCTCACCCTAGGCTTATACTCAAATCAATAAGCTTTCCCAGTTTTTGGAGGTAAAATTAGGTACCTCGGCTTATACTCGGGACGGCTTATACTCGAGTATATACGGTAATAGCATTTACATCCCAACTGATTGGAATTCAATATGCATGACCTTCAGCAGAAAAAAATGTCATCAAGATAACTGCACTCACAACCAAATCATGAGTACACATTAAATACATTTTTTTTTGGCTTCCATTCAAAATCCACATTCATTCAAATATCAGATAATTCAGTCCATTTAAAAAGCGAGTCTAATCAGTGTCTATTTTTTCCTATCTGGCATGCACCCAGGAGACTGTTGAGCGTATATTTCTAGAATTACAGCATTCAATAGCTGTTGGGATCACACTGCATACATAGAATGATCATAAAATACATATAACAGATACTGTGTATAAAACAAACTATAAAAAGCAGCCTCATTTTAATAGGAATTTTTATATTGCTCATTAGAGCAGAGTATTGCACAAACATTTGGTAATTAAAATAATATTTGGGGTCTGGTTTCTGAGAAAATAAACTAGGACCTATAGAGACATTTCATTTTAAATGATCTATAGAGGTTGTGACACCATTGTCTCTTAATGCCCAGCAAATCACTCCGATAAGGTACACTATAAGTTTACATTTTTCATTTCTTATGGTCACTAAAAAGACTTGGACTTTGTATCTGCAAGATTTTGGGGCCTATTTAGAAACTTTTGAATTTCTATTTTTTTTCAAAAAATTTGTTTTTTTAAATTTCTTTTAAAATTCTTAAAGTTCAAGATTTATAAGTGTAAAAATCATCAAAAACTTCAGCAAGTAAAACCAGTCAAGGTCCTATAGAAGTCAATGGGAGATTCTCTGATCATTTTGGACCTTTTTTGGCCATTTCTAGAGGTTTTTAGATTTTTCTATTGGTTTTTGCTAGTAATTGTCTGAACTCAAATCTATTAGAAGTTTTCATATCATTTAGTGCATCACTCAGTTTGTACTTTTTATATTCGGATCCTCTAATAAGTTACAAGGCATTCTGGATTCGATTCAAAGGATTTTAATCCATCGATCGAACGATTTTTCTTCGACCTAAAAATTGTTACAAAGCCTATGGGGACCTTCCCCATAGGCTAACATAGCACCTGGGTGGGTTTTAGGTGGCGAAGTAGGGGGTCAAAGTTTTTTTTAAAGAGACAGTACTTCGACTTTCGAATGGTTGAATATTCGAACGATTTTTAGTTCGAATCGTTCGATTCGAAGTCGTAGTCGAAGGTCGAAGTAGCCATTTCGATGGTCGAAGTAGCCAAAAAAATAATTCGAAAATCGAAGTTTTTTTTATTCTATTCCTTCACTCGAGCTAAGTAAATAGGCCCCTTAATAAATCTCAATTATTTTGACTTATAGAGAAATGTTAAAAAACAGAAATATAAGAAAAAATGCGATTTGTGAAAAAAAAATAGAAATTCAGCTTTAGTAAATCGGCCATTAGGGCTCCATTTACTAACAATTTAACTGCAGTTTTTTCCACGAATCAAGTAAAAATTGTAATTTTCCTATATTTTGAAAAGGTTTAAAAATTCAGAATTTGAGGTTTTTAAGGTATTTGTATTTTTTTAAATAAATTAATGAATTGTTTTGAATTAATCAATTCAATGACAATCGGGTTTTAGAGTTTGTGCGTTTAGTCCTGGTTATAAAAACCTAATACCATTAAAATCTGTCCTTTAATTAAAAAAAGCAGCTTCCATGTGTGTGTTAATTTCTGCAGCTGTTGCAGGTGCTACATTACAGTACAATACTTAATGAACTTGACTAAAGTTTGTCTGCAGTAGCTTGACATCATATGATAATTGATGGACGAATTTGTCCCGTTTGGCTTCGCCAAAATGGTGAAAATTTGCGAAACGCATTTAAGTCATTGGGAGTAAACATAATTTTGACACGCAACAATTTCGGCGCCGGTGACAATTATACGCGCGCCTATTTTGGCCAAATGCATTAAAGTCAATGGGTGTCCGAATAATTTTGATAGGCTACAATGTTTATGTGCACAACTATTCATAAATTTTTTCCACGGCCGGATTTTTCTACAGGGAGTTTTTTTCAAAGATGAATTTTTGCTGCAATTTTGCGGATTTATTTGCCGGCGGAAAAGTGTGGAAATTCGCAGCAAATTTGCGCCTGCCGAATTTATTCGCCCATTACTACTTCACGTCAACTCATGATAGCACGTGGGTTTAGGTTTCTGAATGTATATATATACTGGGCAACAAAGTAACTGACAATCAGTGTAAGATGTTTCTATTACAGTTTGTGTAAAAGTTATAAGGGGTTATTTATTAAATTCTGATTTTTTTTCTGGTGGGACTTTTAAAGGGGAAAAACACAATTTTTTCATCGAAAAAAAACGGGGATTTTTCGGGATAAATAAAAAAGTCCTCCATCTCAGACCTGCCAAGTTCATGTGGAAGTCAATGGCAGATGCCCGTTGATATCCTGATCTGCTCTGGGTTTCTTTAAAAAATCCAAAGATTTTGTGGTTTTCAGGCATCAAATCAGGAAAATTTGTACGATTCGCATTCTTTCACAATTTTTTTTTCCAGCACAAGAAATTTTCTGAAAAATGTATTGATAAATTGGGAGGAAGTAAAAATAGTTAAAACGTTTTTGGATTTTGATAAATAACTCCCATAGTGTAGGGGCTTTGGTACCCACATGAAAATTAACATTGTACCTGCTTTAGGGAACCGCACCATTAAAGGATCCCATAAAATGGGATGGGAGAAGGAAAAGACTGAATGCATTGGCCAAAAATTGTGCTTCAGTAACAGCTGATGGGTATAAGACTGGGCAGCAATGATACCAGGTGTCACTGCCACTTGTCCTATGGTCCCTATCTATAAATCTGATATACTTCTTCCTAACTACAGTCTTGCTCTGTGGGACCAGGGTTAATCCTCCATGTAAAGCTTGGGTCAGTCAATTGCTGCATTATAGAATATTTCTAGGAAATCAAGTAAATTTAAACCTATTTATTCATAGGACATATTTAATTGTTTAAGCATAAATACATACATCACCAGGATTTTCCATTTCATGCATATGAGCAAATACGTCTGGACTTATATGAAACTGCAGGACATTATCATACTAACATAATTTATCTAATCCATTAAGAGCAGGCTTTTCAGAGCAGTTTGTAACACAAAATTCTGTGAAAATAATGCTTATTATCTTTTACTTACAGTATATAGTGATGATTTGTTATTTTTGTTTTGCTTTATACAGAATTCTTATCGTCACATCATTAATCAATATCTGGGAAGAACCCAAACTACCTGAAGAAAAAACATCCAGTAACGGAGAGAACACAGAAATTACTTGCAGGTGGGTCCTAGAATGAAGTAAATCCCAATACCCTAGAACTCTTTGGAAACAGCTCTATCCACTAAGGCAGCAAAAATAGAATGTGTACTTTAAGGAGCAGATTTATTAATGGTGAAAATTTTGAATTTTTGAATTTTTTTTTATGGTCAAAACTATCAATTTTGACTAGGGAAATATCCAAACTCAAGTTGAGTTTTTTTAAATAATTCAAATTAGATTTTCCAGATTTATAATACTGTGGCCCTTTAAGAATTCAAATTTGACTAATGGGAGAGGTGCAGTGACCAATTTGGAGTTGTTGAATGCCTTCCTGACATTAAAGGGATACTGTCATGGGGAAAAAAAATTTTTTCAAAATGAACCAGTTAATAGTGCTGCTCCAGCAGAATTCTGCACTGAAATCCATTTCTCAAAAGAGCAAACAGATTTTTTTTATATTTAATTTTGAAATCTGACATGGGGCTAGACATTTTGTCAATTTCCCAGCTGCCCCTGGTCATGTGACTTGTGCCTGCACTTTAGGAGAGAAATGCTTTCTGGCAGGCTGCTGGTTTTCCATCTCAATGTAACTGAATGTGTCTCAGTGGGACATGGGTTTTTACACTTGAGTGCTGTTCTTAGATCTACCAGGCAGCTGTTATCTTGTGTTAGGGTATCTTGTGTTAGGGAGCTGTTATCTGGTTACCTTGCCAATGTTCTTTTGTTTGGCTGCTGGGGGGGTGATATCACTCCAACTTGCAGTACAGCAGTAAAGAGTGATTGAAGTTTATCAGAGCACAAGTCACATGACTTGGGGCAGCTGGGAAATTGGCAATATGTCTAGCTCCATGTCAGATTTCAAAATTGAATATAAAAAAATCTGTTTGCTCTTTTGAGAAATGGATTTCAGTGCAGAATTCTGCTGGAGCAGCACTATTAACTGATTAATTTTGAAAAAAAAATTTTTTCCCATGACAGTATCCCTTTAAAGTTTTTTTCGGGGGAAAAACTCCAATCGAGTTTGGTAGATTCGAATTCGATTCGAGTTGATACAACTTTGCCGGAGTTTTACATATTTGATTTTATTTAAAAAAATTGACGAATATTTGAATTTCGAGTAAAATCAAAATCATGTTAATGTTAGAAAAAACTCAAAATTCACCATATTAGTTACATACAGATTTAAAGGAGTATTCAACCCTTTAAGAAAAAAATGGGTTTTTTGCTTAAAAGGTTGAATTCTCCTTTAAGGGGTCATTTCTGAATGTGAGTCATTTATAAAGGGCAGTGTGCAAAGTGCAAATTAAAATGCCATTTGCCATCTTGCTTACCCAGAATGGAACATTTCCCCCCTAATTCCAGAATAATTACTGCTGCAAGTTTGAGTTCCGTCGGATAAAATACTTCATAATGTGTTCAATTGTGATTGTGGTTTAAAGCAAACAAAGTGTAATTGCACAGGACATGGAATCAGGATGGTGTCATTTCTGGACCTCTCTGTCAAAATGATGTGTGTGCAAATCTGCTGCACGTATTAAAGCAGCCCACAATGGGAACTCTGAAATACAAGCAGCTTTAATTTTGATAGCTCAGGGGTTGTTAAAAGGTGCCTGGGCATCCAATATGGACTATAAGGATGGACACACCGACACTAAGGGGCCAATTCATTAACTTCGAGTGAAGGAATAGAAGGAAAAAAAACTTTGAATTTCGAAGTGTTTTTTTGGCTACTTCGACCATCGAATGGGCTTCTTCGACCTTCGACTACGACTTCAACTTCGAATCGAAGGATTTGAACTAAAAATCGTTCGACTATTCTACCATTCGATAGTCGAAGTACTGTCTCTTTAAGAAAAAACTTCGACCCCCTAGTTCGCCACCTAAAGCTACCAAACCCAATGTTAGCCTATGGGGAAGGTCCCCATAGGCTTGGCTACGTTTTTTTGGTCGAAGGATAATCCTTTGATCGTTGGATTAAAATCGATTCGAAAGATTTAATCGTTTGATCGAACGATTATTCCTTTGATCGTTCGATCGCAGTATTTGCGTGAAATCCTTCGACTTCGATTTTCGGAGTCGAAGGATTTTCATTCCCAGTCGAATATCGAGGGTTAAATAACCCTCGATATTCGACCCTTGATGAATTTGACCCCGAGTGCAAGGAGGGTCCTTGGACCTTTTGAAAATGGCGTCAAATGCAGAACCAATTTTGCCCAACCACAACAACAGATATAATATATCTATATATAATTGATTCTTATTCGGTGGTCGTAACTACCTGGGGTGAGTTCACATCTGAAATATGAAAAATGAAATCATCCAAAATGCGTTCGATATTATTCATTTTATATTAAACATTAGTTCCTTTTTTTAGCCTGGGATCTTAAATCCTAATCATAAAAAAACTATTTCTAAACTTGCCCTTCTTCCCATTGGGATTTATTTTATTTATGGCAATAGGGCAAAAGATATAAATATGAGAGGCCTGAACAGATGATTCAGAGCAAACATGAATACAACGGATTCAGTCTGTTACCGTTTCAGAACAGTTTATTTTGGAACGGTACTGACAAGATATAAATATATAAAAATCATATTTTTAATGTCCTAAAATATTATTCAGTGTTCATTTTGTGCACTGTAAGTCAACAAATTAGCAGACGCTCATTTCTGTTGCTAATCTGTTCCTCTGAAAAATATTTACTTTGGACACTCAAAGGAAAATGTATCCTCGCCTGGGATAAAGGAAGCTCTGGAGGGTAATAAAAATTCTGAAGAGTAACAGTAAAACAAAATTGACTACTTATATTATACAGTACATGCCACTCAGATTTGGACAGTACAGCACTTATCAATGTACAGTAGCAAGTCTGCATTCATATTACAGCTTTTATTCCAGATATATATTTTGGAAATGTAACTAGAGTAACAGTAATGTGTGTGTCTGGAGGTCTCACACCTGGGACTTTACGCACATTAAAAACAAAAAATTCTCAGAAAGGTAGTTAATGAAAAAAATATTTTAAGCATGAAATAAGCTACAAAGTGTGCAAGCTCCCTGTTTGTGGAACAGACGTCCAGCCTTGTCTGATGTTTGTGGGGTTTTCAAAATTGATTTTGTGGTTATGCCAAAGACAAAGAAGAAAAAACATTCTTTGATAGAAAAAATAACAAAAGTAATATATATGGTATAGATAATATATACTTTAAAGGCACAAGAGCACTTTCATTTGGGATATCGCATATGAAATTAGAATAATATATTTGCATGTCGTTAATGAAAGAAATAATAAAACAATAAAGCGCATTGGCATAACTACAGTGGGCCCAGGAGTGTTGGGGACATAGTAAAGCCCTAATTAATGAGCAGTTTCAAAATATATTTGTAGAATAGGTCAGTTTTCAAATGTTTTGGGGCCGTAATTGAATTTGCAGTAGGGCCCTGTAACATGTAGTTACACCACTGAATGGAAGTGCTTCAAGAACGCTTAATTAGTATACATTGGCTATACAATAAGAACATATTTTCCAGTAGAGGTATGGGATCTGTTATGCAGTAACAGATCCCATACCTGCATAATGCAGTATATACCCTAAATACTATCCAAATACAAAATTGTAAAAATTGTAAAAAAAATGTTTAAAAAAATTATATAAAGTATAATGTAATATATATATCATATACTTAAAGCTGATCCCAAATATGGAAAACTCTTTTACCAGCCCCCACTATTTCCGTATGAAAAAGGGGAAGATCTGGGGGTGACTGCATAAAACCGTAATGTGAAAGATACTGCATGTCTGACGAAGGGGCACGCCCCCGAAACGTTACATCTAGTGACTAATAAACACACTACACCGGATTTGGAGTTTGGTATTTTCTTCATTCATGTTTTTAGAAACTCCCATAAACTCTAAGGGGCAAATTTACTAAAGCGCAAATCTGCTATTGCTAGTGCAAATTCGCCAGTGTGACGTCATTTCGTTACTTTGCCGATTTACTAACAAGTGCTTGCGTAAATTCGCTAGCGAAGTGGACCTACTCTAGCGCTACTTCACACCCTTATGCCAGGCGAAGTTGCACTATGATGAAGGGACGTAACTACGCTAATTCACTAACTTGCGCATTTTACTGAACGTTACCTCTTGCGCCAGACTTTCCTTCGCCAGGTCAGACCAGGCGAAGTTCAATACAATAGATAGGAGTTTGTCGAAAATAGTTGAAATTATAATGGAATAAATAGTTCAAACTATATATGTTGTGTGCTGGTTTATAGGTATTAGAATGCAATATATGTTGAGTAATAAATGGAACTCAATATAAATGACTATGTCATGAGAAAACAAGCAGTGTTTTATGGCTTCCAGGTGGTTTTTTGTAACATCTTCAAATAATTTATTTTATAAGATACCCTAAACAACATAATATGGTTCTTTCATGAGTCTTACGTCTTCTCTTTTTACTTAGTAGATTGAAATGTTCTTGTCCAGTATCTTCAAATAAACATTGTGTCACCATTTACTCACAGATATTATCTTTAGGAAACTTGAATTGCCCTTATTAATTTTGTGTGTGTGTGTTTTTGTGAAAAATCTATATTATTATTTAATAAGTACCCAACTATTCATATTCACTGAAGCATAGAAAGTCATCTTTCTCAGTTTTAATTACTCTTCATAAAGTAAAATAGAGTTTAATGGGACATTTTCAAACTAACCAAGAATTGATGACTGATGACTACCCATCTTATGTTGAAATGCATACAACATTTTCTTCATTAAGTGCACTGGATAGAGGAATTGTGATAGCAAAATTAAGTGTTGAACTGGGATATCAGGGGCCCACCCAAAACCTTAGACCATGGGCCCACCATAAAAACCTTTGAATAGGGGTCCACTCTCAGTACTATTATTATTCCTCTCCTCGCACAACCTCTATTCTCCCAGTCTCTTTTCTTTACATACTATAATATATTATTCATTTTATTTAGCATTTGTTCTCATAGAAATAGGGAATGGCCATGAAATAGGCCAAATGTTTAGCAGCATGAGGGCCCACTAGGAGTATTCCTGGTATCCCAATGGACCAGGCAACACTTGTAAAATATATGGTAAGGGCAAAAATTTGTGAAGTACTCTCTTAAATGACAGGCAGGGCATTATATCTATTCACCATTGCTCTTTAGAAACACAATATTCCTCAATATGCTTGACCCAATATGTTTAGCTTCACCATTTACTGCATAAGCTACATCTTCATTAATGAGGGTAGGAGAAGGTTAATACTTTGCTAAATATAACTGGATGCCAAACACAGAAAATCACTAAATGGAAAAAGGACATGGGGTCTATATACTTCTTTTGCATTTGGACTATAGTCTATGTTTGGGAATGAGCTGCCCAACTATACTGAAGCCAAAGATCCATTATGGAATCTTGAATCACAGTGCTCCTCTAATCCCAGGCTCTTTAGATAACCTTGTCTGTACATTGTTCTGTAGACAGGATCCCTACAACTCATGACTACTTTCTGACTCCATGGTGGAATTGATATAAGTGTAACAATGCACTACAATTATATACAAGCAACTACTGTGTAATTCATCTGTGTTTGAAGACCCAGGATCAAATATTTGAGCTTTAGCAATCAGCATCAAAGATAAGCAGCATAACCAACCATGCTATTAGGGGGTTATTTACTAAACTCTGAATGCAAAAATCACGAAAAATTTATGAATTTTTTTAATAAAATTGGACTTTTAAAAAAACATGAATTTTTCAGAATTTATTAAATCCCAAGGATGAATCTGAAAATCCGGCATCTCACACCTGTCGAGGCTGCATATAAATCAATGGGAGAGGTCCCAATGATTTTTTGATGTGTGCTGGGTTTCATGCAATACCCCAAAGTTTTCTGGAAGTTTTTCCGACAAAATCCTGAAAATTGGAAGGAAAATCCGAAAAAATCGTGAAAATTTGATTTTTTTTCCCGCAAAGCAAATTTTCGAGAAAAAATAATAATAAATTAGGGTAAAAAAAAACGAGCGGATTTGTAGCAGAAAATATTGATAATAATTCGGACTTTGATAAATAACCTCCTTAATGAAATGAGCAACCTACCTTGTTCTTTAATTGTATATTAGGTATTAAATGGATATAATCTCTCTGGGGGCACTGATGGCTTTAGCTTTATCTTTTTTTAGAAACCTGTCAAGCTTTTATTTTTAGATCCGAGCATGCAATGGGCTACACCAAACATCTGTGTACTTATTTTTCATTGTACTTTGTGAGTGGGTTCTGGCACATGTGATTTGAGGGAAGCAGAGGGTGTGGTTTCTGGGGGCTCAGGGGAGTACCATCTTATATTCAAAGCACAAACAGAGCCCACATGTCTATATAAAGGATTAGTGGCACACATATCTGTATAATATACTATGGAAAAGCTAGGGCATCCACAAATCCCTTATTCCAGTTACAATATCAAGACTGGTGCTGGAGTTGTTTTTTACCCCCATAAATCTATTTGTGGCTTTACAACAAGACTCTCTTAGAAAAAAAAAGTTTTTTTATGGTTCCAGAACATCAATATTATCCACAAGTGTAACAATTCCAAAAGAACAGCAACCGTCTTGTATTCCCAGCCCAATTCCCATGACATAAATATAACTTGTAGAGCAAAGCTCTATATATTTTGTGGTGTATTTACTAAAACTAACATCTTCCGGCAACATGCAGTTTGTATTCATTTGTGGGATTCAAAAGCTATACTCTAAGGTTACAATTTAGCTGGATGGATTCTCAATATGGAACGCAGATGATCCACTTGCTCTCAGCATGCAGGTCTTTGAAAATGAGATTGTATAGCGGCCATCTGTCAGGCTTTCAATATCTGCTCTCCTCTACTTCCTCCTCTACAAAGTATATTTTATCTTTTGTCATTTGAAATTTTTTCCACTCTCTTGTTAAATTGCCGTTATTATTAATATTTTTTTTTTACATATGAAGTTACTCATTTTACCAAACTCCTGCCATCTGTCCTTTTAAAGAAATCAGTCATTTGAAGCCATTACCTTTTGAACTACAATGTACTATATTTTTGGCAAGGTTTCTTCAATTTCGTTTCCAACATACTCATATTCTTGCAACTGTGGTTAATAAATCCCCGCCTGCATCATATTAAAGTCTTGTTAAAATATTATTTTTATTTTACTGATTTATTCCAAACTTTTTTTTTTTAAAGCGTTAAAACAAATAAAGGTTTATTTAGGGGACGCAGGAGGAATTATGTGAATATGCCGTTTATGGTGACTGTGTTCCTAGGTGATTTCTGAAGGATTTCACTTATTCTGGAATACTTCAGCCTTTCAATTTAATATAGCTATGTATTTCCATTATTGGACTTCCTGCTTTGAAGGAAAAATTCTGTATGTCCTATTTTTTATAATAGAGTTTTGACAATTTACATTATTATCCTACAAAAAGAGTTTTATATAACTGTATATACAGTATATTAAAACTGGTAGAAATTTAGCTTAAAATAGGGATAGAATGAATCTCGGATTCGGTTAAGAATATGTCCAAAACCAGTGTACTACAGTGGTCAAAGTGTAATGATAAATATATTAAGCTTGTTTGGCTTTACAAACAGAGTATCACTATTATAATAAGCTAGGATCCCATATAAAACATTCATTGCTTTCAGACTACAAAGTTAAGAAGTAGGACATGACTAATTTGCACCATCTCCATAGATGATGTGCTAATCTGTCAAATGCTATTCTATTTATGTATTCTTATCAGTAGTTTAAAAATGGTAATTTCTCTTTCTTTATAGATTTTTACATAGTAACATGTGTAGCGACCCTGAGGTTTAGGTTTTATTCAGGCAGTTTCCCCTGTATTTGGACACCTAAGTGGTCCTTTGATTCTCCCACGCAGCTATCTTCCTTTTGCTGGGTTCATTGTAGTTTAATGTTTGCCCAGTAGGTGGCACTGTTTAAGGGTTTAAAAAGAGTTTAAAAGGAGAACACGCTCAGGGCTCTCTTCTTGGTTCCCACCTTGCGGGGAGGTGGATATAGTTAGTGGGTCTGGACAGTATCAGGGAAACGTTTATTTAGGGGTCAGATTTTATGTTGTAGTCCAAGTCATAGTGGCATTTTAGTGAGTAGCTTTCTGGCTCCAACAAGGAGAGTAGTTGGGGTTAGCACCCTTGTGGTGATCAAGCCGCCAGGCAAGGGCCACGAGTGGTTGAGCTCAGGAGCAGGGAAAGTGCCAAGGAGCAAGATACCCAGTAGGATCCCTGGTGCTGGGGAAATTCTCCAAGACAGGTTGCTCTACCCCCTGAAATTTGAAGGTTTTACCACTTTGTGCTGTGATTGTACCTAAAGAGCAATCACATTGGGGTAATTTATAAAATTCGTGCAGTGCATATTTATTCACAAATGATTGTATTGACCACGCTTTTTCCTAAACGCAAAAATATTGCTCTGCTGTGCCTGTCTTGTTGTTTTTTGCGAATGTGTACTGCGCATAAATTTTCGCAAATGGCTCGCAAATGAGACAGGTGTTTGCATGAGTGCACCCACTGTGTGAGGTTGTTGTGCAAGAAAATAGCATAGACAGTAACTTAAATTCGCAATTTGTGAAACTGTTTTGTGAATATTTTCTCCACCATCAAAGTCGTGTGAGAATTAATAATCGCAATTTGCAATTTTTGCCATATTTAAAAAGCTCCTATGGATATTCACAGTGCAAAAAAAAAAAACAAGTATAGGGCATTGCAAAAGATAGCACCATTGTCCCACTGGAAGCTTAGAATCATTTACTTCCCTACCCTGTAAGTGACTAGCCAACTTGAGCATTAGGGGGGTTATTTACTTAAATCCAAAAATGACTCATTATTTTAATAAAACCAAACTCCAATCCGCATTTTTACTTTATTTATCAACAAATTAACTCAAAAGAATTTTGGTGTAGGTAAAAATTCCATAAAATTGTGAAAAAAATCAGAATCGTACAATTATTTTGTATTTGATGCCCGAAAACTCTTTTTCGGATTATTGCCTGAAAAGCCACAAATTATTCTTATTATTGTACGAAATCCAATACAGATCACAATATCTTCTAATTGTAAAAGGGACATCTGCCATTTACTTACAGTGTACATGACCTCGGCAGGTTTGTGATGGACTTTGAGTAGAACTTTTTTATTCAGACTTTTAGCAGCATCGGGGTTTAATAAATCTCAAAAAAATCAGAAAAAAATGGACTTTAGTTGGAGTGGGTTGTAATAGTAATTTTACTCCACCAGATGGGTAGTTACAACTTTTGGCATTTCCAATATTCAAGCCACCCACCACGGAACCTTTCCAACACTTTTGCTGGATTGTAGAGCATGTGCTAAGTTTATCACTAGCTTCAGTTAAAAGTTCCCATAGACTGGAATAGTAATTTGTGAAATAATATATTGTGCTAACTATCTCACAGGTGATTAAATCCTTTCCTTTGAGAAGTAGGTTCCATACATTAACATTTAAAGGAAAATGTTTTAATACTCCTCAACAGGAATGTAAAGCATGAGTTCCATCCTCTCTTACACACTACTTTTTATGCTCCAAACCTCATACACCTTTTATAGAAGTTGTTTCACCGTTATAGAGAATGCGGCTACTTTTCCTACTTGGACTTTTTGTATTGATGCAAGACAGATTAATGAATTTTTCGTCGCCATAGTTGTTCCTATGTATTTATCATAACTCTGTAGAATTTTTTCTTAAATTTCATGCAAATTTTAAATATAATAGAAAAAGAAGGAGAGTCACCATATCTATTCAAATATTCTTCACGTTTTTTTTTTTTAAATGAATAGAGGATAGCTCTTTCACAAGAAGAGGAATGCTTCCAGCTAAAATATGGTATTGCTTAGTTACACAGGGCAGAGAAAGGAGATGGGTATCAAAGGCAGTTACGGAGGTTTAAATGTTTAACTGGATATCCCAAGGTTTTTACACTCTAATTTTTTGTGTAGGTTCCTATGGAAAAACTAATACAAAATGTACAACTAGGGAAAGAAATATACAGTATATAATATATATACTGTATGTATATATATATTTATTTATTTTTTATGGATATGGCTAGTAAAGTAACTTGTGAAGTTGTGAATATATGTGAGGTTTCAAGGAATTTGTTTGCCACATTTTGATAGATACAGTATTAAGAAGAGCTGGTTTTGATGATTTAAATCAAGAACTTAGGGGTTTATTTATTAAAATTAGAAGATTTCTCATTATTTTAGTAAAACCCCATCCACATTTTTACTTTATTTATCAATTAATTAACTCAAAAAAATCTGGTGCGGGAAAAGACTCAATAAAATCATGAATAAATCTGAATCGTACGATTTTTTATTTCTGAAAAAGTTATATTTTCCCCTTTAAAACTCAGATCAAAAAATAAAATCAGAATTTAAAAAATAACCCCCTTAGAGTTCGATTTGTAATTAATTGGAAGAGTACAGTGTTCTTTATTCCTCATCAGTTGTAGGATCACAAGGATATTAAAGGTAGAACGTGCTCATAATTGCATGAATGCCGTTACATATGTCTGCAAATTTATGTTCATTTTTATGTACTTGATCTAAAATAATTCCTTTATGTTTTGATGTATAAAAGCTTTAGCAACTGTATGAAGTACACTAATATTTTATTACAATATTAAACAATAGTGTTACCCTGTTATTGGATACCCACGGCAACCAGGAGCAAATTTACAAATGGAAATCAGGCTAAATCAGTGGGATTCATTATACCATATTTATTGAACAAAGTCTAATGAGCACCTTTCAAAGTGTTCAATAAATAATGTAGGGTGAATCCCACAGATTGATCACAGTAGCACACCCATTTCTATCCTTTTTGTACATAAACTCTGTAGACCAAGAATGGGTTTTATTTATATTGCACCAGAAGCATGAGCTTGTTTTATTGCTCCTGTCATGAACACATGTGCAGTGACAACATGGCAATGGGAAGCTAAGATTTATCTTCCCAGCTACTTTCACATCTCTAAAAGCCTTTTTCTTTTTCAGGAGCTGAACAAACAGACATTTTGTTCATGTAGCCTTTAAGCAAACAATGCAGTTACCTATAAATGGACATGCCATAAAGATTCATTTCACTTTGGCTTTTCAACAATCTGAGGAAAGTATGGTGCGCTTGTAACAGCTGTAAATATAAGGTTGTGCTGCGGGTCAAGTTTAAAGAAGAATTGTTCCATGGTTTAAAAAAAAGTAGCTTTTAGGGGAAGTCATAGTTCTAACGTTTTCATAACACTAATGTATCAGAAATCAAAATCTGTCAATGGCAGATAATTTAAACTCTTGAGCGGATTTTAGGGATTAAATATTTATTTACAAATCTGTAATGACCTTGATGAATATTATACTCTAGTCAGGATATTGATTTATTTGCACAATTTCATCATGGATTTACATGTCTCAAAGCAACGTATGATTAAAAGCAGAGATACTGAGTTATAGTCATATTTAAAGAGGGGGCATTCAGGGAGTACTGACATATTATGAATTGTCTTAACCATGATGACTAACTGACCTTTCATCGCTATGTGTGTTTAGAACTTCAGTAAATCATGTTCTTCGTCCTTCATGGGATCTAATGTAAATACACAAATAAAATTCAAACAACTGTCCTTGATGTTTAAAGTAGTTCCCATCTCTGCTCTGCCCTATAACTAACAACTTCTAAGTGTGCCCCAAAAAGCTTATTATGCTCTTCTCGTGATCTGCTCCTAAATACCCTACCCACATACAGTGCATGCATTCAAGATTTCCTTCTGTGCAATCTCCTTCCCATTCCAACAGAATGTCTCCCAATTTCATCCTTTAAAATACCTACCACCTGCAAACCCTGTCTCTCACTTTGTTGATTTCAGATCTTGCGCCTTATGTCTTAACCACTTCTTCTTTTAGACTGTAACGTTTAAGAATTAAGACCATTTTTACCGCCTGCATTCGTCATTATTTGTCTGTTTGACGTCTACACTATTGCACAAATCTGTGGAACATGTGTGCACCTTATTAAAGGAGAAACAAACCCTTAATAAAAAAAAAACCAACCCTACATAGACCCCCTCCAGCCTAGTTTTACCCCAGGCAAATGCCCCTAACTCTTTACTTACCCTTCGGTGCAGATTCTTTCCAGCGGAGTTCACGGGTGCCATTTTCAGCCGCTTCGGTAATCTTTGGAATGTGACCGGCGCATCGCAATTTTTGTGAGTTTCGACGCATGCGCAGTTGTCTCAAAAAATTGCTCCAACTGTGCATGTATTAATATTTTAATAATAGTTTTTGAGAAATGCACACAAAGCAATGAGTACCATAGCATTAGGCATTTGCTCCCTTATGATGGCATACTACACATAAATCACAGTGAGAAATAGAACAAATCAGCTTCTGAAGCCTTAAAGTATGAATGCAGCATATTATTATTATTATTATTATTATATGGTTATTGGGAAATAACACTTTTACTGCAATTAATTTTTTTTAAAACTTAAAAAAAAATTGACATAGGGATGTTGGTAGTTCTGAATGGCAAGAGGCCCCTTCTCAGATGGGGTTGTCATCTTTTGTCTTTTGCCAGAGACTCTGCTTTAATCCAGTATACAATATTTTTGCATTTACACAATTACTAAATTCCTTGGTGTTACAACTCTTTCATATAAATAAAAAAGATGCAAGAAATGCCCAGACAAGCTTGTGCAATAACAATGCCTGGTTTATGTAAAGTTTCTCCCTAAAGCTGGAGGCTTGAAGTCTTTTTTCCCTTAATAAGTAAAGTACACAGTTCTTTGTGCAACCAGATTCTGGTATGTATAGAAATTATGTCATTCTATACTTGCTCCAGCCTGAGATTTTGCCAGTATTCAAACATATGGTCAAATATAACTTGATTATTAGAGGGGAAAGGGGGCATTCATTTGGTAAAAAAACAGAAGGCTTCATGACTACTGAAAAGAAATAAGCATGATTATGGAAAACAGATGGTAGCTTTCCCAATAAATGTTGTCAGGCTCTCAAGTGAATAATTTGTGCATTAATTGAATTTTGAAACAGCAATATTGCTCAGTTTAATACATTATTATCAGCAGTTGGTTAGAAAAATCTCCATTATCTGCATAATTGAATGTGGGAAAATTGCTTTTTTTTAGGTTACCCATTGCGTTATGTTATTTTCTAATGGTTTAGGGGTGGTATATTTAAAGGAGCAATCATTGCTCTAGAAACACACAACGTCCAATAAGAGGATTGCATTGAAATAGCTGAGTGGTCTAAGTGCTGATTTGTCAGTAGGGGTTGCTAGACTTGTAGAAATTCTGCACTTTTTATTACAGAAATTATTTCATAGAACCAAAATATTATCAACTTCTGATACAAAAATATACCATTTTTAGTTTGTGTTCATGGGCATTGCGTATAATAAAAGTCATTAACTCTGCAATAAAAAGCAAGGTAGATCTTATGGCCTTCATGAGAGCACTTTGCACAATAAAAACCTGCAATTTGCCTGCTGGAAAATATTATACTGCCATATTTGATTTTTTTTTCCTTTCTAGATTTTTTGAGAAATAGTAATAAGTGTTTTTTTTTTTTTTTTTTTAAATAAAACCAACCTAAAAGATAAAAAGCCCAATGGTATAAATATTATGGCCTGAAAAGATTACTACATCCTTGTGATCATTCAGTGGGTTGGCAGCACATCCCCTGGGACTGAAGAATCAGAAAGGGACCTCAAGAGCAATGTAATTTCTGATATAAAGCTGAAGTGAGTGTGGCTTAGTATAAGAGCACACCAGAGGAAGGACTTATGTGGTCCGAAACATGCAGTGCTTCAATAAAAACTAATTTTTTTTTACACTGGAAGGCTCTCCAGTCTTTTTTCATTTTACATGATACTGCTGTGGAGATGGCTACTCCACTAAACTGTTGAAGAGCCTGAGCACAAGACTTTGGAGGATCAGTTGAGGAAACAATCAATTGTCTTAGAATAAAAGCCTTATATCCTAGCAGCACATATTACAGAAATTATGGTGTGATAGGTATTGAGCTTCCCTTTAAGTTGCTATTAAGCTTCATAAGGAGGAGAAGACCAATAAGGAATAAGCGATATCACCCATTCCAAATTGTATTGGCTTTGTATTGCATCGAGAAGAAATGTTTATGCCTAAAGGACAGTGGATGGAGTGGATGTATCCAATGCCAGTCAGATTTTATGAAGCTGGGGTGTCCCTAAAATATTATTATTAGAATCAATTTGACAAGAGAGTCAGAAATATTTAGACTGACCTTGTGTTTCATTGCATCATTGGACCACATCAACTGCAATTAGGAAGGTATGACAAGGGTTACAACTTCTGATGCTGTGGCCAGATAAGATTGCTATAGGTTTCTGCCCCTACTACTGTTATTTGCTTTCTATTGACGGAGCTGATATTTGTACTAGGGTCGGTTTCCTTGTTTGTATTGCCCTACTACTTTGTATATCACAGCCTTGTACCATTTATTATGCTTATGCAATATATGTTTACAATTATTCTGCTGACATATTCATTTTGGAATTTGTGGGGGAGTTGTGTTTCTGCTGTTAATTTGCAATGCGTTTCACATATAATTGAGACTATAAAGATATAGGCATGAAAAATGTTTATATGCACATGAAAAAAAAAGTTGTTGAAGACAAATAAGCTATTTTCAGACTAGCTAGTGGTGTAGTGCAGAGTTCAGTATTAGACTCGGCACTTTTGTGCTTATGTAGTAATGATCTGGTGGTGGATATGATAAAAATACTGTGCTGTATAAAGTATTCGGGGAACTGGATCCATTTGGACAAATGGACACATCAAAGGCAGATGGCTTTCAGTGAGGAAAGCTATAAGATTAAATTTAATAAACCAATTAATCTTCTAAACGGTGCAATCCTATATGAAGAAAGGACTAGTAACAGCTGACAACAAACTAAGCAACAAGGATCAGTGGCTGTAAATTAAATGAAAGCATTTACTCAGTGAACTGAGTTATAGATGAAACAGATAAGAAAGGACAAATAATATGAAGAAAACCTGCAGGGCCTCTCCCTGATATGCCCACATTGAGGGGAGATATTTGCCGAAAGTCTGGAAAATGTTGATCAGGTAGGGTATCAAAATCCCATCGGATGGCGGCCACATCTATTCGTTGATGCCGTCCCGAGATCCGACCACCCATATCGGTTACATTATGATGCCATAGTTGGGCCCTAGGGCCCACCATCGTATCAGCCTGATATCTCCTACCTCAATGTGGGCATATCGGGGAGAGATACGCTCGATTGGCAAAATCGCCAAAATAGCGGGTCACTGCGTGTATGGCCACCTTTAGACACAGTCTCTTGGGAGGGGTTTTCTCTTCCTCTCTCCAGTCACTTGGAGCTCTCTCCAACACTTCTGCTCAGCAGGGAAACAGTCTCCTTCCCATCTACACACATATGGAGGTGTCCACAAGCCACTCACCCTCAGCTAGCACAAGGAGGTCTCCAGGGGAAGCACTGAGGTGTAGTCCCACATCTCGTTTTACCTGCAGCTCACCTGCAGCCTAATTACACAACTACTTCTACTTAGTCAGCTGACAACCCTCAGTGGAGCATGGAATGGAAGGCCCACCCTGCTCTCCTCCATTCACTCCAGAGACCCATTCATCCAACTTTTCCTGAGCCGATACACAAACATAGCCACTCTTGCTGCAACACTATACATACTTACCTGGAGTTCTCTATTCACCAGTCTAGTACTGGTGAAATATATACATAATCCTGGTAATTTTAAACACATCATTGACACTATACATACAAATAGCTGTACCGACCTATTCTTGTAAGGGTTACAGCGTGGAACCGCTGTGATAGTGGATAGCCATTCCATTGGGAGAGGATATGGCGGAAGCCCAGGGGTGTACCCATAGATGGTAAGGGAGGCAGACATGGTGAAAATAAAGCAGGTTTACTTGGAGCTTGCAAATAACACAGGAACAGTTCAAAATAAGGTAATTACCAGGAAGGTGAGGATAAGGAAACAATTCTGGAACAAGGCAACACAGGAGCTTGGAATCCAGGAGCTTGGGATACAGGTAAGGAATCACAGGAACAAGATACAGCGACCAGATACAGGATACGATTACAATTAATGACTCAGCCCTGAGCAAAGCTCAGGGCGGGGTTAATAAAGGGACGGTAATTGGGAATGGGAAACACATGAGGGTAAACGAGGTGGGTGGAGAATGGGGAGGAACACACTAGAAACTGACAGGTACATGAAACACAAGACACACAAGGGTAAGGATTAGCCTCAAAGAGCCCCCAGTGGCTCAAAAGAACACACAATGTCCAGAATCTGGGAAATAAAGGTTCGAGTCCCGGGCTGATCCTTACAGTACCCCCTCCTTAAGGGTCGACCTCCAGGTGACCCAAACGAAAGACCCCCATCCTTTTTAGTCCAATGACTGGAGATGGGGACAAAAGTTTGCCAGGGTCAAAGGCTGGAGAGCCGCCAGGGTCAAAGGCTGGAGAGCCGCCAGGATCGGAAGCCAGATCAGAGAAGTCGCCAGGGTCAGGAGCCAGATCAGATGGATGGCCAGAGTCAGCCTGCATAGCAGAAGAACCAGCCAAGGCACCCATTACAGGCGGCGGACCAGCAGAGGCACCCATTACAGGCGGCGGACCAGCAGAGGCACCCATTACAGGCGGCGGACCAGCAGAGGCACCCATTACAGGTGGCGGACCAGCAGAGGCACCCATTACAGGTGGCGGATTGCCCAGGACAACAGGAAGACCACCACGAATAGCAACAAGACTGGTAGACTCTGGAGCACCAGAACTATCAGATCCTGCAGCAGGAATGGCAGGTCTAGAAGTAGATTTGTCCGTGGGTCCAGAGGCCATGGTACACAGGTCCTCACAGGCTGAACCCAGCAAGGCTGTTGGCACAGAGGCTGGAAGCGGCAAGGCTGCTGGCACAGAGGCTGGAAGCGGCAAGGCTGCTGGCAAGGCTGCTGGCACAGGAGCTGCAGGCGGGACCACTGGCACAGGAGCTGCAGGCGGGACCACTGGCACAGGAGCTGCAGGCGGGACCACTGGCACAGGAGCTGCAGGCGGGACCACTGGCACAGGAGCTGCAGGCGGACCACTGGCACAGGAGCTGCAGGCGGGACCACTGGCACAGGAGCTGCAGGCGGGACCACTGGCACAGGAGCTGCAGACACAGGAGCTGCAGACAGGACCGCTGGCACAGGAGTTGCAGACTGGACTGTAGGAACTGGAGCTGAAAACGTAATGGGAGACATGGAAATTGACAGAGACAGCTTTCGGGGAGCCGGCACAGGAACAGGCAGCTTTCGGAGAGCCGGCACAGGAGGCAGCTGCTTGGGGCCTGGCATTGGAACAAGAGGCAGCTGCTGGGGGACCGGCACTGGAGCAAGAGACTGCTTTCGGGGAGCCGGCACTGGAGCAGGAGGCAGCTGCTGGAAGACCAACACTGGAACAGGAGGCAGCTGCTGGAGGACCGGCACTGGAACAAGAGGCAGCTTTCGGGGAGCCGGCACAGGAAGCTTTCGGGGAGCCGGCACAGGAGGCAGCTGCTGGGGGTCTGGCATTGGAACAAGAGGCAGCTGCTGGGGGACCGGCACTGGAGCAAGAGACTGCTTTCGGGGAGCCGGCACTGGAGCAGGAGGCTGCTTTCGGGGAGCCGGCACTGGAGCAGGAGGCAGCTGCTGGAGGACCAACACTGGAACAGGAGGCAGCTGCTGGAGGACCAACACTGGAACAGGAGGCAGCTGCTGGAGGACCGGCACTGGAACAAGAGGCAGCTGCTGGGGGACCGGCACTGGAACAAGAGGCAGCTGCTGGAGAACCGACACTGGAGGCAGCTGCTGAGAAGCCGGCACAGGAACAGGCAGCTTTCGGGGAGCCGGCACAGGAGGCAGCTGTTGGGGGTCTGGCATTGGAACAAGAGGCAGCTGCTGGGGGACCGGCACTGGAGCAAGAGACTGCTTTCGGGGAGCCGGCACTGGAGCAGGAGGCAGCTGCTGGAGGACCAACACTGGAACAGGAGGCAGCTGCTGGAGGACCGGCACTGGAACAAGAGGCAGCTTTCGGGGAGCCAGCACTGGAACAAGAGGCAGCTGCTGGGGGACCGGCACTGGAGCAAGAGACTGCTTTCGGGGAGCCGACACTGGAACAGGAGGCAGCTTTCGGGGAGCCAGCACTGGAACAAGAGGCAGCTGCTGGGGGACCGGCACTGGAGGCAGCTGCTGAGAAGTCGGCACAGCAGACAGGACAGGCTGGGAAGCCGGCACAGCAGACAGGACAGGCTGGGAAGCCGGCACAGCAGACAGGACAGGCTGGGAAGCCGGCACAGCAGACAGGACAGGCTGGGAAGCCGGCACAGCAGACAGGACAGGCTGGGAAGCCGGCACAGCAGACAGGACAGGCTGGGAAGCCGGCACAGCAGACAGCCAGTTGGGAGCCAGTCGTCGGGAAGGTCCAGCTGGACACTTGGGTAGCCGATGCTGCTGCGAAGCCTCCTCTCTTGGGGGTACTAGGCACGGCAGAAGCCCCATTTTGGGAGGCACAGAACATGACAGAAGCCCCTCTTCTGGGGGCACAGGACAAGGCAGAAGCCCCTCTTCTGGGGGCACAGGACAAGGCAGAAGCCCCTCTTCTGGGGGCACAGGACAAGGCAGAAGCCCCACTTCTGGGGGCACAGGATCAGGCAGAAGCCCCACTTCTGGGGGCACAGGATCAGGCAGAAGCCCCTCATCTGGGGGCACAGGACAAGGCAGAAGCCCCTCTTCTGGGGGCACAGGACAAGGCAGAAGCTGGGCCAGGACTGGAGGTAGCTGTTGCAGAGGGGCAGCAGGACCGGGAACTGAAGCAGACCGCTGTGGGGTAGAGGGCCCAGGAATAGACTGCGGAGGGATGGCTGGTGCTGGAACAGGAGCAGACTGCAGAGGCATAGCTGGCCCTGGAACAGGAGCAGACTGCAGAGGCATAGCTGGCCCTGGAACAGGAGCAGACTGCAGAGGCATAGCTGGCCCTGGAACAGGAGCAGACTGCAGAGGCATAGCTGGCCCTGGAACAGGAGCAGACTGCAGAGGCATAGCTGGCCCTGGAACAGGAGCAGACTGCAGAGGCATAGCTGGCCCTGGAACAGGAGCAGACTGCAGAGGCATAGCTGGCCCTGGAACAGGAGCAGACTGCAGAGGCATAGCTGGCCCTGGAACAGGAGCAGACTGCAGAGGCATAGCTGGCCCTGGAACAGGAGCAGACAGCGGTGGGGATTTCAAAGGCCAAGAAACTGGAGGTGGACGACCAGACACAGGCCAGATAGCAGTTTGTAGCTCATCTTCGCTCGAATCTGAATCTTCCCAGCCCACATCGAAGACTGAATCGTCCCAGTCATCGTCAGAGAGAAAATCCTGATAGACATCATCACAGAAATGGGAGCTGACTTTTGCCTCATTCTCCCCACCCCAAGGGAGTTGTAGTTCCACATCGGGACAAGAAAGCATAGAGGGTTTTCCCAAGGGCTTCTTGTTTGGCTGAGTCATTCTGTAAGGGTTACAGCGTGGAACCGCTGTGATAGTGGATAGCCATTCCATTGGGAGAGGATATGGCGGAAGCCCAGGGGTGTACCCATAGATGGTAAGGGAGGCAGACATGGTGAAAATAAAGCAGGTTTACTTGGAGCTTGCAAATAACACAGGAACAGTTCAAAATAAAGTAATTACCAGGAAGGTGAGGATAAGGAAACAATGCTGGAACAAGGCAACACAGGAGCTTGGAATCCAGGAGCTTGGGATAGAGGTAAGGAATCACAGGAACAAGATACAGCAACCAGATACAGGATACGATTACAATTAATGACTCAGCCCTGAGCAAAGCTCAGGGCGGGGTTAATAAAGGGACGGTAATTGGGAATGGGAAACACATGAGGGTAAACGAGGTGGGTGGAGAATGGGGAGGAACACACTAGAAACTGACAGGTACATGAAACACAAGACACACAAGGGTAAGGATTAGCCTCAAAGAGCCCCCAGTGGCTCAAAAGAACACACAATGTCCAGAATCTGGGAAATAAAGGTTCGAGTCCCGGGCTGATCCTTACAATTCTGAATTGAGTAAGTGAGTTGTATGACTGGTTAAATGTCTTCAAAGGAAAAAGACACAGCAAGTCCAGTTGTTTTGACTTATTTCTACAGATATATATTAAACTATACCTACACATACCTATACTAAACTGTTACTTGAGAGGGTGGTGTCTGTCTATTAGAAAGATTAACCCCACATAAAGGATCCACTTTTGAAGTGCAATACACAGAAGCAAGCTCCATGGGAATCCCAGGGGTTCTATTTATATAGTCTGTTCAGGTTCAACATATCAAACCCCACCCACATCAAACTGAGCTAAATCTAGCTGCAAAGTATTTGCAGCTAGTAGTTGCAGCAAACCCTGCAAACCCTGCAGCCCCACCAAACATTGCTATTTAGCACCTGGGAAAGCAAAACCTTGGACATTTTCAACCACAGCAATTAAATAACCCTCACTTTAACAAAAGGTCATTTACTGCACACCAATGTCATTCACCCACAATAAAACACAAACACACAGATTTTGACATTTTTAATTGAGAATGTGTTTGCTGGAAATACATGATTCATAACCTCTCAGTTCAGTTGGATAAAGCATTAAATACATTGCCAACAGTTTTGAAATTAGCTATCCTATTCAATCATTTTTGAAGGAAATAATTCCCCTTACTTTTCTTTTTAAATGAGAACTAAAGCTTAACTAAAGAAGTAGCTAGAAATGTTGTACATTATGTTTGGCACCCCCAGAAACTTTTTCATGCTTGTGTTACTTTTGAATCATGTTACATCTGAAGTTCATGGTTAAAAAAAGGTTGGGGACCTCTGGTCTAGAAAGTTCAGATCATAAGAGGGGAATGAAGTCTCTGTTTGGATGGGTCCAGGTGCAAGTACTACTAGACCTGCTACTCTTGCTCCTGGGTCTACCCCTCATTATTGAACCGATGATGTCTGTGCCTCCCCCTCTCTGAAATGTCAACATGAAACTGTTTTGGATCAAATAAAAAGAAGAAGGTTTTGCACTTGAGCCATTGCAGATTTTTAAGGATGAGTTAGGGTCGGGTGTGACCCATACATTATTACCATGTAGTTTACAAATAAAATTCAACTTGCACCTGGGGCTGCTAAGAGCATTTTTTCTACTGTGTAGCATACTTCAAACTGATTCTACTTATAATAATATTTGTTCCAACTGTACATACAATATTTCAGCCAAGATTTACCAGAATATCTGGAAGAGGGTTTCAGTGGTGTTCAAAATATCTTATACCATTCTCAATGGTATTAAGATTGTAGTAAAACCAAAAGACAACACATTCCAGGACAATGTAAGGCTTATAGATATGCCAACCTTGTGTACTGCACTGCACTGAACCAACTGCTTCATAATTATTAAAAGTGGTGTGTTTTTTTCCCTTCAAATCGGTACTAAAAGCTTTTAAAATTGTATGTATGTATGTGTGCATCAGACTTATTATTAATCAGGTTTTAATTGTGCAATGCAAAATTGTCTTTAACAGAAACACATTCATTGCAAAGATGTGCTCTACTTTCTAGCTTGTTAGGGTCTTACACAAGGGTGAGAGAAAAAATAGACAAATATTGTAAGAAAATAAAAAAAAAAGAAAGAACCTGTGTTTCAAACCAATTTCTAGTTGCTAGGGA